>NC_136298.1:0-344519 GCF_964198595.1 Lampetra fluviatilis
GGCCCGGAAAGTGGCCCGGAAGGTGCCGGGAAGTGGCCCGGAAGTGGCCCGGAAGGGGCCCGGAAGGGGCCCGGAAGGGGCCCGGAAGGGGCCCGGAAGGGGCCCGGAAGGGGCCCGGAAAGTGGCCCGGAAAGTGGCCCGGAAAGTGGCCCGGAAAGTGGCCCGGAAGGGGCCCGGAAGTGGCCCGGAAGGGGCCCGGAAAGTGTCCCGGAAGGGGCCCGGAAGTGGCCCGGAAGGGGCCCGGAAGGGGGCCCGGAAGTGGCCCGGAAGGGGCCCAGAAGGGGCCCGGAAGTGGCCCGGAAGGTGCCCGGAAGTGGCCCGGAAGGGGCCCGGAAAGTGGCCCGGAAAGTGGCCCGGAAAGGGGCCCGGAAAGTGGCCCGGAAAGTGGCCCGGAAAGTGGCCCGGAAAGTGGCCCGGAAAGTGGCCCGGAAAGTGGCCCGGAAAGTGGCCCGGAAAGTGGCCCGGAAAGTGGCCCGGAAAGTGGCCCGGAAAGTGGACCGGAAAGTGGCCCGGAAAGTGGCCCGGAAAGTGGCCCGGAAAGTGGCCCGGAAAGTGGCCCGGAAAGTGGGCCGGAAAGTGGCCCGGAAGTGGCCCGGAAGGGGCCCGGAAGTGGCCCTGAAGTGGCCCGGCAGGGGCCCGGAAGTGGCCCGGAAGTGGCCCGGAAGTGGCCCGGAAGGGGCCCGGAAGGGGCCCGGAAGGGGCCCGGAAGGGGCCCTGAAGTGGCCCCGGAAGGTGCCCGGAAAGTGGCCCGGAAGGGGCCCGGAAGTGGCCCGGAAGTGGCCCGGAAGGGGCCCGGAAGGGGCCCGGAAGGGGCCCTGAAGTGGCCCCGGAAGGGGCCCGGAAGGGGCCCGGAAGGGGCCCGGAAAGTGGCCCGGAAAGTGGCCCGGAAAGTGGCCCGGAAAGTGGCCCGGAAGGGGCCCGGAAGTGGCCCGGAAAGTGTCCCGGAAGGGGCCCGGAAGTGGCCCGGAAGGGGCCCGGAAGTGGCCCGGACGGGGCCCGGAAGGGGCCCGGAAGTGGCCCGGAAGGGGCCCGGAAGTGGCCCGGAAGGGGCCCGGAAAGTGGCCCGGAAAGTGGCCCGGAAAGTGGCCCGGAAAGGGGCCCGGAAAATGGCCCGGAAAGTGGCCCGGAAAGTGGCCCGGAAAGTGGCCCGGAAAGTGGCCCGGAAAGTGGCCCGGAAAGTGGCCCGGAAAGTGGCCCGGAAAGTGGCCCGGAAAGTGGCCCGGAAAGTGGCCCGGAAAGTGGCCCGGAAAGTGGCCCGGAAAGTGAACCGGAAAGTGAACCGGAAAGTGGCCCGGAAAGTGGCCCGGAAAGTGGCCCGGAAAGTGGCCCGGAAAGTGGCCCGGAAAGTGGCCCGGAAAGTGGCCCGGAAAGTGGCCCGGAAAGTGGCCCGGAAAGTGGCCCGGAAAGTGGCCCGGAAGTGGCCCGGAAGGGGCCCGGAAGTGGCCCTGAAGTGGCCCGGCAGGGGCCCGGAAGTGGCCCGGAAGTGGCCCGGAAGTGGCCCGGAAGGGGCCCGGAAGGGGCCCGGAAGGAGCCCTGAAGTGGCCCCGGAAGGGGCCCGGAAGGGGCCCTGAAGTGGCCCGGAAGGTTCCCGGAAAGTGGCCCGGAAGGGGCCCGGAAAGTGGCCCGGAAGGTGCCGGGAAGTGGCCCGGAAGTGGCCCGGAAGGGGCCCGGAAGGGGCCCGGAAGGGGCCCGGAAGGGGCCCGGAAGGGGCCCGGAAGGGGCCCGGAAGGGGCCCGGAAAGTGGCCCGGAAAGTGGCCCGGAAAGTGGCCCGGAAAGTGGCCCGGAAGGGGCCCGGAAGTGGCCCGGAAGGGGCCCGGAAAGTGTCCCGGAAGGGGCCCGGAAGTGGCCCGGAAGGGGCCCGGAAGGGGCCCGGAAGTGGCCCGGAAGGGGCCCGGAAGGGGCCCGGAAGTGGCCCGGAAGGTGCCCGGAAGTGGCCCGGAAGGGGCCCGGAAAGTGGCCCGGAAAGTGGCCCGGAAAGGGGCCCGGAAAGTGGCCCGGAAAGTGGCCCGGAAAGTGGCCCGGAAAGTGGCCCGGAAAGTGGCCCGGAAAGTGGCCCGGAAAGTGGCCCGGAAAGTGGCCCGGAAAGTGGCCCGGAAAGTGGCCCGGAAAGTGGACCGGAAAGTGGCCCGGAAAGTGGCCCGGAAAGTGGCCCGGAAAGTGGCCCGGAAAGTGGGCCGGAAAGTGGCCCAGAAGTGGCCCGGAAGGGGCCCGGAAGTGGCCCTGAAGTGGCCCGGCAGGGGCCCGGAAGTGGCCCGGAAGTGGCCCGGAAGTGGCCCGGAAGGGGCCCGGAAGGGGCCCGGAAGGGGCCCCGGAAGGTGCCCGGAAAGTGGCCTGGAAGGGGCCCGGAAGTGGCCCGGAAGTGGCCCGGAAGGGGCCCGGAAGGGGCCCGGAAGGGGGCCCTGAAGTGGCCCCGGAAGGGGCCCGGAAGGGGCCCGGAAGGGGCCCGGAAAGTGGCCCGGAAAGTGGCCCGGAAAGTGGCCCAGAAAGTGGCCCGGAAGGGGCCCGGAAGTGGCCCGGAAAGTGTCCCGGAAGGGGCCCGGAAGTGGCCGGAAGGGGCCCGGAAGTGGCCCGGACGGTGCCCGGAAGGGGCCCGGAAGTGGCCCGGAAGGGGCCCGGAAGTGGCCCGGAAGGGGCCCGGAAAGTGGCCCGGAAAGTGGCCCGGAAAGGGGCCCGGAAAGGGGCCCGGAAAGGGGCCCGGAAAGGGGGCCCGGAAAGTGGCCCGGAAAGTGGCCCGGAAAGTGGCCCGGAAAGTGGCCCGGAAAGTGGCCCGGAAAGTGGCCCGGAAAGTGGCCCGGAAAGTGGCCCGGAAAGTGGCCCGGAAAGTGGCCCGGAAAGTGGCCCGGAAAGTGGCCCGGAAAGTGGCCCGGAAAGTGAACCGGAAAGTGGCCCGGAAAGTGGCCCGGAAAGTGGCCCAGAAGTGGCCCGGAAGGGGCCCGGAAGTGGCCCTGAAGTGGCCCGGCAGGGGCCCGGAAGTGGCCCGGAAGTGGCCCGGAAGTGGCCCGGAAGGGGCCCGGAAGGGGCCCGGAAGGAGCCCTGAAGTGGCCCCGGAAGGTGCCGGGAAGTGGCCCGGAAGTGGCCCGGAAGGGGCCCGGAAGGGGCCCGGAAGGGGCCCGGAAGGGGCCCGGAAAGTGGCCCGGAAAGTGGCCCGGAAAGTGGCCCGGAAAGTGGCCCGGAAGGGGCCCGGAAGTGGCCCGGAAGGGGCCCGGAAAGTGTCCCGGAAGGGGCTCGGAAGTGGCCCGGAAGGGGCCCGGAAGTGGCCCGGAAGGGGCCCGGAAGGGGCCCGGAAGTGGCCCGGAAGGGGCCCGGAAAGTGGCCCGGAAGGGGCCCGGAAAGTGGCCCGGAAAGTGGCCCAGAAAGTGGCCCGGAAAGTGGCCCGGAAAGTGGCCCGGAAAGTGGCCCGGAAAGTGGCCCGGAAAGTGGCCCGGAAAGTGGCCCGGAAAGTGGCCCGGAAAGTGGCCCGGAAAGTGGCCCGGAAAGTGGCCCGGAAAGTGGCCCGGAAAGTGGCCCGGAAAGTGGCCCGGAAAGTGGCCCGGAAAGTGGCCCGGAAAGTGGCCCGGAAAGTGGCCCGGAAAGTGGCCCGGAAAGTGGCCCGGAAAGTGGCCCGGAAAGTGGCCCGGAAAGTGGCGCGGAAAGTGGCGCGGAATGTGGTTAAGAAGAGTGATGAGTAGTGAGGTGAGTGGTGAGGGTGAGTGGTGAGGGTGAGTGGTTAGGGTGAGTGGTGAGCGTGAGTGGTGAGCGTGAGTGGTGAGCATGAGTGGTGAGCGGTGAGGGAGAGGGGTGAGTGGTGAGTGGTGAGGGTGAGTGGTGAGAGTGAGGGTTAGTGGTGAGTGTCAGTGGTGAGAGTGAGTGGTGAGTGGTGAGGGTGAGTGGTGAGGGTGAGTGGTGAGTGGTGAGAGTGAGTGGTGAGGGTGAGGGAGAGGGGTGAGTGGTGAGTGGTGAACGTCAGTGGTGAGAGTGAGTGGTGAGGGTGAGTGGTGACCGAGAGGGGTGAGTTGTGAGGGTGAGTGGTGAGGAAGAGGGGTGAGTGGTGAGTGGTGAGGGTGAGCGTGAGTGGTGAGGGAGAGGAGTGAGTGGTGAGGGTGAGTGGTGAGGGTGAGTGGTAAGTGTGAGTTGTGAGAGTGAGTGGTGAGCGTGAGTGGTGAGTGTGAGTGGTGAGTAGTGACAGGTGAGTGGTGAGGGTGAGTGGTGGTGGTGGGGGTGAGTAGTGAGAGTGAGTGGTGAGGGTGAGTTGTGAGGGTGAGTGGTGAGGGTGAGTGGTGAGCGTGAGCGGTGAGGGAGAAGGGTGAGTGGTGAGGGTGAGTGGTGAGGGAGATGGGTGAGTGGTCAGTGGTGAAGAAGAGTGATGAGTAGTGAGGGTGAGTGGTGAGGGTGAGTGGTGAGGGTGAGTGGTTAGCGTGAGTGGTGAGCGTGAGTGGTGAGGGAGAGGGGTGAGGGAGAGGGGGTGAGGGAGAGGGGTGAGGGAGAGGGGTGAGGGAGAGGGGTGAGGGAGAGGGGTGAGTGGTGAGGGAGAGGGGTGAGTGGAGAGGGAGAGGGGTGAGTGGTGAGAGTGAGTGGTGAGGGTGAGTGGTGAGCGGTGAGGGAGAGGGGTGAGGGTGAGTGGTGAGGGTGAGTGGTTAGGGTGAGTGGTGAGCGTGAGTGGTGAGGGAGAGGGGTGAGTGGTGATGGAGAGGGGTGAGTGGTGAGGGTGAGTGGTGAGGGTGAGTGGTGAGCGTGAGTGGTGAGGGAGAGGAGTGAGTGGTGAGGGAGAGGGGTGAGGGTGAGTGGTGAGTGTAAGTGGTGAGGGAGAGGGTGAGTGGTGAGGAAGAGGGGTGAGTGGTGAGCGTGAGCGGTGAGGGAGAAGGGTGAGTGGTGAGGGTGAGTGGTGAGGGAGAGGGGTGAGTGGTCAGTGGTGAAGAAGAGTGATGAGTAGTGAGGGTGAGTGGTGAGGGTGAGTGGTGAGGGTGAGTGGTTAGGGTGAGTGGTGAGCGTGAGTGGTGAGGGTGAGTGGTGAGGGAGAGGGGTGAGGGTGAGTGGTTAGGGTGAGTGGTGAGCGTGAGTGGTGAGGGAGAGGGGTGAGTGGTGATGGAGAGGGGTGAGTGGTGAGGGTGAGTGGTGAGGGTGAGTGGTGAGCGTGAGTGGTGAGCGTGAGTGGTGAGGGAGAGGGGTGAGTGGTGAGGGAGAGGGGTGAGGGTGAGTGGTGAGTGTAAGTGGTGAGGGAGAGGGTGAGTGGTGAGGAAGAGGGGTGAGTGGTGAGCGTGAGTGGTGAGGGAGAGGAGTGAGTGGTGAGGGTGAGTGGTGAGGGAGAGGGGTGAGTGGTGAGGGTGAGTGGTGAGTGGTTAGGGTGAGTGGTGAGTGGTGAGGGAGAGGGGTGAGGGTGAGTGTTGAGGGAGAGGGGTGAGTGGTGAGTGGTTAGGTTGAGTGGTGAGCGTGAGTGGTGAGCGTGAGTGGTGAGTAGTGAGGATGATTGGTGAGGGTGAGGGGTGAGTGGTGAGTGGTGAGGGTGAGTGGTGAGGGTGAATGGTGAACGGTGAGAGTGAGGGTGAGTGGTGAGAGTGAGTGGTGAGTGGTGAGGGAGAGGGGTGAGTGGTGAGTGGTGAAGGTGAGTGGTGAGAGTGAGTGGTGAGGGTGAGTGGTGAGCGTGAGTGGTGAGCGAGAAGGGTGAGTTGTGAGGGTGAGTGGTGAGGAAGAGGGGTGAGTGGTGAGGGAAAAAGGTGAGCGTGAGTGGTGAGGGAGAGGGGTGAGCGTGAGTGGTGAGATTGAGAGTGAGTGGTGATGGTGAGTGGTGAGAGTGAGTGGTGAGTGGTGAGGGTGAGTGGTGAGTAGTGAGGATGAGTGGTGAGGGTGAGTGGTGAGCGTGAGTGGTGAGGGAGAGGGGTGAGTGGTGAGGGAGAGGGGTGAGTGTTGATCGAGAGGGGTTAGTGGTGAGGGTGAGTGGTGAGCGTGAGTGGTGAGGGGTGATGGTGAGTGGTGAGTAGTGAGGTTGAGGGAGAGGGGTGAGTGGTGAGTGGTGAGGTTGAGTGGTGAGTGTGAGTAGTGAGTGTGAGTGGTGAGTGGTGAGGGTGAGTGGTGAGGGTGAGTGGTGAGCGTGAATGGTTAGGGAGAGGGGTGAGTGGTGATGGTGAATGGTGAGGGAGAGGGGTGAGTGGTGAGGGTGAGTGGTGAGGGTGAGTGGTGAGTGGTGTAGGAGAGGGGCGAGGGTGAGTGGTGAGGGAGAGGGGTGAGTGGTGAGTTGTGAGGGTGAGTGGTGAGTAGTGAGGGTGAGGGAGATGGGTGAGTGGTGAGTGGTTAGGTTGAGTGGTGAGCGTGAGTGGTGAGAGGTGAGTGGTGAGGGTGAGTGGTGAGTAGTGAGGATGATTGGTGAGGGTGAGTGGTGAGGGAGAGGGGCGAGTGGTGAGTGGTGAGGGTGAGTGGTTAGGGTGAGTGGTGAGAGGTGAGTGGTGAGAGGTGAGTGTGAATGGTGAGCGGTGAGTGGTGAGAGTGAGTGGTGAGTGGTGAGGGAGAGGAGTGAGTGGTGAGTGGTGAAGGTGAGTGGTGAGAGTGAGTGGTGAGCGAGAGTGGTGAGTTGTGAAGGTGAGTGGTGAGGAAGAGGGGTGAGTGATGAGGGAGAGGAGTGAGTGGTGAGGGTGAGTGGTGACGGAGAGGGGTGAGTGGTGAGGGTGAGTGGTGAGTGGTGAGGATGATTGGGGAGCGTGAGTGGTGAGGGAGAGGGGTGAGGATGAGTGGTGAGGGAGAGGGGTGAGTGGTGAGTGGTGAGCATGAGTGGTGAGAGTGAGTGGTGAGGGTGAGTGGTGAGTAGTGATGATGATTGGTGAGCGTGAGTGGTGAGGGAAAGGGGTGAGGGTGAGTGGTGAGTAGTGAGGGTGAGGGAGAGGGGTGAGTGGTGAGTGGTTAGGTTGAGGGGTGAGCGTGAGTGGTGAGAGTGAGTGGTGAGGGTGAGTGGTTAGGGTGAGTGGTGAGAGGTGAGTGGTGAGAGGTGAGTGTGAATGGTGAGCGGTGAGAGTGAGGGTGAGTGGTGAGTGGTGAGGGTGAGTGGTGAGTGGTGAGAGTGAGTGGTGAGGGAGAGGGGTGAGTGGTGAAGGTGAGTGGTGAGAGTGAGTGGTGACGGTGAGTGGTGAGCGTGAGGGGTGAGTTGTGAGGGTGAGTGGTGAGGAAGAGGGGTGAGTGGTGAGTGGTGAGGGTGAGTGGTGAGCGTGAGTGGTGAGGGAGAGGAGTGAGTGGTGAGGGTGAGTGGTGAGGGAGAGGGGTGAGTGGTGAGGGTGAGTGGTGAGTGGTTAGGGTGAGTGGTGAGTGGTGAGGGAGAGGGGTGAGGGTGAGTGGTGAGGGAGAGGGGTGAGTGGTGAGTGGTGAGCGTCAGGGGTGAGGGTGAGTGGTGAGTAGTGAGGGTGAGGGAGAGGGGTGAGTGGTGAGTGGTGAGCGTGAGTGGTGAGCGTGAGTGGTGAGAGTGAGTGGTGCGAGTGAGGGGTGAGAGTGAGTGGTGAGAGTGAGTGGTGAGTGTTGATGGTGAGTGGTGAGGGTGAGTGGTGAGTAGTGAGGATGATTGGTGAGGGAGAGGGGTGAGGGTGAGTGGTGAGAGGTGAGAGTGAGGGTGAGTGGTGAGAGTGAGTGGTGAGTGGTGAGGGAGAGGGGTGAGTGGTGAAGGTGAGTGGTGAGAGTGAGTGGTGAGGGTGAGTGGTGAGCGTGAGTGGTGAGTTGTGAGGGTGAGTGGTGAGGAAGAGGGGTGAGTGGTGAGTGGTGAGGGAGAGGGGTGAGCGTAAATGGTGAGATTGAGAGTGAGTGGTGATGGTGAGTGGTGAGTGGTGAGTAGTGAGGATGATTGGTGAGGGTGAGGGGTGAGTGTGAGTGGTGAGGGTGAATGGTGAGCGGTGAGAGTGAGGGTGAGTGGTGAGAGTGAGTGGTGAGTGGTGAGGGAGAGAGGTGAGTGGTGAGTGGTGAAGGTGAGTGGTGAGAGTGAGTGGTGAGGGTGAGTGGTGAGCGTGAGTGGTGAGCGAGAGGGGTGAGTTGTGAGGGTGAGTGGTGAGGAAGAGGGGTGAGTGGTGAGTGGTGAGGGAGAGAGGTGAGCGTAAGTGGTGAGATTGAGAGTGAGTGGTGATGGTGAGTGGTGAGAGTGAGTGGTGAGGGTGAGTGGTGAGCGTGAGTGGTGAGGGTGAGTGTTGAGGGAGAGGGGTGAGTGGTGAGGGTGAGTGGTGAGGTTGAGGGAGAGGGGTGAGTGGTGAGTGGTGAGGTTGAGTGGTGAGCGGGAGTGGTGAGAGTGAGTAGTGAGTGGTGAGGGTGAGTGGTGAGGGTGAGCGTGAATGGTTAGGGAGAGGGGTGAGTGGTGATGGTGAGTGGTGAGGGAGAGGGGTGAGTGGTGAGGGTGAGTGGTGAGGGTGAGTGGTGAGTGGTGAGGGAGAGGGGTGAGGGTGAGTGGTGAGGGAGAGGGGTGAGTGGTGAGTGGTGAGCGTGAGTGGTGAGGGAGAGGGGTGAGTAGTGAGGGTGAGGGAGAGGGGTGAGTGGTGAGTGGTTAGGTTGAGTGGTGAGCGTGAGTGGTGAGAGTGAGTGGTGAGTGGTGAGTAGTGAGGATGATTGGTGAGGGTGAGTGGTGAGGGAGAGGGGTGAGTGGTGAGTGGTGAGGGTGAGTGGTTAGGGTGAGTGGTGAGAGGTGAGTGGTGAGAGGTGAGTGTGAGTGGTGAGGGGTGAGAGTGAGTGGTGAGTGGTGAGTGGTGAAGGTGAGTGGTGAGGGTGAGTGGTGAGCTGTGACGGTGAGTGGTGAGGAAGAGGGGTGAGTGGTGAGGGAGAGGAGTGAGTGGTGAGGGTGAGTGGTGACGGAGAGGGGTGAGTGGTGAGGGTGAGTGGTGAGTGGTTAGGGTGAGTGGTGAGTGGTGAGGATGAGTGTGAGTATTGAGCATGAGTGCGAGTGGTGTTGGTGAGTGGTGAGGGTGAGTGGTAAGTGTGAGTCGTGAGGGTGAGTGGTAAGTGTGAGTCGTGAGAGTGAGTGGTGAGCGTGAGTGGTGAGTGGTGAGAGTGAGTGGTGAGTAGTGAGAGGTGAGGGTGAGTGGTGGTGGTGAGGGTGAGTGGTGGTGGTGGGGGTGAGTAGTGAGAGTGAGTGGTGAGGGTGAGTTGTGAGGGTGAGTGTGAGTGGTGTGGGTGAGTGGTGAGCGTGAAGGGTGAGTGGTGAGGGTGAGGGGTGAGTGGTCAGTGGTGAAGAAGAGTGATGAGTAGTGAGGGTGAGTGGTGAGTGGTGAGGGTGAGTGGTTAGGGTGAGTGGTGAGCGTGAGTGGTGAGGGAGAGGGGCGAGTGGTGATGGTGAGTGGTTAGGGTGAGTGGTGAGCGTGAGTGGTGAGGGAGAGGGGTGAGGGAGAGGGGTGAGTGGTGATGGTGAGTGGTGAGGGAGAGGGGTGAGTGGTGAGGGTGAGTGGTGAGGGTGAGTGGTGAGGGTGAGTGGTGAGCGGTGAGGGTGAGTGGTGAGCGTGAGTGGTGAGGGAGAGGGGTAAGGGTGAGTGGTGAGTAGTGAGGGTGAGGGAGAGGGGTGAGTGGTGAGTGGTTAGGTTGAGTGGTGAGCGTGAGTGGTGAGAGTGAGTGGTGAGTGGTGAGGGTGAGTGGTGAGCGTGAGTGGTGAGGGAGAGGGGTGAGTGGTGAGGGAGAGGGGTGAGTGGTGAGTGGTTAGGTTGAGTGGTGAGCGTGAGTGGTGAGAGTGAGTGGTGAGGATGATTGGTGAGGGTGAGTGGTGAGGGAGAGGGGTGAGTGTTGAGTGTGAGTGGTTAGGGGTGAGTTGTGAGATTTGAGTGGTGAGTGGTGAGGGTGAATGGCGAGGGTGAGTGGTGAGGGAGAGGGGTGAGTGGTGAGTGGTGAACGTGAGTGGTGAGAGTGAGTGGTGAGGGTGAGGGGTGAGTTGTGAGGGTGAGTGGTGAGGAAGAGGGGTGAGTGGTGAGTGGTGAGGGTGAGTGGTGAGCGTGAGTGGTGAAGGAGAGGAGTGAGTGGTGAGGGTGAGTGGTGAGGGTGAGTGGTAAGTGTGAGTCGTGAGGGTGAGTGGTAAGTGTGAGTGGTGAGAGTAAGTGGTGAGTAGTGAGAGGTGAGGGTGAGTGGTGAGGGTGAGTGGTGGTGGTGAGGGTGAGTGGTGGTGGTGGGGGTGAGTAGTGAGAGTGAGTGGTGAGGGTGAGTTGTGAGGGTGAGTGGTGAGGGTGAGTGGTGAGCGAGAGGGGTGAGTGGTCAGTGGTGAAGAAGAGTGATGAGTAGTGAGGGTGAGTGGTGAGGGTGAGTGGTGAGGGTGAGTGGTTAGGGTGAGTGGTTAGGGTGAGTGGTGAGCGTGAGTGGTGAGCGTGAGTGGTGAGGGAGAGGGGTGAGGGTGAGTGGTGAGTGTAAGTGGTGAGGGAGAGGGGTGAGTGGTGAGTGGTGAACGTGAGTGGTGAGAGTGAGTGGTGAGGGTGAGGGGTGAGTTGTGAGGGTGAGTGGTGAGGAAGAGGGGTGAGTGGTGAGTGGTGAGGGTGAGTGGTGAGCGTGAGTGGTGAAGGAGAGGAGTGAGTGGTGAGGGTGAGTGGTGAGGGTGAGTGGTAAGTGTGAGTCGTGAGGGTGAGTGGTAAGTGTGAGTGGTGAGAGTAAGTGGTGAGTAGTGAGAGGTGAGGGTGAGTGGTGAGGGTGAGTGGTGGTGGTGAGGGTGAGTGGTGGTGGTGGGGGTGAGTAGTGAGAGTGAGTGGTGAGGGTGAGTTGTGAGGGTGAGTGGTGAGGGTGAGTGGTGAGCGAGAGGGGTGAGTGGTCAGTGGTGAAGAAGAGTGATGAGTAGTGAGGGTGAGTGGTGAGGGTGAGTGGTGAGGGTGAGTGGTTAGGGTGAGTGGTTAGGGTGAGTGGTGAGCGTGAGTGGTGAGCGTGAGTGGTGAGGGAGAGGGGTGAGGGAGAGGGGTGAGCGTGAGTGGTGAGGGTGAGTGGTTAGGGTGAGTGGTTAGGGTGAGTGGTTAGGGTGAGTGGTTAGGGTGAGTGGTGAGGGAGAGGGGTGAGTGTTGAGGGAGAGGGGTGAGTGTTGAGGGAGAGGGGTGAGTGGTGAGTGGTGAGCGTGAGTGGTGAGAGTGAGTGGTGAGCAGCAAGGGAGAGGGGTGAGTGGTGAGGGTGAGTGGTTAGGGTGAGTGGTGAGTGTGAGTGGTGAGCGGTGAGGGTCAGTGGTGAGTGGTGAGAGGTGGGTGGTGAGGGTGAGTGTTAAGGGTGAGTGGTGGTGGTGAGGGTTAGTGAGTGTGAGTGGTGAGGATGAGTGGTGAGGTTGAGGGGTGAGGATGAGGGGTGAGTGGTCAGGGTGATTGGTGAGGGAGAGTGGTGAGGGTGAGTAGTGAGAGTGAATAGTGAGGGTAAGTGGTGAGGGTGAGTGGTGAGCGAGAGTGGTGAGTGGTGAGGGTGAGTTGTGAGGAAGAGTGGTGAAGAGGAGTGGTGAGGAAGAGTGGTGAGGAAGAGTGGTGTGGGTGAGTGGTGAGGGTGAGTGGTGAGTTGTGAGGGTGAGTGGTGAGGGTGAGTGGTGAGCGTGAGTGGTGAGGAAGAGGGGTGAGTCGTGAGGGTGAGTGGTGAGGGGTGATTGGTCAGTGGTGAAGAAGAGTGGTGAGTAGTGAGGGTGAGTGGTGAGGGTGAGTGGTGAGGGTGATTGGTGAGGGTGAGTGGTTAGGGTGAGTGGTGAGCGTGAGTGGTGAGGGAGAGGGGTGAGTGGTGAGTGGTGAGCATGAGTGGTGAGCGTGAGTGGTGAGGGTGAGTGGTGAGGGTGAGTGGTGAGTGGTGATGGAGAGTGGTGAGCGTGAGTGGGAGGTGTGAGTGGATAGGGTGAGTGGTTAGCGGTGAGAGTGAGGGTGAGTGGTGAGGGAGAGGGGTGAGTGGTGAGTGGTGAACGTGAGTGGTGAGAGTGAGCGGTGAGGGTGAGGGGTGAGTGTTGAGGGTGAGTGATGGTTGTGAGGGTGAGTGCTGAGGGTGAGTGGTGGTGGTGAGGGTGAGTGTTGAGGGTTAGTGAGTGTGAGTGGTGAGGGTGAGTGATGGTGGTGAGGGTGAGAGTGAGTGGTGAGGATGAGTGGTGAGGGTGAGTGGTGAGTGGTTAGGGTGAGTGGTGAGCGGTAAGAGTGAGGGTGAGTGGTGAGTGGTGAGAGTGAGTGGTGAGGGTCAGTCGTGAGTGGTGAGAGGTGAGTGGTGAGGGTGAGTGGTGGTGGTGAGGGTTAGTGCTGAGGGTGAGTGGTGGTGGTGAGGGTGAGTGAGTGAGTGTGAGTGGTGAGGGTGAGTGGTGAGCGTGAGTGTGGAGAGAGTGGTAAGGGAGAGTGGTTAGGGAGAGTGGTGAGGGTGAGTAGTGAGTAGTGAGGGTGAGTGCTGAGGGTGAGTGGTGGTGGTGAGGTTGAGTGTTGAGGGTTAGTGGTGGTGGCGAGGGTGAGTGAGTGTGAGTGGTGAGGGTAAGTGGTGGTGGTGAGGGTGAGAGTGAGTGGTGAGTGTGATTGTTGAGAGAGTGGTGAGGGAGAGTGGTGAGGGAGACTGGTGAGGGTGAGTAGTGAGGGTGAGTGCTGAGGGTGAGTGGTGGTGGCGAGGGTGAGTGAGTGCGAGTGGTGAGGGTGAGTGGTAGTGGTGAGGGTGAGTGGTAGTGGTGAGGGTGAGAGTGAGTGGCGAGTGTGTGTGTTGAGAGAGTGGTGAGGGAGAGTGGTTAGGGAGAGTGTTGAGTAGTGAGGGTGAGTGGTGAGTGGTGAGGGGGAGTGGTGAGAGAGATTGAGTGAGGGAGAGTGGTGGTGAGGGTGAGTGTTGAGGGTGAGTGGTGGTGGTGAGGGTGAGTGGTGGTGGTGAGGGTGAGTGGTGAGGGTAAGTGGTGGTGGTGGTGAGGGTGAGAGTGAGTGGTGAGTGTGATTGTTGAGAGAGTGGTGAGGGAGAGTGGTGATGGTGAGGGTGAGTGTTGAGGGTGAGTGGTGGTGGTGAGGGTGAGGATGATTGGTGAGGGTGAGTTTTGAGGGAGAGGGGTGGGTGGTGAGAGTGATTGGTGAGAGAGTGGTGAGGGAGAGTGGTGAGGGTGAGTAGTGCTGGTGAGGGTGAGTGGTGAGGATGAGTCGTGAAGGTGAGTGTGAGTGATGGTGAGCCTGAGTGGTGAGTGAGAGGGGTGAGGGTGAGTGGTGAGGGGTGAGTGGTGAGGGTGAGTGGTGAGCGTGAGTGTTGAGGGAGAGTGGTGGTGGTGAGGGTGAGTGTTGAGGGTGAGTGGTGGTGGCGAGGGTGATTGAGTGTGAGTGGTGAGGGTAAGTGGTGGTGGTGGTGAGGGTGAGAGTGAGTGGTGAGTGTGATTGTTGAGAGAGTGGTGAGGGAGAGTGGTGATGGTGAGGGTGAGTGTTGAGGGTGAGTGGTGGTGGTGAGGGTGAGTGGTGGTGGTGAGGGTGAGGATGATTGGTGAGGGTGAGTGGTGAGCGTGAGTTTTGAGGAAGAGGGGTGAGTGGTGAGGGTGAGTGGTGAGAGGGAGTGGTGAGGGAGAGTGTTGAGGGAGAGTGGTGAGGGTGAGTAGTGGTGGTGAGGGTGAGTGGTGAGGGTGAGTGGTGAGGGTGAGTGTGAGTGATGGTGAACCTGAGTGGTGAGTGAGAGTGGTGAGGGTGAATATATTTTTGCCTATGATGACAGCAGTACATGCTGACGTTTTGCATGTTAAATGTAAAAGCAAAATGTGTGAATGTGTGTGTCTGTTGGAAATGTTAAGCAAACTTGGCGACATGCAGATTTTAAAACGGGAATAGGGCGATTCTAAAGGAATCTACAACCTTCGATGATTCCTTTGCGCTATTCAAAGAATCCATTCCTGGCGTGTTGGGGGTTTACATTTTTAATTACAGAGTTTTATTTTCATTGGTATGTGATGTTTTAAAGTTTTCAGGAGTTTTTAATTATATTTCTGCCCCGGTCAACGCCAGATATTTCCCGTTCGTAGCAGTTTATATCAACTCTATAACCAACTTATATTAAACGGGAATATGCCGATTCTAAATGAATCTGCAACCTTCGATTCATTTGCGTGATTCAGAGAATCGATTCTTGGTGCGGTCGGGTTTCAAATTTTAATGACACAGTTGTATTTTCATTGGTATGTTATGTTTTAAAGTTTTCTGAATATTTTAAATGTATTTTTCCCCCGGGCAACGCTGGGTATATCGAGTTTATAGCACAAAGTCGTCGCCTGACACGTGTGGGGTGTCGAGGCCTAGTAACGTGCAGAGCCTCCGGCCTCGCCTAGATTGCCCACACGGCCGAGGCTGGGTGCTGGGCCGCTACCCCCCCCCCCGCGCTAGAATAATACTGTCTAATCGCTATAATTGTATTATCTACCGGCCCATATAAAAGTAAGTGCACACATTGGGGTGGGGGGGGACGTGAAACTTTGATGTATTTACCTCAGCGTCGCGTGTTAATGCGTGTGCATATTTTTAACGGGAATTAAAAATGGCGTCCACCCCGCAGCGACGGCGTTGCTGCCCGTTGCCAGGGGCAACCGCCCTGGTCGGCGTCTCGCGCATGTGCAACGGCGTGCTTTGTCACATGCCGGCAATTTTTTTTCGTCCTAAACCCCACGGCCCGAGCACCAAATCCCTCGCAAGCGAGCGTACACAGACAGACGGACAGACAGACAGACAGACAAAAAGTGACGTTTATAGGTAAGATAAAGAGAAGAAGAAAGAAGATAGTTAATAATGAAAATTATTAAAAATTAGTGTTATAACAATTATATTGTTTATATTTATTTAAAGTTGCGCATTTTGATGTGATGTCACATTTCTTAAACCCCCCCTCCCCTCGTCACACATTGTCACAAATGTCTGACCCCCCTCCCCCCCCAAGGTGTGTGACGTCATTTATGGACGGCCTCTTATAAGGCGTACCCAGCCAAACTTTTGCTTTGAATGCAGGGGGAAGAGTGCATGTCTTATAATGTGGAAATTACAGTAATTGATTTCGTTGGACCCCTATCATTTCTCCTCTTTCTACCTCTCCCCTTTCCCTTCTGAATAAGACTCACAAAACACAAGAGTGAAGTACCTAATGTTTAGAAAGTAGTTGCATTCCGCTATAAATTAAAACACGTCCATAACAAACATTAACACATTTAAATTGTTCAAAGGTAAATAATAAGGTCCTCTGTCCAGGAAAGCCTCACTTGAGTCTCAATACTATTTTTCAAGGGGGTCCTGAATTGCGGATTTTGGCCAATTTTTTCAAATATATTTGTTTTATTGCGTGGCATAAGCATTGGTTCACTGCAGCTCAAAGTCCTACAAGGTATGTGGTGGAGTTAGGAAATGTCCATGTGCTCGGCATTTGAAGGCCTGAAGACCAGAATTGGTAATTTCGCTGACAATGTGTTCAGGGAGGTAAGTCCATATCCGGACAACAGAGTGAAGAAGGGAGCTTCTGCCCAGGGAGCATGTTTTGACAACTGGGGGGCAAAGCCGTGGATTGGCAGGATTGTGTATAATCGGGGGTGGAAGCATGGCCTGAAGGTCTGTGGGGCAGTGGTTGGTGTGCATTTTGTACAGGACTGTGAAAGCAGCAAATTGAGTTTTGACTTCATGTGGGATGGACATCAGAGTACCCTGGAGAAAACCCCACCACGCAGACTGAGGGGACAACACTCAACGCTTTCCACAGACGCATTCAAGAAACATTTCTGTCATCTGGTCACCTAGGAAAGTGTCCCGAGGCTGCATAAATACATCACACTGCGGTCATTGTCCATAAGTTAGAGCGAGTCATGAACACTGCTTATCAACATTATTTTCTCGTCACGTGGGTTTTCTGCTACTGATAAAGCGTGGACAGCGATAGACATTGACCGCAGCAAGGAAAATGGGAAAGCTGAAAACTGCACAGAGAGACGCACACTTGGAATTACACTGAGATACGAGGAGCACGTAGATTGGCCTCCAATCTATGTCGGCTTGTGTGCGGGCGCTAGATAGATTGTAACATTATGCCACCGTGTGGGATGGATACGGCTTGACGAGGCCTTCATCCAGCAATGGATTGAGCATGGCTGATGAGGATGACATGTGTGTGTGCGGCCTCCGCAGGCTGTGCTGGCTCCACTGGCGGCAATCGCACTGAAGCTCTCGGGGATCCACGAGCTCACGGGACGCGCAGGACCCAGCATCATCACCTAGTCTACACAGCCAACCAAGGGCGGTCCTTCCCTACCTGAATGTTTAAGAGATATATTCTTTTTTTACTTTAGAGTGAAGTGAGGCTTCAATCTGCAGTTTTATTTCGTCCCACGCTGTGACAGCGTAAATGGTATGTTGCATGTTGATGTTCTTACTCACCGTGCATAGGCAACCGTGCTAATCGGAGGTGCGAAAAGATGGCATCGTGGGGAGTTCATCGATGACACTGCTATTTCACGCGTGAGGTGGTGAAATGTGGTCTTAATATGAAACTTTATGTTGCGAGGCCACGATTTATTACCAGGGAGCAGAGGCAGGTGAAGGGATAAGGGGAGGGTTATTCGAGGCCAATTGCGTGCCTGAGGAAAATCACTTTGCAGGCTTTGTCGGATGTTGCAGATGCTGTTGGCGCCGTTCTGGGGTGCAAATAAAGGCGTCCTGGTTTGCAGTTCAACACCGACTGTTGGAAGTTCCCTGTGATGTGTGCGTGTGAGTCCCCGAGAGAGTGAGTGCGTGTGCTGCAGAGGTGGTAAGGAGATAGAAAGAAAGAAGACAACGCGAGAATAATACCACAAAGAAGACTTTTAATTAATGATACCACCAACCCTCAGCTCCCAAGCCCATGGGATCCACGGTCACGACACCACATTCAACTGAAAGGGAAGGAGGAGGGAAAAGTGGGCATGAGAGGTCACCTAGCGTAGGCCAGGCCTCGTCTTCTCACAACACACGTGTGCTTCTTTTCTATGATACTAGCCTTTTGCTCATCCAAGGACGGGTGTATTTCAGTCAATCTGAAACTTGCAAGCGAAAAGCAGACCGCGACGTGATATTCATTGCATTAATGCGTGTGCAATTTGTAACAGCGCGGTGATACAGACCTATTTCATGACTCAAAGCTTTCATGACTGCAGGAATTCATATTTTTTTGGGTCTTTCGGTAAAGCCATGTAGATAGAAAAATAAAAATAAATATCACGATGTTTCGATCGCAACACAAGCAATCGTCATCAAGTGAAAAAAATATATATATAACTAGCTTATATACCCGCCGTTGCCCGGGACAAATTTATTTTTTCAAAACTACTCTAAAAAATCTAACGGCAGTGCGTAATGACTGTGGTGGTACCTGCTATGATTACAGCAGTGCATACCGACTGTGGTGGTACCTGCTATCATAACAGTAGTACATTCTGACTCTAGCAGTATTTATCGAATCTATAGCACAAAGTACTCACCTGACAGAGTGGCGTGGTGAAGCCCACTCCCGTGCAGAGCATCTGTAATAAAAGACTCTTGCACTTGGTCTGTCTCCGTTGTCCTTTATTGTGGTTCGTACAACCTTGCCCGCATGGCGTCTCGCTCAGAGTCTCCTCCATCTCCCGCTCGGCAGCACCACTGCTGCCGTCGCTCCTGCAGACTTGCTGCTGGCTCACTATGCAGCCCCGCTGCTGGCTCTTCACTCAGCCTCTCTACCTCCGACCTGCAGCCCCACGGCTGCTCTCTATGCAGCCCCGCTGCTGGCTCTCCGTCTCCTCCGTGCCCGGACACCGCTGGCCAACGGTGCCGAGTCCCGACCTGTGGCGATCACGCCACTTTCCACCTCCTGCCCTGCGTGGCCTCCTCCTGTCTTTATTCCCACACTCTCCTCCAACCCTTCCGGTTCCTGCCCTTAAAAGCTCTCCCTCTCCCCACGTGACCCTAACTCCTCCCACCTGTTACGTCACATCCGCGAGGCCGTTTACGCTCGCATTACACATCCGGCCTCGCCTAGATTATCCAGCCAGCCGAGATGGCACCTTGGGCAGGCTGGGGCTGGGCTGCGCCCCTGACCCCCCCCCACCCCCCCTAGCCACGATCTCCCCGGCCGCTCTGCAGTAATATCTACGGCAGTGGTTCTTAACCTGGGTTCGATCGAACCCCAGGGGTTCGGTGAGTCAGTCTCAGGGGTTCGGCGGAGGTTAAGACACACACCCGACTCATATGATTCGTGATGACATGTCCGGCTTGGCCATCATTGGCTGCAAGTGATCACGCTACATCGCTTGGCCTATCTGTGGTGCAGGGATTTTGGTGCGCTCGGTAGTCGACTTGTGACTGTCGTGATGGTACGTCGTGTGATTTCTTTCTTAATATTTTAATTCCTTCATACTAACTATGTCGAGCAAAAAAGAAAGTGGTCGGACGAATATGTACAATATGGATTCACATGTATAACGGAACGTGATGGGAGTCAGCGTCCTAACTGCATGATTTGCAATGCCAAGTTGAGCAATTCTAGTCTAGCACCGGCAAAACTAAGGGAACACTTCCTTAAGCTGCATGGAGATGGGGAATACAAGAACACAACGCTCGCTGAATTCAAGGTGAAGAGAGCCAGATTCGATGAAAAGGCTACTCTGCCTGTTCTCGGCTTTGTACCCATCAACAAACCGATCCTCACAGCATCGTACGAAGTTGCTTACCTGATCGCAAAGCAGGGCAAACCACACACCATTGGTGAAACACTCATAAAACCAGCTGTGTTGAAGATGGCGAATATCATGCTGGGAAAAGCGGCTGAAGTTAAGTTATCCCAAATTCCTATTTCAAATTACACCATCAGCGACAGAATAGAGGACATGAGCAAAGACATCTTGGCTCAAGTAGTTGCAGATATGATTTCAAGCCCGGCAAAATTCAGCCTGCAACTCGACGAGACCACAGACGTTTCCAATCTAAGCCAGCTTGCTGTATTCGTGCGCTATGTGAAAGACGACGTGATAAAGGAAGATTTTTATTTTGTAAGCCTCTTACAACAACAACTAAGGCAGCCGATGTGAAGAAACTTGTGGATGACTTCTTCAAAGACAACAATCTTTCGTGGGATATGGTTTCTGCAGTTTGTTCGGACGGAGCTCCAGTCATGCTGGGAAGAAAGTCTGGTTTTGGTGCGCTAGTGAAAGCCGATGCACCACACATCATTGTTACGCATTGTATTCTGCACAGGCATGCGTTGGCAACAAAAACATTGCCTTCAAAACTGACAGAAGTATTAAAAATTGTAGTGGAATGCGTGAACTATGTGCGAAATAGTGCTCTGAGGCACCACATCTTCAGTGAGCTGTGTAAAGAAATGGGATCTGAATTCGAGGTACTTCTGTACCATTCTAACGTTCGGTGGTTATCCCGGGGACAGGTGCTGAATCATGTTTTTGCCATGCGTGTGGAATTAGCCCTGTTTTTGCAAGAGCATTAACATTGTCATGTAAATTGCTTCAAAAATTCTGAGTTCATTCTCATTTTAGCGTACATGGCTGATATCTTCGCAGCTCTCAATCATCTCAATCAGCAGATGCAGGGCGGTGGAGTCAACATAATTTAAGCGGAAGAAAACCTGAAAGCTTTTCAAAAAAAGCTACCGTTATGGAAACGACGAACAGAGAACGATAACTTCGCAAACTTTCCCCTGCTGGACGACTATGTAAGTAAGATCGAAGATGTATCTGGAATCGGAGACATTTCTGTACCCACGAAACTGAAGCAAGCAATTGCCACGCACTTAAATGAGCTTGCAAAGTCTCTCGACGCATACTTCCCTACAAGAGAGTCAAATCCAGCATGGATGAGACAGCCGTTCACGTTTAGTGTTGAGACAGCAGATGTCAATGATGAATACCTCGACGAAATCATTGAAATTCAGCAGAGCAAGGTTCAACAGCAACTCTTCAGAACAACAACGCTCTCAACATTTTGGTGTCAACAAATGGTAACGTACCCTGTTATTGCTAAGAAAGCCCTGGAGATTTTCATACCGTTTGTTACAACATATCTTTGCGAGCAATCCTTTTCGAGGATGCTGGACATAAAAACGAAGAAAAGGAACAGACTTTGTTGCGAAAATGACATGAGAGTGGCACTTGCCAAGGTGAAGCCGCGCATTTCTGAACTGGTCTCTGAAAGGCAACAGCAGAAGTCACACTGATTTGCAGTAAGTATTCATTATTATGTTTTTGTTTTTGTGTGAAAATCATGTTTTGCTGGTTTTGTTATTTGAACACAGTGATGTTGATGCACGGTTAATTTTGTGCACCAGTAAAACATATACCTATGTTTTGAATTTGAAAAAAATCATATTTTCTTTTTCCAATTAAGAAGGGTTGGCTGAATGCGCATATGAAACTGGTGGGGTTCAGTACCTCCAACAAGGTTAAGAACCACTGATCTACGGCCTATAGTGGTAGCATCTACCGACTGTATAGTAGTAATAACTGCACGCATCGGAGTGGGGGGGACATCACACAGTGAAGAATTAACGTCAGCGTTTAGTGTATTTTTATAGCGAAAGAAAATGTCCCCTTCATTCCCACTGAAGGCGTGTGACTTGGCATGGCCCGTCCCCCCCACCAAAGGTGCATGAGTTGGTATGGTCGTGCACTCGTCATAAATAAATAAATAAAATCACACAGAAATTGCACTAAATCGCTAATTAAACTAATTTAAAGTTCACGGATGTGAAAAAGGAATAGCGCTTGCTCACGGCGGGGCTTACGGCATGGTACCTGGCTATTTTTATTGAAAGTAAACCTCACCGTTGGAGAGCGAAATCGTTCGCAAGCACGCGAACACACACAAAACCACACACAAACCCACAAACAGACAATTTTAGACTTTTATGTCTATAGAAGAAGATATATATAATTTTTTTTTATTCACCTGATGACGATTGCTTGTGTTCCGATCGAAACGTGATATATTTGTTTCCTATCTACGTGGCTTTACCGAAAGACCCAAAGAATAAGACCTATTTCATTTTAAGGTTATAATCCCTTGTTCATCATGACGTCCTTTTTACTTTGATGTCTCAATAGCGTTACGGAGATCGCGTGACATGAGGGTTGTACGTTGACGCCAAGGAGGGGGGAGGAGGCGCCTCTGCCCCCCATGTGGAGTGACGTCAGCCACTAATTATTATGAATGGGTGGGTGTTCATTTGGAGGACGTCACCTTATGATTATTGAGGGGGGCTGTTTGATGTGGAGTGACGTCACCTGCTCATGATTATTAATGAGGGGGGCTGGTCGATGTGGAGTGACATCACGAGCGTTAAGGACAGACATTCCTGGGTGATTATAGTAGGTATACGAGCGCGTGTGAGATGTAATCAAACGTTGCTCGTATCTTTCCCCGTTGATGATCTATCTGGCTGCCCACAGCCTGCAAGTCGATGTGGAGACATGGCGAGATTTAATACGGCAGGGACTAAAGCCGTCTAACTCTTTGGGGAATGCCAGCTTCCTCGAGGGCCTCGGTGGTGACCTCCATTCAACAATTGAGGTGTTTTTTTTTAAGAGTTGCAACGAGTTTAGGAATAAAGAGTTTCCTGGAATTGAGCAACATGTAATCGTGAGTAGAATGAATTAGACCTTAATGAGAGTTTTAAATAGTGAGTACAAAAATTGATGAGGCATTTAAAGGATGAGTTGTAAGGAAGAGTTGTTTGTGAGAAAGAGCTGAGTTGCAAGAAGTTAAAAGTGTAAATGCGTTATTCTTTGGTTCTTTCGGTAAAGTCACGTATAAAGATAAAATAATAAATTAAATAATAGCATGCTACGACGTTTCGATTGCAACACAAGCAATCATCATCAGGTATAAAAGAAATAGCAACAAAAATCTAACCAGAAAACTATAGACAGACATATAAGCAGACAGATATCACAAAGATACACAGAGAGAGAACACGTATCGGCACAAATAGAGAGGGATCGTCTCTGTGAGGCAATCGAAACGTCGTAGTATGCTATTATTTAATTTATTATTTTATCTTTATACGTGACTTTACCGAAAGAATCAAAGAATAATTCCTGCAGTCACGAAAGCTCCAAAATTAAGATTGTAAATGCGTTGTAAGGGGGAGTTAGGAGTTGGAAAAGTTGTGAGGAGCCGGTAGTTGTAAATAGCGTCGAGTCGGTAGTTGTGAGGATAAATTATGAACCGGTAGTTTGGAGGAGTCGGTAGTGGTGAGGAGTCGGTAGTTGTGAAGAGTTGGTAGTAGTGAGGAGTGGGTAGTTGTGAGTTGTGATCAGTTGGTAGTTGTGAGTAGTGTAGAATCGGTAGTTGTGAGGAGTCGGCAGTTGTGAGTAGTCGGTAGTTGTGAGGGGGAGTTGTTGAGTAATTAGGGCATGAGAGACCTTCACCCATGGCTGATCCATGAACCCGATTCAGAGGGCGTACACACTCAGCAGGGAGTGTTGGGTCCTAACATGCACACTCTACTTTAGTTCACACAGGGGGATGAGCTGCACCCAGGCTTTTGCTACGCTTACTAACACGTAGTTAGGTCAAAACAGTGAGGCAGTTGCTCATCTCCGCTTTACAGCCAGTGGTGGGAATTCGACATTCCTATGGCGGGGTTGAGTAAATTGGACAACCGCTGTTGATTTTCCTTCGGAGGCGGATTCAATTCTCATCCCCAACCAGGACTGCAACTCGCAACCTTTCCAATCGCGAGCCGCTTGCTTTTCCGCAAGTACTACTTCAGCAATTTACATGCTGTAGTTGTCTCACCTGATGACGATTGCTTGTGTTGCGATGGAAACGTCGTGATATATTATTTTTTCTACCTATGTGACTTTACCGAAAGAACCAAAGAGTAAGGTATTGTGGGGGCCGTTGGCCCCCGGGGTCTCCACCGGCATCTCCGGGCTCGTTTGCGTTACCGCACCGCCCTGCGCAGCACTCACACGCTGTGAGCGTACATACACACAGCCCCGCGCATTTCGCCGGCAATCGAAAGCGACGCCTCCACTCGCGCAGCCCCGCACAGCACTCACACGCTGCGAGCGCACGTACACCCAGCACTGCGCGTGTTCACACTTCTCGTCGATACCACACGAGGCTACGATTAGTTGTTAATAATTTATTATCCGCTACCTGCGATTTGCTGTTAAATCAGTGTGGATCGACAAGGCTGACCTACGCTAACGCCCGAGGGTCTATTCCCGGTTTACCTAATTCGATACGCTCTAAACGGATTTGGATACTCTTTCACCTCTTTACTCACGGTTGGATGCGCTCGGCGTTCCGTTGGTCTCCTCGCCGCTCACCTCGACGCGTCGCATGGACGTTTGGGTGGCCGAGCTGGTAGCCGTCTCGAGCGCTGACTTTTTGGAGTAAGAGAGCGTCTTACCTCTCTGCGTCCTCTTTTTATCCCCCATCTACATCAAAGAATGCCGACCCGAGCGCCTTCTCGGCCAATTTGGTCGTCACGCTCGTTCAGCCCCATTCCAGATTGCTCTAACAATGGGTCCCCCGCCGCTGCGGTGCCGATCCACGGGCGCCTTTGTTATGCCAATCAGCCGCAGTGTCCGTAACAAAGGCTCGCCGTGGCCGCTGCGATGTGATGGTTCCTGCGCACATCGTCCCCGCTAATCAGCCGCATTCCAAGGTTTCCCTAACAATGGGTTTGCTGGCTTGACTTGCGGCGCTGGCGGCGGTCCATGGCGCCTTTGTTCTGCCAATCAGCCGCCCCCCCCCCTGGCTTCTCCCTTCTTTCGTGGCTGCGGGCCCCTGTCTGCCTTGTCGATACGTGTGTGTGGGGGGTGCGTTTCAACCGTGGTGGCGGGACAGCCCCGTCGTGACCATGTAATTCCCACTCGAGTCACGACGCCGCGGTGTGCGTAAGCGTCGGAGGAGACCGTCTAATTCCCTGACCGCAGGAAACCGTGAAGATTATCCATATACGAGGGCTTCCGGGTTAAAACCTGTCAGCCAGTGGATTTCTTCTCGCGCTCTATGTGTGGGGGGAATGCGTGAGTGTGTGCTTAGGTGGGGGGTGGTGAGGGGGAAGCAGCGTCGGCCTCGCCGCTCGGGGCGGCGAGATCGTAGGTGGGGGGCACCCGCCGATCGGCTCCGTGGCGGTGGCATCACAGTATAAGTGTAAAGATGTAAGTGTTGACCATTGTAATGATTTAACTCCGTTCGATGTAATCCGTATTCACGGTTCAATTAACGATTTGATTAGTTTTGGTGCAACTCTGGTGATAATATCACCTTGAATGTGCCCAGTCTCAGGAAGCTAAGCAGAGTTGAACCTGGATACTACTCTGGATAGGTGACCATGGATTGTACAAACAAGCTGGCATGGAGCTTGCGGGCCCCATACGGGATGCTCAACCATGCAGAGCAATCTATTGTTGTGCTGTACTGTGTTCCCACGTCTATTGCTCCCCTCTTAATCGTTTCATCTGAGTCTGTACACTACTCTGGAGGCATATAACGAGTCTATGAAATGCCACAATTCCAACATCGTGACTTCGATTAACTTATCCATGTTGTGAAAAAAAATCAACGCGTTCGTGAATAACACGATGGCCTTATTTTTACAACTTGATCGGTGCGTCTTATAATCCGGCAGGTGTGTGCGTGATCGCAATTGCATGCCTTTATTCGCTGCGTCTGATAAGCCATGAGATGCGTGCATGGCCATATTTGTATGACATTATTGAGTGCGTCTTATAATCGGGTGGGTGCGTTTGTGACTATATGTGTAAATTTACCGAGTGTGTGTCATACAGTTCGGTAGTTGTGTGCACAGGGGATCAAAATTGTACAGCTTTATTGGGAGCGTCTTATAATCCGGTAGGTGCGTGTGTGTGACCATGTTTGTGAAGTACCGTTGAGGACGCTTGACACCGAGGTTGAGGCACACGTATATTTATTTGTACAAGTGGTCACAACAGGACAGCACTAGAGGGGGTATCGGCCCCCTCACCCGGATAGCTGGGGATACTCCGCTAGCTACCCCTGACCTGCCTCTGAATCCTCCACTAATGGGCTAGGGGAGGCTGTCTGACCCGACACTGGTTAGCCGGGCTACGGTACCCGGAGTCCCAGAGACTAACTCTGGTTCACGGGACCACGCCGCTGGCTCGGTCCTGCGCGGCCCTGACAAGGGCGGTGTCCCAGGGGAGTCCAGGGCTTCTAGCTAGACGATCTTCAGTCTTCCTCCTTCATCCTAATACTGAGCCCCGATCTCTCCGGCTCATCCCCCTTTATACCCCTCAGAGGATCACAACTCCGGGCAACCCCCCAGGCTGCCCGGTGCGGACGTCGTTGCGGGCACCTCCCCGTTAGCACTCACGGAGCCCCGCCCCCTGTGCTTGTTTCCCGTGTGATCCCATGCATACAGCCCTACACATACAGCCCCTCCGTAACAGCCCTACATCACCCCCCCCCTACACATCTCGCAGCCGTCCCGGCTGCAACAATTCCAATAAAGGTATATTAACCCCTTGAGCCCCGCGTGTGCCTCAATTTTTTTCAACTATAACGAGAAGAGAACAACAATAACAACAACAACAATAAAAACCAGAAAACCCCGAAGGGAAAATAACCCGACGCACCCCCCCCCCCGAATAAATACGAATTCCGTAAGAGCACGTATATACCAATCGCAAGGAACCCACGAACACACACACAAGACAACACAACACAATGTGGCAGGAGCACACCACCGACGCAGCGCACAAGAACCATACGCGTGAAGAATAAAAAAAAAAATTAAAAAAATCTTCTTTTCGTGCATTACAAGAGTCTGCGCATTCTTGCGCGCGTCCTTGCCGCAGGCCCGTCACACGGGGCAACCCCGGATGGCGGACCATCCGGTGGCAGCTGTCCCTTTCTTGGTGAGTCTGCGCTTGATGTCGCGAGACCCTCGGCGTCCCCCGTAGGGGTCGTCGGGCGGGAGGCCGTCATTCCTGGTGCGCCTGGGGGTGGAACAGCCGGCAACATGTCAGGCGAGAGCAGCAGAGACGGGCCCTTTGAGCCGGCCGACCCCCCGCATGTTTGGCCACGCGTGTGCGGAGTGGGCCCTCGCACCGCAACGAAGGGTTTAAGCCTAGAGGGGTGTACAAACCACCGGCGCTTCCCCCACTTGATGCGAACACACTGAGGCCACATAACCTCGACCACCTCGACGGGGCCCCGCCACGGCCGCACCAGTTTCGAGGAGGTCGCGAGCGGTACCTGGGGACAGTGCAGCCATGCCCTGTCCCCCGGCTTCCACTGTAGCACGTGCGCGCGACCCAGTCTGAGGCGCTCGTTCGCTTTCTGGCGCCTGTCGGAATTTAGCATGGCAGCATCCCGCGCCTCAGTCAATTTCTCAAGGTTAAATTTAAGATGGTCGGCCAATTTAGATTTTCCCAATGGCGCGGGGATCTGCAGCTGTGCCCGAACAGGTGGGTCAGGGTCTCGGCCATACATGAGGAAGAATGGTGAAAACCCCGTCGCTGCATGGGGGGCCAATCTGTATGCAGCCAGGACCCCTTGAATTTGCAAGTCCCAATCTGTCTGTGAGTCCAAAACCTGCTGCGACAACATAGACGTTATGGTTCGGTGCAGCCGCTCGACCATCCCGTCAGTTTGCGGGTGATAGGGAGAGGTACGAATTATTTTCGTTCCCAATAGCTCACAGACCTGATGGAGGAGTTTGCCGGAAAAATTTCTCCCCTGGTCGGTCAGCAGCCGCTCCAGAGCACCTTTGTCCATGACGTAACCTTGGACAAAGGTGTCCACGATGGCTGCTGCCGACTGGTTGGCCAGGGGCCATGCCATAGGCCAGCACGTAAAGTATTCCACCCCGGTCAACAAATATCTATTGCCCCTAGGGGTGGCGGGAAATGGGCCCAGAATGTCCAGCGCGACAAGTTCGTTTACTCTGGAGACCCTGATGGACTGCAAGGGGGGGTTTGACTCCCGCGCCGGCGGTTTCCGCTGCGCACAACGAGGGCATGATGCCAACAGATCAGCGACATCCCTCGTCATGCCAGGCCAAAAAAAATTAAGCTGGAGCAAGGCGAGGGTCTTTTGGGTACCCAGGTGGAGGAGGCACTCATGAGCAGCCCACACCACCCTACCCCGTAACCCAGAAGGGACCACCAACCGGTGGCGACGGGACCTTGCGTCCCAATGCATTAGCAACCCCGCGTGCATTTCCCATGCGTCGGCATCGCCCGTCCCTCGCCCCGCCTGCCCGGCGCGACGACGCGACGCGAGGAGGGAGGTATCCTCCATCTGGAGGCGCCCCCATTCATTAACGGGCAAACCCAGCAGGGAATCTTTCCCCTGCTGTGCGACAGAGTCAGTAAGCAATGCTTCGTCGTCGGCGGCGGCCGCCAGGACCGGAACCGGCATGTCCCCTGCCGGCTTGCAACGTCCCGACCCCAGGAGGCATGCACATTCGGAGGCGGTTGACATGCGCGACAGAGCGTCCGCGTTAGTGTGGCGAACGCCCTTTCGGTAGGTGGTTTCGAAATCAAAATCCTGGAGGATCTCCAACCATCGGGACAATTGACCCGATGGTTGTTGAACTCGCAGGGCGTACTGCAGTGCCGCATTATCTGTGCGGACGGTGAAATGCCGACCGTACAGATATGGGCGATACTGTTGGATGAAATAGACAATTGCCAACAGTTCCCTACGGGTGACACAATATCTTTGCTCCGCTGGAGACAACACCCGACTGCCGTACGCAACCACCCGTTCCACGCCGTCAACCACCTGGGAAAGCACGCCCCCAATACCTGTGTTGCTCGCATCGGTGTCGAGCAAAAATGGTACCGAAAAATCGGGGTAAATCAATGGAGGAGCTTTTACCAGGGCGTCCCGAAGGGAGCAGAAAGCAGCCTCCTCCTCCTGACCCCAGTGGAACCGAACCCCATTCGCAGTTAAAGCGTGCAGGGGTTTGGCGATAGTCGCAAAATCAGCGACAAAGCGTCGGTAATACGACGCGAAGCCAATGAAACTCCTGACCTCTCCCACCGAGGTGGGAGTCGGCCAGGAGCTGACACACTGCGTTTTGGCGGGATCGGTAGCAATACCTGAGCGCCCCACGATGTGCCCCAAATAACGCACCGACTCGCGTAATAAATGACATTTTTGGGGCTTGAATTTCAAATTAGCAGCCCGCATCTTTAGGAAAACCGCCCGCAACCTCTGG
The DNA here is from genome assembly GCF_964198595.1 of Lampetra fluviatilis. Classification (NCBI taxonomy): domain Eukaryota; kingdom Metazoa; phylum Chordata; class Hyperoartia; order Petromyzontiformes; family Petromyzontidae; genus Lampetra; species Lampetra fluviatilis. The sequence goes on from NC_136298.1 coordinate 28,061, forward strand.
AGATGCTCGTCAAAAGTTTTACTAAAGACGATAACGTCATCCAAATAAATCAGGCACGACTCCCATTGCAATCCAGCCAAAACCAATTCCATCAACCGCTGGAAAGTTGCCGGCGCCGAGTGTAAGCCCATCGGCAACCGGTTGAATTGGAACAGGCCGTGCGGTGTACGGAAAGCAGTTTTAGGCTTTGACTCATCATCCAGAGGAAGCTGCCAGAATCCCGAAATTAAATCTAGTGTGGAGAAAAATCGCGCTCCCGCCAAGGCGTCCAGCGATTCGTCCATCCGTGGGAGCGGGTATGCGTCGGCCACCAAAATTTTGTTAAGGCGCCGAAAATCAACGCAAAACCGCAACGAGCCGTCCTGCTTTTTAACCAGGACGATCGGCGCTCCCCAAGGGCTGGTAGAGGGAGAAATGATGTCGGCGGCTAACATGTCATCAACAGCCGATTTGACATGGTCCTTTTCGGCGGGACTTAACCGAAACGGGTTCTGGCGAATTGGCGCGCTGTCACCAGTGTCAATATGGTGACGCAGCAGATGAGTGCAACCCAAATCGTACTTATCCCGACTAAAAACGTCAGAAAATTCCCGCAATAGCGTTCTAAGTTGTTGGCGCTCTGAATTTTATAGGTCTGTCGATCCCGCACAAAGCGCATCGAGCCACCCTCCATCGCTGTCCGAATGTGGGGGCGGCCGGGGAACAGTGCCGGCGTGATTCGCAACCGGTTCCTCGTAGGGCACCGGCGTCGCGTGAGCAAGTACCGTCCCTTGAGGAACTACCACTGGTTGCGACCCCACATTAAGGACCGCGATGAAAGGGTCCCCGTCCCCTCTTACGACGGTCTGGGCCGGAATCAAATAAGGTCCACTAACCCCGGCCCTAGAAGGTCCCAGCAGAATACCCTGGTCCCCAATGCCCTCAGCGAAGGGCCGCCGAAGCTTCAGCGGCACCAACATTTGAGCTCCCGGCGGCACACGAACTGTTTTAACGATGGACGCTGATACTGTTACGAACGCCGTCCTAGCCGCAGTAGGGGAAGGCAGGAACGCCATGCGACGTCCCGACGGTAGCTCAATGCATCCCTGGTCTATCAAAATACGGATCGATATTTTGCCCAAGAAGTCCGTCCCCAGCAGGCACGAAACCGCCAGCGAAGAGGAAACAAAAATCGGGCCCGACAATTTAATATCCCCGATACAAATTTGCGCTCGAATCTGTCCGATAATGCCAAGAGAGCCCCCGCTAGCAGCATAGAATGGGACATTAACCGTGTTGTATGTGTCGGGTTATGAAATTTTGATGAAAAAAAAAAAAAAAATTTCCGAAAAATGCGCAAATCGCATTAATTATGTTAATGTGTGTATTAATATGCATAAATTATGATGATGCGTGTAATTATATGCATAAATTATGATAATCGCTGAGATAATTGTAGTAATTTATGCGGATGCTTGCGACGATGTTAATGTGTGCAGTTGTGATAATTAGGCTCAGCTTCGTTTATCCAGAGTTGTCAATCAGGATAACACGATTATCATCGATTAAACGTTTACCGATTATCCTAGTGTGTGTTATGATATTTAAGGTCACCAGTTCAGATCTCATCACAGGCAACAGCTCTTATGAATAAGATAGTTTTGCATGGACTTGGAAATAAGCACTCGAACAGTTGGTGTTAAGCAATTTTATTCTAACAAGCATGTGACATTCTATCATGCAGGTCAAACATGCGTCAATAATTCATGAATAACCAAACTCTTATGCATTTGCGATACAACGTGTGTACGTTGTCCCCTCGTAATATTAATTGTGTCGTTAGCTTGTGTGGTGTAGGAGGATACAAACAGCGGCCAGAAGTTTTCTCTGGGTTGGGCGTGGCCGCCGCGAGCCCCTGCGTGTCTCTGCTTGTGCGCTCTCTCTCCCTCCACTGCTAGATGACGAGTTGGCACGACGCTCGGTGACGCCCGGTGACGTCCGAGTCGTGCTGCTCTTGCGCTCTCTCTCTCTCCACTGCTGGATGACGAGTTGGCACGACGCTCGGTGACGCCCAGTGACGTCCGAGTCGTGCTGCTCTTGCGCTCTCTCTCTCTCCACTGCTGGATGACGAGTTGGCACGACGCTCGGTGACGCCCGGTGACGTCCGAGTCGTGCTGCTCTTGCGCTCTCTCTCTCCCCACTGCTGGATGACGAGTCGGTTTTGGTTGATGCTGGTTGATCTGGGTGTGTATTAGACACACGGCGCATTCAACAGCGCTGTCCTTCTCCTCACAGCCGTTTGACCAGGCTTTCTCCACTGCTTCGCGCTCTCTGCTTTGCTCGCTTGGTCGACGCTTGGCGATCTCCGCCCTTTTACAGGTTGATTGCTTGTCGTCACTCGTCACTCTCTCTGCTCCGTGCTTCCTTTGTTCGTGCAGCTGCCAGCTTCACTCGCACTTAACTTCGTTCTGCGAGAAGCGACACCTGCTATCGGCATCGGTGTTTCGTTTCCTCACGACGCTCCGCCAGCCGGAGCACGGCTGAAACCCAGCCCCAACTCAGGTTGAACTCAGACTTCTGCGACTCGAACGACCCCTCCTCGTTCCATCACTTCTCGAGGCACAACCGCCCCAGGTCTCTTGCGAGCCCCGTCGCAACACTGCGTCGCAAGCCGAGTTGTGAGACTGAGCGCGACTCGGACAGACTGCTCTCAGACTGTCACTTTAACGAAGTCTCGTCGTTCCATCTCTCCTCGAGGCACGACGCGCCTCCGCTCTCTTGCGAGCCCCGTCGCAACACCGCGTTGCACGCCGAGTTGCGAGACTGAGCGCCTCGGACAGACTGCTCTCAGACTGTCACTTTAACGAAGTCTCGTCGTCCCATCTCTTCTCGAGGCACGACTGCCACAGCTCCCTTGCGTGCCCCGTCGCAACGCTGAGCTCGACTCGGACTGACTCAACCCAGACTGTCCTTTCGCGGTGTGCGCCCGTGCCTAACTCAAAACGTGACTCCCCTCTCTCCGCGTCTCTTGCGAGAGAAAACAAACAAGACAGAGTGAGAAGAAGCAGACACCACCCCCCCCTTGTGACCTTTTGCTCCCTCCTTGCCCGTCAGACCCCGCTGGAAGACAAAGGTGGCTGAGGAGATGTTTGTAATACATTTATGTGGTCCTGTGTGTTACATTTATTCTTTAATTATATTTTATGAGTTCCTTCGGTCTTAGTATCGTGGTAATCATTCGTCTATGTTTAATGAATATTCGTAATGATTCTCGTCACATTATTATTTTGGCTTCGCCAAGTTTAGTTCTCCAGAGATTGGTGTTTATTCTGAGTTATATTTTAATGTCCTGAGGTTAAGCGTAATTATGTTTCCACTTAAGCTTTCTGGAATTCGTACTCTTTAGTTTTTCGGAAGGTCGTGTAGATAGGAAACATATACTTCTAAATAATATGTATGCGGTGAATATAAGGGAATTACTAATAATAAAATTATTGTTTGTTGGTTAATTATCTATGTTAAGTTTCTACTTTTCGGTAAGGAAGACGTTAAGAAAACGCGAAGTTTCAACCGTTATTTATTCTGCCCTTATCTGTACATCTCCAGATGTCTTGGGAGGCTAGTCCATACATCTTTTGTCCATCTGGATGTCCATGACCTCTTTGTGACCGAACTCTCAACATTTTAACCGCCCTCCATGTTTCATGGATTCCTGGTGTTCTTGTGAGGAGAAGTGAGTTGTTTTCATTAATTAATTTAAAAAAGGTATATATATATAGATTTAAAAAAATTATTATATATATATATTTTTAATTGTTCTTAATAAAAAAAGGGTATAGACACAACAATCCGCCCGTTTGAAAATTATCAGGGGTCGATTTGGCCACTGGCGAATTTTCAAACCAAGTAAATGCCCTTTTTTTGTGTTATGAATCTATAAGCCGCCCTCACTCTCAGCGGTTATTTCTTACGACGCGCGCATATGTATCACAATCGTAACATGGTTACATTTGAAATAAGCAAAAGAAATAAAACACAACGTTAAACATCGGTACTAATCCATAACGCATTCCTTCCAAAGCGCGCGCATATGTATCACAATCTTAACAAGGTTACATTTGAAATAAGCAAGGAAAATACAACAAAACTTTAACATCGATATCACCAGTTACATGGTTCTCATACATCATAACTCCGACGGATATTAATTTTTTTGTTTTTGTTAAATCCTGGGAAACGCTAGGTAGCGGTTTCGAATGCATTTTTGCGTTATTTTCCTCCTGTTACATCCTTGCAATCTTTTTACCAAGTTCCGAGTGTCTGGTTTACCACTTATCACTTTGATCATTCGATCACGGTTTTCCGGTTCGTTTTTGTAATTTCCCCTCTCACTCTCTCGCGTCGTGGGAGTGTGTGGTGTAAAATTGTGCTGCACATAATCAGAATTCGTGCACACAACCAACTTCTGTACTCCGTCATCACTGGCATTCGCTCTCTCTGCGATTACATGCACATTTGCCGAGTCAGTGTGTCGATTTAATTCTGTCCCTCGTAATGTTGCCCTCTTTGTTTTTACGAGTGTGTTGGATTTCAACACCATTCCCGATACGTCATGGACATTCGTCTCCATTTTAGCACTCCGATCCACATAAATTTTGGTTTCCCTTGGATATTTTCCATTCAAAGGCTCATGCCTGCGCTCCTCAGGGCGTGTCCCTGCTGTCTGTTTTTGTACTGTCCGATCACGCTTCAATGCAACCCTGTCCTTGTATTCGATCCGCGCGTCATTTACGGGAGCACTGTCCACGTTTTTGCCCGCCCTGTCACTTGCAGCCTGCTTGTGTTTCCCATTGAGCTCCGGGTTTAACACCTCGGCGGGTGGGGCGCGTGTTGGCCGCTCGCTCGCGCTCACTGTGGGTTGTTTATCATGTATTTGGACCGCATTCTGTGTTATTCCTCTATTCCCTCCTGGTATAGCCGGTGGAGGAATTGGTCGGAATTGGATCGATTGTGTTTGACCTCCCATCCTGCGATTCCTCTGAATGTTCGCATCCATACCTCCGCGGTCTGTGTAACACCTTCCCGCTAGGTGGTTATCTTGCCATCTCTGTGCGTAATTTGAACCTTGCGTGTGTCGTGGGATGGGGTGTTGATATGGTTCTGCTCTGAACCTCTCCCTCCTGCGATTCTCGTACAATTTTGGCCCAGTGTTTCTCCCATTTGGGTGCCAAATTTTTCCTGGATTGTTACCTTGCCATTTTTGTGGGTAATTTTGACCTTGCGTGTGTCGTGGCATGGGGTGTTGATATGGTTCTGTTCTGAACCTCCCCCTCCTGCGATTCCTCTGAATGTTCGGCTTTGTGTCGCTCTCATTCTCGTGCCAACCTCTCTCTGGGTTATTTTGCCATGTGTGCGTGCGTTTTTGCTCCGTCCTGCATTGTGGGACTACTCGGTGATTGAGATTCCTCTCTGAGAGGCTGGGTTCTTTATCCCTCTCCCTGTGTTCTGGATCCGAATTATGATTCTTAGCTCTGTATAACCATGCCATGTACGCCTTGCTCTCTATGCGGCGTAAGGATGCGGTTTCTGGATTCAAAACCATTCTCACCCTTTCTGTGATCTCTGGGCTCAAGGATTCAAAAAAACATAATTTTGAACATTTTATCTCCTTCGTGGTATTGATTCACATCGCCTGCATAATACGCTCTTTTAAATTGTACGAGGTATTATTATTTGTTTCTTTCGGTTAAGTCACGTCTAAAGATAAAATAATAAATTAAATTAAATAATAGAATACGACGTTTCGATTGCAACACAAGCAATCATCATCAGGTATAATGAAATAGCGACATAAAATCTAACCAGAAAACTATAGACAGACATATTAGCAGACAGATATCACCAAGATACATAGCGAGAGCAACACAGGTAACAGAGAGGGGTGATCGTCGCTGTGTGGTGGCCTTAAATAGACAGAGGGGGGGGCGGAGGGAGAGAGAGGGAGGAGGGTTAGAGAAAAAATTTGCATATCAATGGGTGGTCAACAGACGTGGTGCTGCGAATGCGATGGCACGGCAAGCAAGCCTGAAAATCAGGAGAAGGACACACTAAAATTAAATAACCTAGTAAAATATCGAAATGTAATGTAATACAACACAGAGGGCCGGTCAACACACAATTAACGCATAGCCTGGTTGATTACGTATTTCAAAGATTGCTAAGTTAGAATTTAAGTGTGAACAATCTAAAGAGAGGACACAGGCAGAGAAAACAAGTCGCCAGAGAGAGAGAAAAAAGATAAGCTTAAAACTTCCCCGTAGAAGTGGTTCAATCTTAATTTTAGAACTTTCGTGACTGCAGGAATTATTATTTGTTTCTTTCGGTTAAGTCACGTCTAAAGATAAAATAATAAATTAAATTAAATAATAGAATACCTTTTTTCTCTGCCTGTGTCCTCTCTTTAGATTGTTCACACTTAAATTCTAACTTAGCAATCTTTGAAATACGTAATCAACCAGGCTATGCGTTAATTGTGTGTTGACCGACCCTCTGTGTTGTATTACATTACATTTCGATATTTTACTAGGTTATTTAATTTTAGTGTGTCCTTCTCCTGATTTTCAGGCTTGCTTGCCGTGCCATCGCATTCGCAGCACCACGTCTGTTGACCACCCATTGATATGCAAATTTTTTCTCTAACCCTCCTCCCTCTCTCTGCCTCCGCCCCCCCCTCTGTCTATTTAAGGCCACCACACAGAGACGATCACCCCTCTCTGTTACCTGTGTTGCTCTCGCTATGTATCTTGGTGATATCTGTCTGCTAATATGTCTGTCTATAGTTTTCTGGTTAGATTTTATGTCGCTATTTCATTATACCTGATGATGATTGCTTGTGTTGCAATCGAAACGTCGTATTCTATTATTTAATTTAATTTATTATTTTATCTTTAGACGTGACTTAACCGAAAGAAACAAATAATAATTCCTGCAGTCACGAAAGTTCTAAAATTAAGATTGAACCACTTCTACGGGGAAGTTTTAAGCTTATCTTTTTTCTCTCTCTCTGGCGACTTGTTTTCTCTGCCTGTGTCCTCTCTTTAGATTGTTCACACTTAAATTCTAACTTAGCAATCTTTGAAATACGTAATCAACCAGGCTATGCGTTAATTGTGTGTTGACCGACCCTCCGTGTTGTATTACATTACATTTCGATATTTTACTAGGTTATTTAATTTTAGTGTGTCCTTCTCCTGATTTTCAGGCTTGCTTGCCGTGCCATTGCATTCGCAGCACCACGTCTGTTGACCACCCATTGATATGCAATTTTTTTCTCTAACCCTCCTCCCTCTCTCTGCCTCCGCCCCCCCCTCTGTCTATTTAAGGCCACCACACAGAGACGATCACCCCTCTCTGTTACCTGTGTTGCTCTCGCTATGTATCTTGGTGATATCTGTCTGCTAATATGTCTGTCTATAGTTTTCTGGTTAGATTTTATGTCGCTATTTCATTATACCTGATGATGATTGCTTGTGTTGCAATCGAAACGTCGTATTCTATTATTTAATTTAATTTATTATTTTATCTTTAGACGTGACTTAACCGAAAGAAACAAATAATAATTCCTGCAGTCACGAAAGTTCTAAAATTAAGATTGTAAGAGGTAGTCACGTGGATCTTGGTCCATGCCCTGGGTCATCGATTTTGCAGCATAAAACCCCTCAGTGAGTGTCGAATATTCTCCAAACTTCCGATTCACTGCCAGGCTCAGTTGTTTAAAATCATTCCTAACCTTGTGTGGTAGTGACTTTACCCATGGAATAGAATCTTTATGTAAGCTTCGTTTCAACAAACTCGCTTTTTCATCCCGTCTCATCAGCCCTCTAATCATTGCCTCCTCTTCCACTGTCGCGATGTGTATGTATATCCATGGACTTATTGTGGGGGTCAAAATCGGGAATTCTGACTAGAGCCTTGTCCATCAACTTAAGGGTTTTACTGGTGAATAGGTATTCCGAAAGTTGATTGCCGACAGCGTCATCATCAAACAAGTTATCATCAGGCAATCTGTCACTTTGGTCTGTGCTGTGTCGCTTGTGTTTAAGTGGCGTGCATTTTTTGTGTGCGCGCCCAGTGCTGTGTCGCTCGTGTTGCCATTTCCCTTCAGTTTTTGCCTCTGCCCTTAGTGGAGCATGTCCTGTCGACTTTACTTTAACATTTTGCCTCCCTCTATCTGTGAAGTTGTCAATCTCACATGTTTTTGTTTGCATATGTATCTCTCCATCCCTTCTCTCGAATTGTGAGGGTTTCCCTTTGTCAAGGATTTTTTGCTCGATATTCATAATTTTTTTGCGATCAGTCCCTTGACTCTGTCCCCGTACCCAAGAGTGTGATTTACTGTTACTTTCATATTTATTCTGTGGATCAACGTCTGTGAGTTTCGCTGGTGTCGTGAGCACTGATTTCTCCTCCCTTACGATGGTGTGAGGACATTTTTCCTCGTTTATTAGAGACGATTTCTCTCCCGTTTCCTTTCCAAAATTTTCCTCATTCCACAATCCCTGTCTGTATGCCTGTGTGAGAAGGCATGAGTCCTGTCCTGCCTTCTCTGCAGTTTTTGCATCGTGTTCGCCTTTGTTACATTTTATCCAGTCACTTAGTTTCCCTCGAGGTGTGTTCGTGTTATCGATACAGCTCCCTTCCCATATGTCCCTCTGACTGTACTGCTTTATAACAGATTGGTCGGTACGTTTTAATACGAGCTCGCAGTATCCCGTAATCCATTCAAAAATTATTCTTAATCCTATCATCTCAAGTGGCAGGAGTTACTTTGACCTTTCCTTTCAGAGTGTATATAAAACAATTATCTCACAGAGTGTGGTCAGTTTGACTCGAGCTATTCTGTAATTTTCCGATTCAGTGTGCGTACCTCTAACACCATTTATCACAGGATGCAATTGGTTCGATACGATATTATCTTAATTCCACTCTTTGTTTCAACCTGCTATTCTGGGTTTTAACCTCAGAGGGCGTTTTTTGTTTTTGTGTTACGCCCGTTTACAATCACAATGCAATGTTTGGTCACGATATTCTGGTTAACACGAAGTGATTCATTCCTTCATCCATGCAAAACACTGTCTGCGAGAGATCCCGGACGACGCCACCCATTATGTTGTATGTGTCGGGTTATGAAATTTTGATGAAAATAAAAAAAATAATAATAATTTTCCGAAAAATGCGCAAATCGCATTAATTATGTTAATGTGTGTATTAATATGCATAAATTATGATGATGCGTGTAATTATATGCATAAATTATGATAATCGCTGAGATAATCGTAGTAATTTATGCGGATGCTTGCGACGATGTTAATGTGTGCAGTTGTGATAATTAGGCTCAGCTTCGTTTATCCAGAGTTGTCAATCAGGATAACACGATTATCATCGATTAAACGTTTACCGATTATCCTAGTGTGTGTTATGATATTTAAGGTCACCAGTTCAGATCTCATCACAGGCAACAGCTCTTATGAATAAGATAGTTTTGCATGGACTTGGAAATAAGCACTCGAACAGTTGGTGTTAAGCAATTTTATTCTAACAAGCATGTGACATTCTATCATGCAGGTCAAACATGCGTCAATAATTCATGAATAACCAAACTCTTATGCATTTGCGATACTATGCATTCGATTAATATGAATAACTAAAATCCTTATGCAATTACGAGGTTATGCAATTACCTAATATGAATGACTAAACATTTTTTTATTCATTGGCGAAATTATGCAGTTAACGAAAATGAATGACTAAAACATTTCTTTTTCATGTAACTCGACGACAGCAACTGCTTTGCACGATCAGTTGATATTGAACGCACCACCTCGAAATGGCAACCCTTTTTGAAACGCAAAGATAATTTTTTTTTTTAGTCTTATTCGTGTGCGTGCTGTGTGTACGTTGTCCCCTCGTAATATGAATTGTGTCGTTAGCTTGTGTGGTGTAGGAGGATACAAACAGCGGCCAGAAGTTTTCTCTGGGTTGGGCGTGGCCGCCGCGAGCCCCTGCGTGTCTCTGCTTGTGCGCTCTCTCTCCCTCCACTGCTAGATGACGAGTTGGCACGACGCTCGTTGACGCCCGGTGACGTCCGAGTCGTGCTGCTCTTGCGCTCTCTCTCTCTCCACTGCTGGATGACGAGTTGGCACGACGCTCGGTGACGCCCGGTGACGTCCGAGTCGTGCTGCTCTTGCGCTCTCTCTCTCTCCACTGCTGGATGACGAGTTGGCACGACGCTCGGTGACGCCCGGTGACGTCCGAGTCGTGCTGCTCTTGCGCTCTCTCTCTCCCCACTGCTGGATGACGAGTCGGTTTTGGTTGATGCTGGTTGATCTGGGTGTGTATTAGACACACGGCGCATTCAACAGCGCTGTCCTTCTCCTCACAGCCGTTTGACCAGGCTTTCTCCACTGCTTCGCGCTCTCTGCTTTGCTCGCTTGGTCGACGCTTGGCGATCTCCGCCCTTTTACAGGTTGATTGCTTGTCGTCACTCGTCACTCTCTCTGCTCCGTGCTTCCTTTGTTCGTGCAGCTGCCAGCTTCACTCGCACTTAACTTCGTTCTGCGAGAAGCGACACCTGCTATCGGCATCGGTGTTTCGTTTCCTCACGACGCTCCGCCAGCCGGAGCACGGCTGAAACCCAGCCCCAACTCAGGTTGAACTCAGACTTCTGCGACTCGAACGACCCCTCCTCGTTCCATCACTTCTCGAGGCACAACCGCCCCAGCTCTCTTGCGAGCCCCGTCGCAACACTGCGTCGCAAGCCGAGTTGTGAGACTGAGCGTGACTCGGACAGACTGCTCTCAGACTGTCACTTTAACGAAGTCTCGTCGTTCCATCTCTCCTCGAGGCACGACGCGCCTCCGCTCTCTTGCGAGCCCCGTCGCAACACCGCGTCGCACGCCGAGTTGCGAGACTGAGCGCCTCGGACAGACTGCTCTCAGACTGTCACTTTAACGAAGTCTCGTCGTCCCATCTCTTCTCGAGGCACGACTGCCACAGCTCCCTTGCGTGCCCCGTCGCAACGCTGAGCTCGACTCGGACTGACTCAACCCAGACTGTCCTTTCGCGGTGTGCGCCCGTGCCTAACTCAAAACGTGACTCCCCTCTCTCCGCGTCTCTTGCGAGAGAAAACAAACAAGACAGAGTGAGAAGAAGCAGACACCCCCCCCCCTTGTGACCTTTTGCTCCCTCCTTGCCCGTCAGACCCCGCTGGAAGACAAAGGTGGCTGAGGAGATGTTTGTAATACATTTATGTGGTCCTGTGTGTTACATTTATTCTTTAATTATATTTTACGAGTTCCTTCGGTCTTAGTATCGTGGTAATCATTCGTCTATGTTTAATGAATATTCGTAATGATTCTCGTCACATTATTATTTTGGCTTCGCCAAGTTTAGTTCTCCAGAGATTGGTGTTTATTCTGAGTTATATTTTAATGTCCTGAGGTTAAGCGTAATTATGTTTCCACTTAAGCTTTCTGGAATTCGTACTCTTTAGTTTTTCGGAAGGTCGTGTAGATAGGAAACATATACTTCTAAATAATATGTATGCGGTGAATATAAGGGAATTACTAATAATAAAATTATTGTTTGTTGGTTAATTATCTATGTTAAGTTTCTACTTTTCGGTAAGGAAGACGTTAAGAAAACGCGAAGTTTCAACCGTTATTTATTCTGCCCTTATCTGTACATCTCCAGATGTCTTGGGAGGCTAGTCCATACATCTTTTGTCCATCTGGATGTCCATGACCTCTTTGTGACCGAACTCTCAACATTTTAACCGCCCTCCATGTTTCATGGATTCCTGGTGTTCTTGTGAGGAGAAGTGAGTTGTTTTCATTAATTAATTAAAAAAAAAGGTATATATATATAGATTAAATTTTTTTATATATATATATATATTTTTTTGAATTGTTCTTAATAAAAAAAGGGTATAGACACAACAACCGGCAGTAAAGGACGGCTCTGGACAGGTAGAATAATATAAATTAGTTCTGAAATGATGGTCGCCGATGCCCCCGTATCTACCAGGATGCGTACCTCCACCCCGTCAATGTGTCCCACCACGGCCGACGACCCCGACGACGCGGCCACAACGTGATGGGCCAAGACGGACCACTGCCTGGGTTCGATGTGAGTCCCCATAGTGGTGCGTGTTGGCCCGTCGCAGCGCAATGTCGGCCCCCCTTTCGTTGCGGTGTGTGAGTGTGTGCCGAGTGTGTGCTTGGGCCAAACATGGGGGGTGCCGCGACTCGCCGGATTTTGTTGATGGAGCTTGGGAGGAGGAGGGCCGGCGTCCTGCCGAGGCGTCGCCCCGCGCTGCCGAGGAGAGCGGCACCCCGAGGCGACGTGGCCCCGGACGCCGCAGTTGAAGCACCGCGGGAGCGCCGGCGGCGATGACGGTCGGTCGACGCGGCCCGACCCCTCTCGGCCCGACCGTGCTCCCGTCCCCTGCTGCCGTCGACGGTCGACGGCGTACACCTCCTCCACCGGGAGGGTGGCTGCTGCCATCGCGCGCCCGGCCGCTGCCCTGCTGGCTTTCCGACGCAGCGACAGCAGGTTGGCGTGGAGGAGCCGCGCAGCCTGGAGAGAAGTCATCTCCGTGTCCTCCTGTGCAACGACGGCGATGTCCAGGTCGTCTGCCAGCAGGAGGATTTTTTCCGTGACCATGGCGTCCACGCCGTCGTCGTCCATTCGAGGGAAGGCCGTCTTTGCCAGCGCCAGGAGACTCGTCCTGTACGCCAAGGGCGACTCCTTCTCACCCCGCTGGCGATCGTAAAACTGCTGCCGGCATTCCGCTGAAGGTCCGTAGACCCCGGCCAGCAACTGCAGCGCCTTCTGTAAGGTGGAGTGCTTCTCCCTCGGCGCCGACGTAAAAGCGGCGAGTACCTCGCCGTCGAGGAGCGCTGGCAGCGCGCAGAGAGCTTCAGCGTCCGACCACCTTGCCATTTCTTGGTGGGCGATGAAGCATCGCTAGAAGCCGCCCAAGTCGCCCTCCGCACCAACAAACTCTTTAAGCGGAGGCAGCCGTTGTTGCAGCACAGCGTTCGCCGTGGAAGCCTGCAGGCTGCTGTCCCCGGAACTCGGCTGTGCTTCGGCGCGGACGGCAGATGGAATCGCCTGTCGCAGCCGTGATGACGCTCCCTCCGCTGGCGATGACACGGCTGCCCCAGCGAGAGCGATGTCGGACCCAAGGTTGAGCCCGGCCACGCCCTCTGCAGCTGCCACGGCGATGGCGGGAGATTCAAATTTCGAATCTGTAGAAATGGCGGGAAGGCGCACCGGACGTCAGTTGTCCTCGCCCCGTGGTGGTCCACCAGCCCCCAGCCGCGTGATGGTTTCGAGTGTGGCGGCAGCGGCATAAAGCAGCTCCGCCAGCCTCGCGTGAGCCATCCTCAGCCCTTCTGATAGCGGCTCCTCTTCATGCAGATGTCCCGGTAAGAATTCGTCCGGCCCCGGCTGCACGATGTCTTGTTGAGCCCAGAGGTGTGGACTCGAGTCATGTGACTTGGACTCGAGTCAGACTCGAGTCATGAATTTGATGACTTGCGACTCGACTTGGACTTGCATAACAATGACTTTGTCCCACCTATGAGATGTGGACTCGAGTCATGTGACTTGGACTCGAGTCAGACTCGAGTCATGAATTTGATGACTTGCGACTCGACTTGGACTTGCATAACAATGACTTTGTCCCACCTCTGGTTGAGCCGTCTCGGGCTCGACAATTTCAGCGGTGTCCTCCTCCTGTGGTACTCCGGCTCGAGCTGTCCGGCGCGTCTCCATGTTCGAAGTTGTTCTGACACCAGATGAAGTACCGTTGAGGACGCTTGACACCGAGGTTGAGGCACACGTATATTTATTTGTACAAGTGGTCACAACAGGACAGCACTAGAGGGGGTATCGGCCCCCTCACCCGGATAGCTGGGGATACTCCGCTAGCTACCCCTGACCTGCCTCTGAATCCTCCACTAATGGGCTAGGGGAGGCTGTCTGGCCCGACACTGGTTAGTCGGGCTACGGTACCCGGAGTCCCAGAGACTAACTCTGGTTCACGGGACCACGCCGCTGGCTCGGTCCTGCGCGGCCCTGACAAGGGCGGCGTCCCAGGGGAGTCCAGGGCTTCTAGCTAGACGATCTTCAGTCTTCCTCCTTCATCCTAATACTGAGCCCCGATCTCTCCGGCTCATCCCCCTTTATACCCCTCAGAGGATCACAACTCCGGGCAACCCCCCAGGCTGCCCGGTGCGGACGTCGTTGCGGGCACCTCCCCGTTAGCACTCACGGAGCCCCGCCCCCTGTGCTTGTTTCCCGTGTGATCCCATGCATACAGCCCTACACATACAGCCCCTCCGTAACAGCCCTACATTTGTACAATCTTCATTTGAAGCATTCGTGACTGCAGGAATCCATACTCTTTGGTTCTTTCGGTAAAGTCTCGTAGGTTCTAGATTTGAAGCTTTCGTGACTGCAAGGATTCATACTCTTAGGTTTTTTCGGTAAAATCACATTGGTAAAAATAAAAATAAGTAATAAAAGTAATAGAAATAATAATAGAAATAAAATAATAAATCACGACGTTTCGGAGGGAACACAAGTCTCCGTCATCAGGTGGGACCGTCACAGCTAAATTTACTGTATCAAGTGAGGAAAAATCCAAGAGACAAGCTCTTAAATACAAGTTAAGGGGGGTGGAGGGGAGGGGCTTATCTGAATATGGTATCCAGGGAATTGAACGGTGGGGGGGGGGGGCTAAAAGAGAACAATTGGTGCACATCGAATCGGGGTTGTGGCCGGTGTTAGCTGATAATCCAAATACAAGAAAGCAGTACTGTTAAACGCTGGGGATGTCAACACTCGGTAAAATAGAATAGTACCTGTCAAATAAGATGGTATAATTTTGCCGTGTTTCAGATCTGACTTGTGCTCGCGGACACGATCGGAGACATGACGTTTTGTTTCCCCAATGTAACAATCACCACAGATGCAACATCATTTATAGACTCCAGAGTATTGCAAGTCAGGAATGACATCTTTTACACATGGGATTAGATCACTGATTTTATATACTGTACTGAATCGGACTTGGATCTTATGTTTGTTTAGAATTGAGTCTTCTGCCGTTGCTGATCATTGCTGCAACGCTGTGGGCTCTCATGATATTGCCTTTTCCGAGACCAAGGTGCTCTGCAAACCTTCTGGCTACCATCAAAGGTTTGTACACGAAGCCATCCAGATATACAAACACAGACATAACTTAAACCGTGATGATGGGTACAAACTGAGTAATCATTGGAAAGATGTTATTAACCATGTAAAAAAGATTTAACTTCACATATTTGTACCATCTTATTTGACAGGTACTATTCTTTCTAGATTTGAAGCTTTCGTGACTGCAAGGATTCATACTCTTAGGTTTTTTCTGTAAAGTCACGTAGGTAAAAAATAATAATGAAAATAATATAAATAATAACAGAAATAAAATAAATCAGGACGTTTCGGGCGCAACACAAGCGTCCATCATCAGGTGGGACAACCACAGCAAGAAACAATTGCTGAAGTGGAAGTGGATATGTTAATGCGAGAGATTAGCATGTTAATGTAATATCGAAGAGTGGCCTCCACGAGGCAAGAGCGTCAATGCAAGAGAACCACCGCAACAGTGGCCATGCCAGTGAGACACACAGCTCATAACACAGTAAGAACCAACGATACATCGAGGCTAAGGGAGCAGAAGTGGCCATGTTAATGAGACCCCAGCCCGTTAATGCAAAGGCATCCCACAGGGCAATGCAACTCAGAGAGTCGGAGATAACAGCCAAACGGCAGGAAGGATGAAAGCATCACAGCAAATGATGACTTCAACTGGTTAATAACACATCAGCTGTACTTAACTCAGCTTACTTGGTTTCTATAATCAAGGACATTTCACTGTCTACAGATGATTTGCTTGTCAGTTTCGATGTAGTCTCTCTGTTCACCAATGTACCTGTACCTGACACCATTGCAATCATTGAAGACTTGGTCCAACAAGGACTGAATCCAGATGTACCAACTTTGGTAAGGAACTGCCTTACCAACACATACTTCACCTGGAATGGTACTTTATACAAACAAAATGAGGGTACCCCAATGGGTTCTCCCTTATCGCCAGTGGTAGCCAATGTTTTCATGTAAAAATTTGAGACAGATGCCATCCAGACATCCACCCTACGTTCTTATTTGTGGAAGAGATACATAGATGACACGTTCATCATCTGGCCACATGGCCTGCCAGCACTGAACCAATTTCTCAACCACATCAATTCCATACACCCGTCTTACGAATTCACCATGGAAGTGGAAAAGGATGGCAAGCTACCATTCCTGGATGTTTTGATCGAGAAGAGACCTGATGGCTCGTTGGGACATTCGGTCTACAGGAAAGCCACCCACACGGCTGCTTATCTAAAGCCTGACTCCCACCACCATCCAGCCCAGAATAATTTCCTCATCAAAACACTACACCATAGTTGCATCTCTGACCAGAACCACCTAACCAGTGAGTTGGAGCACGTACACCAAGCCCTCAGGATGAACGGATACTCGGACCATTCAATCCGCAAAGCTGTCTCCCCAGCCATGGGGAGCCAACCTTCTGAGGATCCAACCAAAACCATCACTTTACCATACATAGCAGGGGTTACCAAAAATATTTCCAAAATCTTAAACAAACATTTCAACACAGTACACAAATCCGTGATTTAATCCCATCTCGATTTAAAGCTTTCGTGACTGCAGGGATTCATATTCTTAGGTTTTTTCGGAAAAAGTCACGTAGGTAAAAACATTAAAATGTAAAATAAAAATAAAAATCACGACGTTTCGGAGGCAACACAAGCTTCCATCTTCAGGTGGTACCGTCACAGCCACGACAGCTGTATCAAGTAAATGAGAGATTGCAGGAGTTACCACTGCGTTTATATAATGGTTGGAGAAGGTGGTGGTGCAAGGGCCGCATACTTATTATTAATATGGTAAGGTGAGGCTTGAGACTAAGAATAGACTGCATAACAAAGGCTGAGCCTTTGTTATGGAGAGGTGCGGTTTGTGACTCAACCTGTAACAGGGAGACCACCACTAAACATGGTAAAACAGTAATGGTTGTCTGTCAAATAAGATTGGCAAATAAGTGTAGTTAAATCTTTGTTTTTTTTTTTGCCCCACCACCTTCTCCAACCATTATATAAACGCAGTGGTAACTGCTGCAATCTCTCATTTACTTGATACAGCTGTCGTGGCTGTGACGGTACCACCTGAAGACGGAAGCTTGTGTTGCCTCCGAAACGTCGTGATTTTTATTTTTATTTTATTTTACTTTTTAATGTTTTTACCTACGTGACTTTACCGAAAAAACCTAAGAATATGAATCATTGCAGTCACGAAAGCTTCAAATCTAGAATGCAGGGATTCATCTTCTTGGTGCTTTCGGTAAAGGCACGTAGAAGGGAAATAATGAAATAATAAAAATAAAACATAATAAAATAATCGAGTCTCTCACCTTTCTGAAGAGATGCCGCGACTCTAAGGTAATACCAAGCGCATTTACACTAACATCTGCTGCTGTAACTTCTTCTAATGCTAAACGAATTCTGTCTAGAACTAGCTTATTTCTTATCTCAGAGAAAATAAGACTTACGCGCACCGATCTAGATCAGTTAGACAAGACATTCTACAAATCACACTTATCTTTGAGTGTTGTCTATGGCAGCATATAGTACGGGATAGACCCGTGTGATGTAAGGAAAAAGTTTAAAAAGTTTAGCTGGAAGCATATTATATTTTTTGCGACCTAGAATTGTAATGTATTACTTACGGTTAGTAGCTCAGCTTATTGAGAGTATATTTAGCATACTGATGATACTATGTAGTTTATACTTTAGTTTTTTACGTGGTTGTTTAGTTACTGCAGCTACATACTATTAACATTTCTTCCCTTTATTAATGCTACCCCTACCTCCTTTCTTTGATGCTGCTAATCCTGCATAATGCATGGGCATAATATGACTTTGAAAACCCCCTGCCCACCTCCTACGCATTTCACAAGTAGCACTAGTCGCATTCCTGCATTTCCCATAAATATGCTAAATTCCTCTTCATATGCAACTTATTTTGTCAAGGCGCTCTTCCTCCTCCCTCCCAGCTTAAATAGACGCTCCAAGCCTAGGACGTGTCATTCAGACTCTGTCTTATCGACAGACATGTTCTTCACCTGAGAACGGCTGCTTGCGTTGTGGCCGAAACGTCGTGAGAATTATTTTATTTTGTTTTATTTTTATTATATTATTACTTCCCTTCTACGTGACTTTACCGAAAGAACCAAGAAGATTAATCCCATCTGTAAAGGATGTGATTTCTGACATGCAATACCCTGGTGTCGACAAACTGAGTTGTGGTTGCGGCATTAGTTACATTGGGGAAACGTAACGACATGTCTCGGACTGCGTTCGTGAACACAAGGCAGATCTGAAACACGGTAGGACCAATACCTCTGCCGTTGCTGATCATTGTTTTAACGCAGTGGGCTCACATGAAATTGACTTTTCCAAGACGAAGGTACTCTGCAAACCCACCGGCTATTATCAGAGATTTGTTCATGAAGCCATCCAGAAATATAAACACAGACACAACTTCAACCGAGAAGATGGGTACAAACTGAGCAATCATTGGAAGGACGTTATTAACCAGGTAGTCTTAACTGACTGTGATGTTTCCATCCTACCTGCCTATGTCAGCTGTTATTTCCGACTCTCTCTGTGTGTCTCTCTCTCTATGCCTCTCTCTTATGTAATAACAGCTATAGTGGGTTCACGTGGGGGATTGGCTTGCCGGTCCTGCTTGTAGCCAATAAGGGTCGAGATAGGGAGCGTGGGGCGGCGTGATCACGGCATGTCATCAGGGGTGATTGGCCCAGCCATTGGGGCCCCAGCTAATGGGGATCCGGATAAGAGGCGTGGTCCCGGGAGTGACAGGGAACCATCGAGAACGGTCGAGATTGCCCATGGAGGATTGGCTGGGGGGACCACGTGACGAAGGGATTAAGAGGGAGGAGAGAGGGATGATCGGGGGGAGACGGGGAACTGAACGGGGTGAGAGCCACGCGCGAACGGGGCTCCGGGTGCCACGTGCGCGGTGGGAGTTGTGGGAGTCTGCCGCTCTCCGTTGTCTGCCAGCAACGGAGCGTGTGGGAACAAGTGTACCGTGAAGTGAAAATAAAGAAGACCGATTCCGAATCCGTCTCCGGAGAATTATTACATTGGTGTCAGAAGTACTTCTGCGACTGTTTGGACGATCGTCAAGATGTCCAAGCACCCCAGAAAAAAGAACCTACCTGTGCCTCTATCGGAGGAGGAGGTCGAGACGGATGAAGATGAGCTGTTGGGAGCTACAGCCCCTATGCCGCCTGCTGAAAATGTACTTCTCGACGTCTCTCAGCGTCGACCGACGGAAGATGCGACCGCTGCAGGAACAAAAGGCGAGTGGCGGCTGATGGCGGAGCAGATCGAGTCATTACGCGCCATTCTGCTTAGTCTGGTGACCGCGGTGGCATCCTCACCAGCCGCGGGCCGCCAGATTGCCGATCAACTGGACGCCGCGGGAAGGAGTCCGGTGAAAGAACCTGCGTCCGCCATTCCTTCTGCTACGCGGGAGGATGCCGTCATTCTGGGTGGAGCGGCTGCGCCGGAGCCGTCGGCCGCCATTTTGGGCGCGCCTACCGCCACGCGGCCGCCGGCCGCCATTTTGCCTGATACGGGTGGAGAGCGGGAACGTCAGTCGGAGACGCCCGCGGCGCGCGCTTGCCACCGCGGGCATCGCCTTCCACAAATCAAAGAATTCATCGCCGGGGGTGATTGGAGTGCTTTCACATGGCGCTTTGAATCGGCTTTTAGATCCGTCAATTGGACGGAGGATGAAGCGCTGGGAGCGCTACCTACACTGCTCGACGATGTTTCTCTGGGGGTCTTCCGTTCCATCCCGGCGGCCAAGAAGAAGACACTGCGGGACGCGTTCGCGGAGATGGCGGAATTCTATGACCCACCGACGTCGGCCACCAGAAAATTTATGTTACGTCGCCGAGCATCGGAGGAATCGCCGTTGGCCTATCGTGGGGCGTTGATGGCGCTGGCCATGGCTGCCTACCCCGACGCGACGGCCGACCATTTGGATCCTCTCATCCTCTCCCGTATGCTGGAGTTGGCTCAGGAACTCAAGATTTCGCTGCCAGTTTGCGGCCACGAACCACTTACATCGCGATGGGTGGCGCGCTGCCTGGACGCTAAATTTAATATCAGGCGTTGGGACCAGATGGCGGCGTGGACGGGGAAACCAGAGATCGACGGGCCACCTTTGGGGTGGTCTCCACGACTGGTGGTCCACTGCTCCGACGACTCGGGCGACGACGACATGCTGGCTGCTGCTGTTTCGCACGGGATTCCGGGACGGCGGCTGCGCGACCAGCGTGGCAACTACATGGGCCGTCCGCGTGCAAGGGCCGGGTCGTCCGACCGCCGGCCGACGTCGGCGGCGTGCTTCAAGTGCGGCAGACGGGGCCATTTCGCCCGTGACTGCCGCTGTCGACCTCTACTGTCGCCTCCTCCGACGAGGGGACCTCCATCTCCTCCACCTATTGCGGAGCCGCAACAACCTCGGGCGAGTCGGCACACATCGGACACCCGGCAGGTCCTGTCACATCACCCATCCATTCGCACTCATTCTCACACTCCTCAGGAAAAATTTACTTTCCCCGCTACAGTTACGCGCTCTGCTACGCAGTGGAAAAAATTGGCTCGCAGGGTTGTAGCTGCGGCTTCGGGCTCGTCGACGGTACGCGGTACCATCGACGGCGTTGATGTGCGCATCTTGGTGGACACGGGCGCGTCGGCCACCATCATTTCTGATGTTATTTTTCATTTGTTGTCCATCCCTGCGTCGCAGATACGTAAGGTTAATGATGCGTGTGTCGCCGCGAATGGGGGAAGCATGGGTATCTGTGGCCAGGCAGATGTGAGCATCACTATCGGGAATATTACCGCCGCAGGACCTGTATTGATCTCTCGCTCGCTAGCTGTTCCATGCTTACTCGGTACTGATTTCCTGCGTCGGATGCCGCTGAAAATACGAGTCGACCAGGACTGTTTGGAAATGCCGGGGGGTCGTCGAATGGCGTTCCTGCCTTCCTTGCTGGCCAGCGCGCCTGCAAGTAACGCAGTTACTGCCGTTGTTGCTGCTACGGTAGAAGTACCACCGGGAGCACAGATGCTAATACCGTTGCGTTATCGTAAACCCCTTCGAATGGGGAAGGGTGCAGAAGGCGTGCTGCTATCCCCATCGAATTAGGCATCTAAATCCTTTTCTTTAGTGGCGGCACAAATGATCGTGCGACCGGGTCAAGCACCTTTTATACAGGTGTTAAATGGGGGACCTGACCGCGTTATTGTTCCGGAGGGGTCGGTGTTGGCTCACGCCACTACCGACTTCGCCTCTTGCAACGCAGCGCCGCGCGCACGAATGCCCGCTGGTAGGCCCCCACACGATCGCTCTCAAGAACGTTGGATCGCTGATTTGTGCGGAGAAAATTCTTCCTTGTCGAACGAACAAAGGAACGCCCTGCGTTCATTATTGATACAGTACACTGATGTTTTCAGTAAAAATGATTTGGACCTCGGCCGCACGTCGCTTTTGTCGCACCATATTGACACCGGTGCGACGCCTCCCATCTGTATGCACCCTCATCGCATGAGCCCGGCAAAAAGGGATCACGTGCGCGGAGCGGTAAATGAATTGTTGGCGGCGGACATCATTTCGCCGTCCAACAGCCCTTGGGCCGCGCCCGTCGTTCTGGTAAAGAAGAAAGATGGTGGTACAAGATTTTGTGTTGATTTCCGCCGGTTAAACAAAGTTTCGGTGGCAGATGCATACCCCTTACCGAGGATGGATGATTCGTTGGACGCTTTATCGGGTGCTAAGTTTTTTTCCACCCTTGACCTGTCCTCGGGGTTCTGGCAGCTTCCCCTCGACGATGAGTCGAAGGTGAAAACGGCGTTCCGCACGCCGCAAGGTCTCTTTGAATTTAATCAGTTGCCTATGGGCTTGAATGCGGCACCGGCGACGTTTCAGCGGCTCATGGAATTGGTGTTGACGGGACTGCAGTGGGAAGCGTGCCTCATATATCTTGACGATATAATTGTTTTCAGCCGCACGTTCGAAGAACACCTCCAACGTCTAGAGGCGGTTTTTCAAAGAATGCGTACGGCTGACCTTAAATTTAAACCTAAAAAATGCCACCTTCTGCAACACTCTGTCCGTTACTTGGGTCATATTGTCAGTTCGGACGGCGTATCCACTGACCCTCTGAAAACGAAATGTGTACGAGAGTGGCCCACACCCACTTCGGTGGGAGATGTTCGGCGGTTTATTGGGTTCGCTTCCTATTATCGCCGCTTCGTTAAAAATTTTGCGACGTTGGCAAAGCCATTACACGTTCTGACTGGCAAAAATCAAAGGTTTAAATGGGGAGCGGAAGAGGAAAAATCTTTTATGGCACTTCGGGACCACCTCGCCACGGCGCCAACGCTGGATTACCCAGATTTCTCACAGCCGTTCATCCTCGATACGGATGCTAGTGATATCGGCATTGGGGCCGTTTTGTCGCAACGTAAGGATGGGGTAGAGCGAGTAGTGGCGTACGGCAGCCGGGTTTTGTCCCCTGCGGAAACACGCTATTGTGTGACAAGACGGGAACTTTTGGCAATTGTTCACTTTGTCCGATTGTACCGGCCGTACCTGTATGGACGGAAATTCCTAGTTCGCTCAGATCATACGGCTTTACAATACTCCTTGAAATTAGATCAACCGTCAGGCCAATTGGCTAGGTGGTTGGAATCGCTACAGGAATTTTCCTTTGATATTACATACAGGAAGGGGACCCGTCACACGAACGCTGACGCGCTCTCATGGCTGCCGCCCCTTCCTCAGTGCACTTGCCTGACGGGCACGCACCGCTGTGCGGCACCAGCCACCTCGCCTTGTCCGGTTATGGGGGCGATAGCGGATGAGGATGCAGGGGCGAAAGCGAAGGAGGACGACCAGCAAGGGTCGGTGGACACGGATGATATCTTACGGCTACCACACGCGGTCTGGCTACGTGAGCAGGAGGCTGATGCCTCGCTGTCTCCGCTACGGAAATTGATAGGGAAACAAAAATCTCAATTGGCGGGTTGGAAATGGCAGATGTTCCGAGGCAAGTCGGGATTGTTAATGTGTACTGACGGGTTGTCTGACCGACCACGCTTGGTGGTGCCTACTTCGCTTCGCTACGACCTGCTTCGTGCTCTGCACGCTGATAAGTTGATGCACCTCGGTGTCCAAAAGACTTTGGCCGCGCTGCAGAAGGATTTCTTTTGGGCCGGTATGACGGCAGACGTCAAGGACTTTATTCGCTCATGCCAGGACTGTGCAAAGAGGAAGCCGCCTCGGAACCCCTATGTACCACCGTTACGTTCCATTGAGGTGTCCCGCATTAACGAATTGGTTGCTCTCGATATTCTGGGCCCGTTTCCCCCGTCGGCGAGGGGCAATAAATACCTTCTCGTCGGGGTGGAATATTTTTCTCGGTGGCCGATGGCCTGGCCTCTGCCCGACCAGACGGCAGCATCCATTACCGACGCTTTCTTGAACGGGTATGTCATGGACAAGGGGGCACCTGAGAGGCTGCTCACAGATCAAGGGCGGAATTTCTCTTCCAAATTGCTTAAGGAAGTTTGTGACGCGTTGGGTACGAAGAAAATTCGCACTTCTCCTTACCACCCACAAACAGATGGTATGGTGGAACGATGCAACCGCACCCTCTCAGCTATGCTTTGTCACACGGTCAGTGAAAAGCAAACCGATTGGGACCTGCACATACCAGGCGTCTTAGCGGCTTACCGCATGGTTCCACACACGTCCACGGGATACTCACCATTCTTTTTGATGTATGGCCGTGAAAATGTTCCACCCATCGATGTGCAATTGGGTGAGCCGAGTAAGCGACCGTCCTGTTCCTTGCCTGACCACGTGCGTGACTCGCTTGAACGAGTGACGGAGGCGCGAGAGGCTGCCCGGTGTGCGACGGCCCGTGCTCAGGCAAGGAACGAACGTTATGCGCGTCAATCGCATACTCACATGTCTTGGTCAGTGGGGGACCGGGCGTGGCTCCACTGCCCCCAGGTACCGGCGGGCACATCCCCCAAGCTGCACAGGCCGTGGCGAGGGCCTGTGACACTAGTGGATGTTCGGAACTTGCAGAGTATCCGTGTTCAGTACGAAAATCGGCGGTGGTATGTCCACTCCTCACGGCTTAAACCCTATGTTGACGCGCGTGTCGGCCCTTCATCCCCACTAGTTGACCTGCCGGGTTCCGTCGAGCTGACCACGCCGATTGTCACATCCATTGATCCCAAGGGGGACTGTGTTGTGCCTCCTACAGATGAACAGGTTCTGAGGGCTGAGGGGGCCCCAGCCGCCCCCCCTCCAATGAGACCTGCCCTGGACGTGACCGAGCATCAACAACCTACTTCTTCTTCGAGCCTACCACCTCCTGTCCATCCGGAAGCAAGGGGATCATGCGCTGGAAGCGGAGGGGGTCCCGCGTCGCGTACGCGGTCGAAATCTCTTCCGTTTCGTTAACGTTTGATCGTTCGTTTATTTCCCTGTTGTTACTGCGCTGCAGGGGCGCCCTAATGTATGTGGTGATTCTTGTTGTATGGGTGACTTTTTTTAAATGTTGTTGGGCGCAGGGACGCCGGTTCACCCTCGTATCGTTAAATGCACCTTGGTGCCCTAATAATGTGTTCGGAATTGGTTTATCACCCTTTCCCAGCCGAGACGGCTACTTTTTTTCACCGGGGGGGGGGGTGATGTAATAACAGCTATAGTGGGTTCACGTGGGGGATTGGCTTGCCGGTCCTGCTTGTAGCCAATAAGGGTCGAGATAGGGAGCGTGGGGCCGGCGTGATCACGGCATGTCATCAGGGGTGATTGGCCCAGCCATTGGGGCCCCAGCTAATGGGGATCCGGATAAGAGGCGTGGTCCCGGGAGTGACAGGGAACCATCGAGAACGGTCGAGATTGCCCATGGAGGATTGGCTGGGGGGACCACGTGACGAAGGGATTAAGAGGGAGGAGAGAGGGATGATCGGGGGGAGACGGGGAACTGAACGGGGTGAGAGCCACGCGCGAACGGGGCTCCGGGTGCCACGTGCGCGGTGGGAGTTGTGGGTCTGCCGCTCTCCGTTGTCTGCCAGCAACGGAGCGTGTGGGAACAAGTGTACCGTGAAGTGAAAATAAAGAAGACCGATTCCGAATCCGTCTCCGGAGAATTATTACACTTAGATCTCATATGCTCACATGTCCTTTGTATTGCACTCTCATGCTCACATGTCCTTTGGATTGCATTCTCATGCTCACATGTCCTTTTGATTGCACTCTCATGCCTTTGGATTGCACTCTCATGCTCACGTGCCCTTTGGTTTGCACTCTCATGCCTTTGGATTACACTCTCGTGCTCACATGCCCTACAGTCCATCTCTCACAATCGCAGGACGTTATTAACCAGGTAAAGTCATAACTCACTGTGATGCTTCCATCCTTCCTGCCATTTGGCTGTTATCTCTGACTCTCTGAGTTGCATTGGGGTCTCACTAACATGGCCACTGCTCCCTTAGCCTCGATGTAACGTTGGTTCTTACTGTGTTATGGGGCTGTGTGTCTCATTGGCATGGCCACTGTTGCGGTGGTTCTCTTGCGTTGACACTCTTTCCTCGTGGAGGCGATTCTTCGATCTTACATTAGCATGCTAATCTCTCACATTAACATAGCCACTTCCGTGCCCTCGTCGAGGCCGCTCTCCGATCTTACATTTACATGCTAATTTCTCACGTTAACATCAGTAGCCCCGTCCACTTCTTTATGACCCTTGGGCTACAACCATTTCAAACCTTTTTAAAAGTCTGCCTCAGCAACAGATCATGATTTCTCACCTGAAGACGGACGCTTGTGTTGCGCAACAAACGTCGTGATTTATTTTATTTTATACCTACGTGACTTTACCGAAAGAACCAAAGAGCATGTTTGTACAGTATAATTTTATTCGATGTGTCTTAAAAACAGACATGTGTGCAAATTTTGACTTAAAACTTTCGTGACTGCAGGAATTAATATTCTTTTGTTCTTTCGGTAAAGTCACGTAGATAAAAAAAATGTATTTCTATTTAATTTTTGTTACTGAAAGAACCCGAATAAGTCTCCATTATAGACTGCCAGTATGCTCACTCAGGTTCAGTTTTATAACCATTGCTACAGTCTACATTTTAGACTGCCAATACGCTCACCAGCATAAAAACCAGGCAACCAGTCTAGCAGGCTACAGTCTACATTATAGACTGTCAGTACGCTCACTTTGATTATTTTCATTATAGAAAGAAGCAAAGAATAGGCACGTGTGTGACCAGAAATGTACAACTTTGTTGGGTGCGTCTTATAATCCGGTAATCGTGTGACTGGAATCGTATAACTTTGTTAGGCGCGTCTCATAATCCGGTAGTTTTGTGTGACCGCAATGTTTAAACTTTATTAGCTGCGTCTTACAATCCGGTTTGTTTGTGGGAGAGAGAGATCCACAATTGTATAACTTTATTGGCACCGCGCACAACTTTCGCCCCACGTAGCAACGCACGGTCTGGTGCATACGGGTTTACCCTCTGTGGGTAGAATCCTCGATTACCACGCTCAACAGACGGATGCGCGAGTTTTCGATTGATCAATCGTTGAGAGTGGGGGTGGTCATTTATTTAATCGATTGCATGGAGGTTGGTCGGTCGGCGATGCCGAGCCGCCTCATTCATGGGCCGGGCCTACGCGACCTGGGCCTCGGTGCGGCCTGAGCGGGGGGAGAAGCCTGAAGTAGGCCGAAGTAGCGCGATATCGTTACCACTGTCTTTATTATTACCACTGCTGCGACAACAACAGTGGCCTCGTTATTATAGTTGCCTTGATGCTATGAGTCATGTTGGGTCTCCTGTCGTCGCGGCGCAACGGAGCGGACGAGCCGCCCAGGCTGCGCGTCGCCGAGTCCACGCGAAGGTGCGGCACTGGAGTGGGGGGGGGCGCTCTGTTTTCTTGCTTGCGGCAGCAGCAGCATCAGCAGTGTGTCCAGCAGATGTCAATCGTTAAGGCTCTGCTAGACATGACGAGCGGTAGAGAGTTTGGTGTCGTTTTTGCTTTTTGTTGAAAGAGCGCGGACTACAGTAGAGTAGTTTTACTATAGGGTCCATTGGGGTTTCATGGGCCAACTAAACACAAAAGCAGCTCTAAGGAAATGGGTTTTCAACCTTTATTTAAAAGTGCATAGCTCCAGTGGCTTCCTAATCTCGGACAGAAGTGTTCCAAACGGCCGCAGAAGCGCATCCGAAAGCACGCGATGCAGTGACCACCTTAGTTCGATGGCTGGCCATGGCTCGATGGATGGCCATCGAACAGGCTACGAACACCGTCCGCTAGCTCAACCACCAAACCTCGATGTGAAGTAGACTCGATTATCCACGTGACGTTTATCTAATTTGCGGAGTAACCACGCACCTGAAATTTTTACAAAGTAATAACTCATGGATGTTCCCATAAGCCCAAATAAATAATCTAAAAAAGGTATACCTTGTTATTCTTGGAGATGCTTATTTCAAGTAAAATACTTAAACCAAACAAATATGTGCTCCGGTTAGTCCGAAATCCACGTGATCGCCTCTACAGTACAGTCGTACATCTTTACAACAGTGGGCAGAGTTTGATGTTGATTGCCGTGGCTCTGCTATCCACTTAGTGGGCGGGAGCAGCAAAGTAATCACTGCACGCGCATCATTGATCGTTAGTTTTTGTCATCCGCGATTTTGAATTATCCACGGTTGTCCTCCCCGTCATTAGCATGGGTAATCGAGAGTCTACTATAGTTTTCCTATGTGGATGTGAAAGCTGGACAGTTACAAAGCCCTGAAGCAAACTAGAAGCAGCAAAAATGTGTTATTTCAGAAGGCTGTAAAAAATCATCTGGAATAGACAACATGATAAATACATGTATTTCAGATAGCAGAAAGAGAATAAGAATAAATAATGAGAGAACGACAGACTAAATATAATGTTTTGACTAGGGAAATGATGGTGAATTAAGTACAGAAGCAATTGGATATACAGTAAATGGGAGTATCTTCAGTAAATATCACGGAAAGAGCTAAATGTAAGGCCATGATTGCAGACATCTTTGAGAACAACATGGCAAATGAGAACGAGAGAGATCCTCAGCATAATGCATGCAAGGGTTTTTGTACTGCTTGAGATTTCTCCCGTGAGTGCCAGGTGTCCTTTTGTGTGTGCATGATGGCGAGCGGTAGTGTAGCGGTCCACACGCTGCAATACGAACTCGGCAACACGATTTAGATTCCCGCTAACGGCCAACACCAGTGACGATTATCTGAACCGGTCCTGGGCCTCCCCGAGGTTAACTCAGTCTTAAATGAGTACCTGGTGTGATGTGTAAACATCGCCACTGGGGAGATAAAGGCCACAGTGCGTGGTACTGGCCACCCACCTCGTGTGCCGTGTCGGCCTTCATAGGTGTTCACTAACAGCACTTGCCCCAACAGTTTGTTTAGGCTATACGGGGATCTTTGTCTTTTGTCTTTGTTTGTGAGCTGTGCAGGGTGTTCAACCTGGAGCTGAGCAGTGAGCGGGACGTAGAGTGCGTGCACAGCAGTGGCGTCAATGTCCTCGACATCGACCAAGCAGAAAATAAGTAGTGCGTGGCTACACCAGCAGCATATAAATTGTCGCCTAACATGCGTGTTCTTCTTTTGTATAATAATAAGTCCATCTTGTAACACGCCAATCAGTATTACACACACTCTCAAAGACAGAAAACTAGTCGGAGGCATGAGGAACCACAGACAAGCAGGAAGGCAGCCGCGCAGTGAGCCAGCACCAATAATTGCCCAAGCTCTGCGGTCGTATATAGTAACGTGTTAAGTGTGGGTTTGTTGTACTGTCTTTAGAGTATTTGGCTGCTATAAATTTCCACGTGATAAGCCACTTTGTTGAGCTATCATTTGTGACCAGGTCGCTTCTGAAAAAGAGCTATAGCTCAGTGGGCTTCACCTGGTAAAATAAAAACATTTCTCAGTTTTTAGTTTAGTTTGGAAAGCCACAGTATGGCACCTCAACGCCCACGGGAAGTGAGTCTCACATCATCTGTGCGATCCACCAACCCTTTTCTCCAAAGTGATGTATAACAGGTGTAGCGTCAGCACTGCCCCAGGTATAAAGGAGTTGATCAGCAATTTTTTGTTATTTTCACATCGAGGTTTGGTGGTTGAGCTAGCGGACGGTATTAGTAGCCTGGTAGTAGCCTGTTCGATGGCTAGCCATGGCTAGCCATCGAACAAAGGCGGTCACTGCATCGCGTGCTTTCGGATGCGCTTCTGCGGCCGTTTGGAACACTTCCGTCCGAGATTAGGAAGCCACTGGAGCTATGCACTTTTAAATCAAGGTTGAAAACCCATTTCTTTAGAACTGATTTTTGTGCTTAGTTCTCCTTCCGCCACACCTCCAATTAGCATGGTTGGCAACGTACGGTGCGAAAGAAGTTCAACATACATGCATATATGCAATGCTTTCCAGAGAATAATGAAAGCCGGTGGTAGTGCCTGCGTGTTGCTATCTGTGTGAATGAAGTGGCTGTGGATGAATTTTTGTGCACAACAGTATGCTCTCTGGAGGAGCTGATGGAGTGATTGCCATCTACAACCTGGAGAATGTCTCCCAGAAACCTCAGTACACATGCAAGGCCATCTGCACAGTGGGCAGGTGACTAAATTATTTTCTTGTATTTCTCAGTAGGCATCTTACCGTTCTTTGCTTCACCCCCCCCCCCCCCCCAGTAATTTGATGAATTGTCACAATTCTGGGTCACGATAAAAAAACGTCTCACTTGAACTTCTTTGTTTTCTCTTTTTTTTGTCATTTGCACAGAATGTATTACATTAGCCTAAATGAAACTGCATATCATGTTTATGCAAGTTGCATAAATTGTCTATAATTGTGAGCATTTTGAATCAATTTTTATTGATAAATAGATTCATAATTATCTATTCGTCGGGTGGTAGGATAGTCGTTGGCTGCACTACACGTTGCTGATATCTCCCCGTTAATTAAGGCGTCCCTGTTCTCCTCTCCCAGAGTGATAATTTCCTTCAATAATGTTCTGCATTTAAGTCCTATTCCTTCCACGGTTGGCTACATACGGTGCGAAATAAGTTGTACATACATACATACATTCCCCTTCTCTATAACTTCCTACTTGGCCTTAGAACTATGAATGTGCATATGCTTTTCTGTGCAGCATCTTTAGATGCATTTACAATCACAAATTGTATTGTTGTCAAGAGCACTTGTACCTGGCATTGCAGGTCCCATGCACATGTGCACCAGTACAGTGTGGAGACGGTGCAGTGGTACACCCACGACACAGGAATGTTTCTGTCGAGCTCCTTTGACAAGACGCTCAAGGCATGGGACACCAATGCTCTGGAGGTGAGAACACATCTCGCCGCTGTGGGCGTCACTGTGGAAAGATGTTAACTACCTTGCCTGGCATACAGGAGGTCGTGGGTTTGATCTCAACCCTGACGCCTGTGTATTTGGAGTTTCCATTATGTCCCCATGGTCGCGTGAATTTTTCTCCGGGTCCTTTAGTTTTTCTCTCCACATTTAGAAACATGCGTTTAGAGTATTTGGCTGCTATAGATTTCCAAGTGATACGCCACTTCGTTGAGCTATCATCTGTGGCCAGTTTGCTTCTGAAAAAGAGCTATATAGCCCAGTGGACTTTACCTGGTAAAATTAAAAATAGTGTAATAGAGTTCACGACTCTTGGACGCCGGAGTTGGAGGCACACGGGTTTATTCACACAGCACAGTTGTGGCATACAACACTAGAGGGGGTGTCGGCCGCCTCACCCGGCTAGCTGGGGATACACGCGCTAGCTACTTCCTAGCCTGCCTCCTAGTCCTCCTCTAACGGGCTAGGGGAGGCTATCTGGCCCGACACTGGTAAGTCGGGCCCGGTACCCTGAGTCCCAGACCAGCGCTGACAAGAGCACCGGCTCTGGATCTCGGGACCACGCCGCTGGCTCGGTCCTGTTCGGCCCTGATAAGGACGGCGAACCAGGGGAGTCCAGGGCTCTAGCTAAGACGTCTTCAGTCTTCACTGGTTAGCTTAACAAGAACCCCGAGCCCTCCGATACATCCCCTTTTATACCCAACCCCCCGCTGAGGGGTGGGGCCCCCCCGGGGTGCCTGGCGCGGACGTCGTAGAGAGCACCTCCCCGTGCACTCACGTAGCCCCGCCCACTGTGTTTGTTTGCCATAAGCTGCCATGCATAACGGGCTCTCTCTCTAACACCCCTACAATAGCTTAAATAGTGTGACCCATGTAGTCGACTACTCCTGCAACATCTCATTGGCTCTTCGCTGGACTATTGCGAGAAGAATGATGTGCTTTACTCGGAATTTGTAGCACGTGTTTAATGAGATATATCGAGTGTAAAATTATACCGCTGACGTGAACAAGGATGTATTTTAATCATTTGTTTTGTTTTACATACTGCCACTGGTGGGTTTCTTCATACAGCCGGCAGAAATTTACACATTTTCGGAAAAGGTTTATTGTCACCATATGTCTCCAATTGCAACGCAGCACTCCCTAATTGCAGGTAAGATTTAAATGTAGTATAACTTGGGTTTATGCAAAATAATTTTACAAGTTTTACTTTTTTTTAAATAATATGATCCCAACCATGTTTTAATAAACCCTGATAACTGTAATAATTAAAGTTTTTTTTTAAATGCTTGTATTTAAATTCTGCTCTCGTTTTGCTCCCTGATGACTCAAGTTGGAACCAGTGGCAGCAAAGTGCAGCTGTGTGACCTGAGAACGGGCTCGAGCACTCACATCCTGAACGGTGAGAGCTGTTTTTGCTGTCTTGAGAGCACCCATAATGGTTGGCTTCACCACTATAGAGCAGGGGTGAGGTTTCTTATAGCCCACGGGCCGGCCACAGCCTATGTCATTACTTCGTACGGTCCGCGGCTTCACGAGACCTACCTCTTCAAAATGGCCGCCAAACAATATTTATCCATCACCGTTAGGATCTTAGCCATACTAATTGGTTACTGGAGGGCAATAAATTCAACCTGGCAACACCATGTTTCTAATGCCACTGTAAGGGCCTCTTGTAGTGACAGAAGCGACTTGGTGGTGTGCGTTAATACGTGGTTGCATGCCAAAGGCAATGGAAAGTCCTCTGGCTCTCAGTAAAGAAAAGGGTTCCTAATCCCTGCTGTAACAACATGGAGTGTAGCGGAGTGGCACAGGTGCTGACTGCAGCTCCCCCTGCAGGCCACCGGAACGCGGTGCTCGCAGCTCGCTGGTCGACGCGGCACGAGTTTGTCCTGGCTACTGGAAGGTACCAGCCAAGTGAGCGCATGCCGCACCATACTGAAATAAAAATTGTTTACATTCAGCGCCCTTGCACAATGAATCCTGGAAACCCCCACGCATGTATTAGAAAATGAGAGAAAAGTAACCAGGTAGAAAGACTAAAGAGACAAGATAAGAGAAATAGAGGAGGCAGTTTTAAATATGCGTCTTCAGCCAGGGCTTAAACGTCTCCATCGACCGCGAGGAATTTCTAAGCCTGGAGTGGCAGTTATGCTGACTAGGGCACAAACGATAGATCTGAGAGATCTCAGTGGAGTGTGTGGCTGAATCAACTCCTGGATGATATGTGATGGAGCAAGCTCATTTAAAGCCTACAACGCGAGTAGGAGAAGCTTAACCTCAATGTGGGTTTGAAAATAATCTGCCAAGTGCATCACTTATGTGTTTGATTTCAAATGCATACTCAACTAAGCATGTCTCAATTAGCTCCCTTCGCATTTTGATAAATTGTCACAGGGTGGTTAATTTCGTTTTATTGCATTATGGATAATCAGTTTAACACATAGGCTTTTACGTGGTGGCGGGTTTAATGACACATTTATATTTACGCGATTTAACCCAAAAAAAAACCTCTTCTGGATTCTAGATAATCGCATGCAAAAAAACATTTGCAAAGCAATTATCGGTTTCACACATATATAAAGCTCCAGCCCTGTGTGCGTATGCATGTCTTTTTGAATGTATTATGCAGTGACCGATGGGGGCCCTGCCACTGGTGCCTTATTAGTCCATGAGCCCAGAGCGGATATTTCACTTGTCGATACTACTTGGGGTCACATAACTTTACTGGTTCCAATTTCTTTACGTGGTCAATAATAGTAAATAATTATGTGGTAACCACTTGAATGGAGTGGGGGTTAGCAAATAATTCACCCCTATATGCCATGTAAATAAGTAGGTAAGACTAAAGTTTTGCTGCTTATTTGATACCAATTTCTGCTATGGCCCATGGACTATATATAATGCAATTTGCATGTACAGCATTTAGTTACAACTACATCTCTTATGATGGCTGCCGTTAACCACTTAAATTGAAATGTGCCGTGCGGTGGCTGCAAGGATAAAGTGAACTAATTACATGCAACAAATGTGGATACAAAATACTCTTAACAAAAATCTTACGTGCACATTTACATGTATTATGGGCATAATCGATTTTAATCATTGTCGTTACACAAGTCCCATTACTCTGTGTGGTCGTGTGTGTGTGCATTTCTCTCACGCTTGTTCTGCTTAACACAAGTCGTGATAACAGTGCGAAGTTGTGGGACGTAAGGAAGGCCACTGGCTGTTTGCTCACCCTGGATCAGCACAAGGGTGAGGCCTGGGGAGGCTCCAAGTCCTCGAGCAGCAGAGACCGCAGCGGAAGTAGGAACGCAAGCCCCCCACTGTCTTCTCCACATTGGATGTTAGACCCAGCGTCGTGGCAACCCCATGCCCGCACACATAGCTTATCCCTTTTGTAACAATCTAACAAGGAATTACTGTCAGAGAGCCATATAACTAGGACAATTTTCGCACTAACGATTCCGTGACCCACACCAGGACAAGCGGATTAATAAACGAACAAGCGAGGCCGTTTTTCTGCTAAGTGTGGTGCCGTTGTGAACATCTGCAGCACAGACATCACACGGCGGACACGTCAACGGGCTCTGCTTCACCAAGGATGGGCTCCACCTCCTCACCCTGGGCACGGACGACCGCCTCAAGCTCTGGAGGACCGACACGGGCACAAACCTTCTGGTAATGCAACACTTTTTTGCACAGGCGACATGTTTCATCTCGAGCAATTGGTGTCGTTTAGTATTCCTCTTGAAACGAACCACGGATGTCCAGTGCTTATACTGAAACAAGAATTGGGTGTGGAGATGCTGCCATTGCCAGACTTGACAGGCGAGCTGGAATAGCGCCGGAGCAAAGTAGAATGTTGGAGCACATTTTCATATGGTCGCAATGGTGGTTGCTTCTTCACAGTCGGCCCATTATGGCTTCACAACTTGGCCCCGTACCGTCACTTTCCCACAGGTGAACTACGGCCGGGTCAGCAACGGTTCCCGCAAAGGGGTGAAGTTTGCCGTGTCGGCAGACTGCTCGCCGGACCTCGTGTTTATTCCGATGGGCAGTCATGTAACTGCGTTTGAGATCTACTCTGGGCGGGCACACACCCAGCTCAGTGGCCACTACAACAAGGTCAACTGCTGTGAATATTATTCAGACTTCCAGGTGAGAAAAGCCTCTTCAACTATGTGTACCCATCCGTTTATCACTGCTCCGATGCGAAGTCGCACAAGGCAACAGGTCACAAACCCCCGTCACATGGTGTTTTTTAGGGACTTATTCTGTTTTCACTCATTGTCAATATCTTTACAAGAGCTGAGTGATTTGTGCCACTGGCTAGGATTACAATTTATGTATTTGTTACTGTAATTAAGTGCTATATACCAGTTAGAACTTTTTCGGAACAGAGAATAAATAAAAATATGTATGGCCTTCTAAAAACACACGTTTTACTCGTAAACAGTGTAAAAGTTACTTTTTTTATTTTGTCAAATTAATGCATCTAGAATGCAGGGAAAGTTTTAAGTCAAAATCAGGCCACATGTGACTGATTATGCCCATTCACACTTGTAATTAGGACACAAGTGTAAATACAATACATACATCATACTGCTCAACACCAGTATTCGCTGTTCTAAGAGAAACAATTCCGTTATTGGAATTACAATCTACTCAACCTGTATAACGACATTTTGATTCAAATAAGCTGAGTTATTTCTTCAGCTTCTGAATGGAAACCCAGACGAGAGGTATAGATGCTCAATGGCTCATGTCTGGCACTTCACAGGAGCTGTATAGTGGCGGTAATGACAGTAACATCCTGGTCTGGGTGCCCAACATGGGCAGGACTCAACCGGAGGAGGAAGAATCAGACAAGGTGAGACACCTCTAGGGTCATTGGAACTGCAAAACAATAATTAGAATGTATGCTTGATGAGAGTGCCATTATTGCCGAGGCCTCTCGGAGCACTTTACTTGCGTCATATGAAGTGACTTACATCACATCCTATCTCAGCACATTTGTAAGGGCACTCCCAGTGGCAGCTGTCCCTGTGCATCACAAGGTGGTGACTTGGTACCTGACCTGCAAATGTTAGTCTGCCAGGAGGGGTTGATGATTCCTATGTGGAGACACAATTGAGTCATTTTGGGATTACAGAATGTAATAAACCACGAAACATATAAAAGCCATTACTTAAAAACTACCGATTAAACATTTTATTACGTACGATTATCGCACATAAATGGGGCCGTATAAAAACATTTGAACTTGGTATTTTTTGTAATAAAAATTCCTTTTTGTGTTGATAACAAATGTATTTGAGCTGAATAATAATGTGTTTTGTTTTCGTGCACAATGCAGAAGTCTGGAAGCAAGCAGCGCAGTGGCTTCCAGGATTCCTGGAGCAGTAGCGATGAAGATTAAGTTGGACGGGGACCACCAGCTGATGATGACGATGATGACAACACATGTATGCCTATTTTTACTGCATAATTTTTTCTCTGCGTCCAGTTGTACAAAATTTTTTTTTATGTAATAAGATAACGGTGGGTTTACACTTTTATACCATGTGACGATGGAGTCGAATAATGGCGTCTTATCATAGCACATTAAAAAGTGTGATAACTTTTTTGCTTTTACTAAGACGTGAGTAACTTATACTGGGAGTGTTTTTTTCTTGTTCTCGTTATTGTCCAAGTGGGTGTAGGTGCAATGTCTTGATCTGAAAGCTGCCTTAATGGGTAGAGTTTAACTGGTTCCGGTTTATTGAGCAGCAGAGCACGAAGCCAGCAGCAACTTAGTCCATATCCTTCAGTATTTACGTGTTATGTGAAGGAGTACAGAGTAGCTTGTTACATATTGATCCACACAAGTTTGACAGTAGCTTCCTGTTCGTTGAGTAGCAAAGCCAATAGGACTGGGGTGGGGTCATACAATTTCGCTATTACACTGTTGTCCTTTCCCCGCAATTCCGATTAGCACGGTTGGCTACGTACAGTGCGACCAACATACACACGTACATACCTCAGCTGGGGTCTTCAATGATGGCTTGGCTATGCAGACAGGTGCACATCTATGTTAAAACACGATCATTGCCAACTCGACGTGTCACATTTATTGTAATGTGGATTTATTTAACAATACCAGTGGGTGAGTATGGACGTAATGATGCAGCAGTTCATAAATATATATTTAGGCTCAATACATTAATTTGATTCACATGTTTTAATGTAAGTGGTTCACAGGACCCCCTCACACTTTTAAAAGGGCAATATAATTCACAGTTTAAAGATGCTGTTTTCTTGAATCAAATTGTGATCCTACTGAATGGTTACGTTTTTATTGCAAGGGGTGGGTATGAACTATATTACTTGTCGATCATGATGATGATTGTATAACTCTGGCTCCCTTATCCTCACGCAGTGACTGTACTGCAATGGGGACACCGGGGGGGAGGATGGACACATTTTTAACGTCACCTCACAAGTAACTTTCACGGAATGCGATGCTTCAATTTCAACCAACGTGAACGTTGACGGTGCAAGGTGGTGGAACCGGGATTGGTGACATTTCACTTGGCACTTGGTACCTCTTAGAGGCAGCAAACCGAGGAATCGCCCCTCCAACCCTTCATTCACATCCACGTCCCTTCACACACCATGTGATGTTTAGCCGGTGCTGCTGCTGCTTCTACTAAATGTGGCGATCATCAACCCAACCCTCTCGTCAATGTGATTCAACGTTTGGAGGCCATATTTCCCTATTTAACTACCACATCGGCGCCATTCAGAAGCGAGATCCTGCCATGGGATATTACGCACATGTTGAATTTGTTCAGAAAGTATGAGATACGTGGTATTTTTTTTATCCTTTGGATATCGATCTCTTATAAATGGTGGATAATATATTTAAGCACCAGTCCCTCGCACACAACTAGTTCTCCGGCTTCAAGAATGCCGTCAAGCAGGGGCGGTTTCTTCATTAGGGCGATTGGGCGACGCACCACCAATGTGACACCTTTGCAATGACACCTTTATTCAAGGCATCATGTTTGCAATGACCACAAGTGGTCATTGCAAACATGATGCCTTGAATAAATCAAACCATTTGCAAACATGATGCTTTGAATAAAGGTGTCAGTTTTGTACCAGTTTAAAAGGGTAAAAACCTACTATATTTTGCCACTGGTAAAAGAGATCTCATAGTCATCTTCTTGGTTCTTTCGGTAAAGTCACGTAGAATGCTTACCCCGAGCTCTCAATACTCTGATATTTCACTGTGTTTGAGTTGTACGCCTTCTGGTGTCATCTGGTCCAACACCAATGGGGACTAGGCTCTAAAGAAAGCCGTCTCGGGTGTGGACCAATCAACTTCAAGGACAGTGCATATGTAATATCGTTGAGGACTCTTGGACGCCGGGGTTGAGGCACACGTATTTATTCCGCAACAGTTGTCACAACCCCGGACATACAACACTGGAGGGGGTATCGGCCCCCTCACCCGGCTAGCTGGGAATACACTGCTAGCTATCTCTGACCTACCTCCTAGTCCTCCACTAACGGGCTAGGGGAGGCTGTCTGGTCCGACACTGGTAAGTCGGGCTACGGTACCCGGAGTCCCAGAGCACTAGCTCTGGTTCTCGGGACCACGCCGCTGGCTCGGTCCTGCGCAGCCCTGACAAGGGCGGCGACCCAGGGGAGTCCAGGGCTCTAGCTAGACGATCTTTGGTCTTCACTGGTTTAGCTTTAACATTGTACCCCGAGCTCTCCGGCTCATCCCCTTTTATACCAAAACCCCCCGCTGATGGGTGGGGCCAGCCCCCCCCAGGCTGCCCTGTGCAGACGTCGTTGAGAGCACCTCCCCGTGCACTCACGAAGCCCCGCCCACTGTGTTTGTTTCCCGTGTGATCCTATGTATACAGCCCCTCCGTAACACCCCTACATCACCCCCCCTGTACAGCTCGCAGCCGTCCCGGCTGCAACAAACGACAATAAAAGTTTATTTACCCCTCGACCCCGCGTGTGCCTCACAATTTTTTTCAACAATAACGCGAACGAGAACAACAACAAGAACCAGAAAAGCAAGAAGGGAAAATAACCCGACGCACCCCACCCCCGAATAAATACGAAATCCGTAAAACCAACGTATATACAATTTGCAGGGAACCCCAGCACACACACAACACACAGTGAACACAACATACGTACAATCCAATGTGCCAGGAACACACCACCGACGCCGCACACAGTGAACATAACATGTGAAAAATAATTTTTTTTCTTTTTGTGCATCACAAGAGTCTGCGCATTCTTGCGTGCGTCCTTGCAGCAGGCCCGTCACACGGGGCAACCCCGGATGGCGGGCCGTCGGGTGGCAACTGTCCATTTCCAAGTGAGTCTCCTTTCGATGTCGCGAGACCCTCGGCATCCCCCGTAGGGGTTGTCGGGCGTGAGCCCGTCATTCCTGGTGCACCTGGGGGCGGGACAGCCGGCAACACGTCAGGCGAGAGCAGCGGAGACGGACCCTTTGAGTCGGTCGATCCCCCACATGTTTGGCCACGCGCGTGTGTAGTGTGACTTCGCACCGCAATGAAGGGTTTCAATCTGGAGGGGTGCACAAACCACCGGCGCTTCCCCAATTTGATGCGTACGCACTGAGGCCGCAAAACCTCAACCACCTCGACAGGGCCCCGCCACGGCCGCACCAGTTTAGAGGAGGTCGCGAGTGGTACCTGGGGACAGTGCAGCCATGCCTTGTCCCCCGGCTTCCACTGTAGCACGTGCGCGCGACCCAGTCTGAGCCGCTCATTAGCTTTCTGACGCAGGTCGGAATTTTGCATGGCAGCATCCCGTGCCTCTGTTAATTTCGCAAGATTAAATTTAACATGGTCGGCCAATTTAGTTTTACCCTGCGGCGCGGGGATCTGCAGCTGGGCCCGAACAGGTGGGTCAGGTTCGCGGCCATACATGAGGAAGAAGGGGGAAAATCCCGTTGCCGCATGGGGGGCCAATCTGTATGCTGCCAGGACCCCTTGAATTTGCAGGTCCCAATCGGTCTGTGAGTCCGAAACCTGCTGTGACAACATGGACGTGATGGTTCGGTGCAGACGCTCGACCATCCCGTCAGTTTGCGGGTGATAGGGAGAGGTACGAATTTTTTTCGTGCCCAGGAGCTCACAGACTTGTTGGAGCAGTTTGCCGGAAAAATGTTTGCCCTGGTCGGTCAGCAGCCGCTCGGGAGCACCTTTGTCCAGGACATATCCCTGGACAAAGGCCTCCACGATGGCTGCTGCCGACTGGTTGGCCAGGGGCCAGGCCATAGGCCAGCGCGTAAAGTACTCCACCCCGGTCAACAAATATCTATTGCCCCTGGGGGTGGCGGGGAATGGGCCCAGAATATCCAGCGCGACAAGTTCGTTGACTCTGGAGACTCTGATAGACTGCAAAGGCGGGTTAGACTCCCGTGCTGGTGGTTTCCGTTGCGCACACCGAGGGCATGACCCCAACAGATCTGCGACATCCCTTGTCATGCCCGGCCAAAAAAAATCAAGCTGGAACAAGGCGAGGGTCTTTTGGGTCCCCAGGTGGAGGAGGCGCTCATGAGCGGCCCACACCACCTTACCCCGTAACCCAGAAGGGACCACCAGCCGGTGTCGATGGGATTTCCCGTCCCAATGCATCAGCAGACCCGTTACCATTTCCCATGCGTCGGCATCACCCCTCCCCCGCCCAGCATCCCCGACGCGACGACGCAACGCGAGGAGGGAGGTATCCTCCATCTGTAGGCGCCCCCATTCAGTGACAGGCAACCCCAACAGGGAATCTGATCCCTGTTGTGCGATCGAATTCGTCATTGACGCTGCGTCGTCTGCGGCCGCCAAGACCGGAACAGATATTTCACCCGGATGCCTGCAACGACCCGACCCCAGGAGGAATGCGCATTCGGGGGTGGTTGGCATGCGCGACAGAGCGTACGCATTGGTGTGGCGGACGCCCTTACGGTACGTGGTTTCAAAATCAAAGTCCTGGAGAACCTCCAACCATCGAGACAATTGTCCTGATGGTTGTTGAACTCGCAGGGCGTACTGTAGTGCCGCATGATCTGTACGGACGGTGAAACGCTGACCGTACAGATATGGGCGGTACTGTTGGATGAAATAGACAATTGCCAACAGTTCCCGACGGGTGACACAATATCTTTGCTCCGCTGGAGACAACACCCGACTACAGTACGCGACTACCCGTTCCACGCCGTCAACCACCTGGGAAAGCACGCCCCCAATACCTGTGTTGCTCGCATCGGTGTCGAGCACAAAGGGTTTAGAAAAATCGGGGTAAACCAAGGGAGGAGCTTTAACCAGAGCGTCCCGAAGGGAGCGGAAAGCAGCCTCCTCCTCCTGTCCCCAATGAAAGCGGACCCCCTTTGACGTCAAAGCGTGTAGGGGCTTTGCAATTGTCGCAAAATCCGCGACAAAGCGTCGGTAATACGACGCGAATCCAATGAAACTCCTGACCTCCCCCACAGAGGTGGGAGTCGGCCAGGAGCTGACGCACTGCGTTTTGGCGGGATCGGTAGCAATACCCGAGCGTCCAACGATGTGTCCCAAATAACGCACAGATTCGCGTAACAGATGACATTTTTGGGGTTTAAATTTCAAATTAGCAGCCCGCATTTTGAGGAAAACCGCCCGCAACCTCTGGAGATGCTCGTCAAATGTTCTGCTAAAGACGATAACGTCATCCAAATAAATTAAGCACGAGTCCCATTGCAATCCAGCCAAAACCAATTCCATCAATCGCTGGAAAGTCGCCGGCGCCGAGTGGAGTCCCATCGGCAACCGGTTGAATTGGAAGAGACCGTGCGGTGTACGGAATGCAGTTTTAGGCTTAGAATCATCGTCCAGAGGAAGCTGCCAGAATCCCGAAAGCAAATCCAATGTGGAGAAGAATCGCGCTCCCGCCAAAGCGTCCAGCGATTCGTCAATCCGTGGGAGCGGGTATGCGTCGGCAACAGAAATTTTGTTGAGGCGGCGGAAATCGACGCAAAACAGCAACGAGCCATCCTGTTTCTTAACCAAAACGATCGGCGCTCCCCACGGGCTGATAGAGGGAGAAATGATGTCGGCGGCTAACATGTCATCAACAGCCGATTTGACATGGTCCTTTTCGGCGGGACTTAACCGAAAAGGATTTTGGCGTATTGGCGCGCTGTCACCTGTATCAATATGGTGACGTAGCAGATGGGTACAGCCCAAATCGAATTTGTTCTGACTGAAAACGTCGGAAAATTCACGCAGCAGTGTCCTAAGCTTTTGACGCTCTAAATCCGACAGGTCCGTCGATCCCGCACAAAGCGCCTCGAGCCACCCTTCATCGGTGTCCGAATGTGGATGCGGCAGAGGGACAGTGCCTACGTGATTCGCGACAGGTTCCTCACAGGGCACCGGCGTTGCGTGAGCAAGCACGGTCCCTTGAGGAACCACCACTGTCTGCGACCCCACATTGAGGACCGCGATGAAAGGGTCCCCGTCCCCTTTTACGATGGTCTGGGCCGGAATCAAATGAGGTCCGCTAACCCCGGCACTAGATGGCCCCAGCAGAATTCCCTGGTCCCCAATGCCTTTAGCGAAGGGCCGACGAAGTTTGAGAGGCACCAACATTTGTGCCCCCGGCGGTACGCGAACCGTTTTAACGACGAACGCCGGTACCGTCGCGAACGCCGTCCGAGCCGCAGTAGGGGACGGCAGAAACGCCATGCTTCATCCCGACGGGAGCTCAATGCAGCCCTGGTCTATTAAAATACGAATCGGCATTTTGCCCAAGAAGTCCGTCCCCAGCAGGCACGGAACCGCCAGCGAGGAGGAAACAAAAATCGGGCCGGACAATTTGATATCACCGATACAAATTTGTGCTCGAATCTGTCCAATGATGCCAAGTGAGCCCCCGTTAGCAGCATAGAATGGGACGTTAACCGGCAGTAAAGGACGGCTCTGGACAGGGAGAATATTGTAAATGAGTTCCGAAATGATGGTCGCCGATGCTCCTGTATCGACCAGGATGCGCACCTCAACCCCGTCAATGTGCCCCACCACGGCTGACGACCCCGACGATGCAGCCACAACGCGATGGGCCAACACGGACCACTGCCTGGGTTCGATCTGAGTCCCCATAGTGGTACGTGTTGGCGCGATGGTGCGCAATGTCGGCCCCCCGTTCGTTGCGGTGTGCGAGTGTGTGACGGGTGTGTGCGTGGGCCAAACATGAGGGGTGCCGCGACTCGCCGGGTTACGTTGATGGAGCTTGGGAGGAGGGCCGGCGTCCTGTCGAGGCGTCGTCCCGCGCTGCCGAGGAGAGCGGCACCCCGAGGCGACATGGCCCCGGATGCCGCAGTTGTAACAGCGCGGGAGCGCAGGCGGCGATGACGGATGGTCGGAGCGGCTCGATCCATCCCGGCCCGCCCGTACTCCCACCCTCTGCTGCAGTCGATGGTCGATGGCGCAAACTTCCTCCGCCGGGAGGGTGGCTGCAGCCACCGTACGCCCGGCCGCTGCCCTGCTGGCCTTCCGTCGCTGCGACAGCAGGTTGGCGTGGAGGAGCCGCGCAGCCTGGAGGGAACCCATTTCGGTGTCTTCCTGTGCAACGACGGCGATGTCCAGGTCGTCCGCCAGCAGGAGGATCTTTTTCGTTACCATCGCGTCCACGCCTTCGTCGTCCATTCGTGGGAAGGCCGTCTTCGCCAGCGCCAGGAGACTCGTACGGTACGCCAGGGGCGACTCCTTTGCACCCCGCTGGCGATCATAAAAGAGCTGCCTGCATTCCGACGATGGTCCGTAGACCCCAGCCAGCAACTGCAGCGCCATCTGTAGCGTGGAGCGTTTGTCCTTCGGCGCCGATTTAAGAGCGGCGAGGGCGTCGCTGTCGAGGAGCGCCGGCAGCGCGCAGAGGGCCTCGGCATCCGACCACTGCGCCATTTCCTGGTGCGCGAGGAAGCGCCGCTGGAAGCCGCCCCAGTCGCCCTCCTCGCCCACAAACTCTTTGAGTGGAGGTAGCCGTTGGTGCAGCGCAGCGGCCGCCGTGGAAGCTCGCACTCCGCTGTCCCCGTTACTCAGCTGGGCTTCGGCACGAACGACGGATGGCATCGCCGGTCGCACCAGTGGTGACGCGCTGTCCGCTGGTGATGACGCGGCAGCACCTGTGAGGCCGATGTCAGACCCGAGGTTCAGGCCGGCCACGCCCTCAGCAGCTGCTGCGGCGATGGCGGGAGATTCAAAGTTGTGCTCCGTTGAAATGGCGGGAAGGCGCACCGGTCGTCGGCTGTCCTCGCCCCGTGGCGGGCCACCAGCCCCCAGCCGTGTGATGTGTTCGAGCGTGGCGGCAGCAGCGTACAGCAGCTCCGCCAGTCTGGCGTGAGCCAGCCTCAGTCCATCTGTTGACGGCTCCCCTTCATCCCGATGCTGCGGTAAGGATGCGTCCGGGCCCGGCTGCTCGATGCCTTCTTCAGCCGTCCCGGGCTCCACAATTTCAGCGGTGTCCTCCGCCTCCGGTACCCCGGCTCGAGCTGTCCGGCGCGTGTCCATGTTCGTGGTCGTTCACTTCTGTCACCAGATGTAATATCGTTGAGGACTCTTGGACGCCGGGGTTGAGGCACACATATTTATTCCGCAACAGTTGTCACAACCCCGGACATACAACACTGGAGGGGGTATCGGCCCCCTCACCCGGCTAGCTGGGAATACACTGCTAGCTATCTCTGACCTACCTCCTAGTCCTCCACTAACGGGCTAGGGGAGGCTGTCTGGCCCGACACTGGTAAGTCGGGCTACGGTACCCGGAGTCCCAGAGCACTAGCTCTGGTTCTCGGGACCACGCCGCTGGCTCGGTCCTGCGCGGCCCTGACAAGGGCGGCGACCCAGGGGAGTCCAGGGCTTTAGCTAGACGATCTTCGGTCTTCACTGGTTTAGCTTTAACATTGTACCCCGAGCTCTCCGGCTCATCCCCTTTTATACCAAAACCCCCCGCTGATGGGTGGGGCCAGCCCCCCCCAGGCTGCCCTGTGCGGACGTCGTTGAGAGCACCTCCCCGTGCACTCACGAAGCCCCGCCCACTGTGTTT
The DNA here is from genome assembly GCF_964198595.1 of Lampetra fluviatilis. Classification (NCBI taxonomy): domain Eukaryota; kingdom Metazoa; phylum Chordata; class Hyperoartia; order Petromyzontiformes; family Petromyzontidae; genus Lampetra; species Lampetra fluviatilis. The sequence goes on from NC_136298.1 coordinate 72,884, forward strand.
GTTTCCCGTGTGATCCTATGTATACAGCCCCTCCGTAACACCCCTACACATATTATTATCATTATCAGAGTTGATTCTTTTTGTTTGCTTTTTTGACTACTTGTGTTGTGGTCATTGCAAACATGATGCCTTGAATAAAGGTGTCAGTTTTGTACCAGTTTAAAAGGGTAAAACCCTACTACTATATTTTGCCACTGGTAAAAGAGATCTCATAGTGTAAGAGTTGACAACTGAATATACTGATTGAACACAATAAGTAGAATTGCAACAATGATGCATAGCACTATGGAGGAACCTTTATTCTCTACCTTTTCACGAAGGTGCTGGTTGCTACATTGGGATGTTTGGCAAATTTCAATGATGAAAGTTTGGCTTGTAGGAGGAACCGAACACATGGGGAAATAAAGGTACAGTAGACTCGATTATTCGCGCTAATGATGGGAAGGACGGCCGCGGATAACTCAATCGTGGATAATCAAAATATCCATTTTCCGTGAATCTCTATGCCAGTGATAACACTTTCCTGCTCCTGGACATCAGAGCAACGCCACTAAATCAAACTCCACCTACTGCAATAATATACTGTACTGTAGAGGCGATCACGTGGATTTTGGATTAACCGGAGGACATTTGTTCAGTTTAAGCACGTGACTTGTAATAAACATTTCCAAAAATAACAATGTATAACTTTTTTTTTATTATTTGGGCTTAATAACAATAATCCATGAGTTATTAATTTGTCAAAATCTCAGATGCGTAGTTAATCCACGAATCGGATAAACCGCATGCGGATGATCGAGAGTTGACTGTATTTTGATTCTGGCTTAGGGTCCAATCCTTGAGTCATCATTGCATCATGTGTACTCTTTTTCCGAGACGATAGCATCTATGGCGAACAATGTTACCACACGTAATCGCTCCTCAAACACGGGATAATGCAGCAGCAAGATGCCAAACTAAATTATCACTTGGCACCTCTAGACTGCTGAGTGCGCAATTATACGTGAAATTAAACCACAGGTTGGCCCCACACCGACTACAATACAACATTTAACCTCCCTATAGTGTAACGCGCATTAGAAACCCCCTAAATGTGTCTCGAGCCTGTGCCGATGAAAGTGATATCGGTTAAGCAAGGGCCCGAGTGCTCGGGAACGGCTCACGGAGACTTCGCCTTGTCCCTGCGGTATGTCTGCACGTGTAAGTTGAGGAAGAGAATGATGAGGGTGACGATGTAGAAGAACACCACGGTGTTGAAACCGTCGGAGAAGTCGCAGTCGGTGAAGAGGTTGTAGCTCGTGTGCAGTGCGATAGCGACGAATTATCTGGAAATGACAATCGTCATTAACAACAGCCTTGTCGCATCACGAACACCTCACTCGCCATCACCATTAGTTTAACACGTCGGCTTTCGCGACCAATATCCATAATTAGATTTAATGAGGTTGGTCGTAAAAAAACGTCGTACTCGGAATTGTAAATGTGGGTTTACTCTCCAAAACACCGGTGTGCTGAACTAGTAACTAATTGGCACGTTTTGTTCACGTGATAAACCTAATTGGCTGTCGGGTGGTGGCGGGTTTAATGGCATATTTATAGTTACGCGATCTAACCCCAAAAAATCACCACCATCAAAGCATCAGTCGCCATGGCAACAGTGATCTTCACCATTACCCCAGATCGTCATCAAATCAATCACAACGTATTGTTACCAAGTCATTGACACCGTCGTAATCATCAACGGAATTATAATCATTCGTCGTTGGCATAATCGGCACGGTCATTGCCACAATCATCATCATCACTGCTACCTCGTTATCTGTCATATCACCACTACCACCGTCATCGTCATCACCATAAGTCTTACGGCGACCTTTGGCCAAGCAGTTGCTTCAGCATTATTGATAATACGTGTTATTACAAGTGTAAGAGATCTGTGAGCCCTCTCACGGACACACACCACGCAGACATGAAATCTCCACACTCAGTATAACACGCACCAATCACACCCACGGGAATACACTAGACGGGGGTCAAGGGTTAAAGGGCAATGATGTCACCCGGACCAGGCATGTGAGACGAGGATGTGTATTGGGTGCGGAGATGGAGGGGTTAAAAGGGGCTGTGAGACGCGTGTTTGGGGTTGGTTTTGGAACGAGTGTTGCTGTGGGTTGGAGAAATAAAGAAGTGCTTAACCAGTCTCCGACTCCCCTTCATCTGGTGGCAGCGGTGGGATGTCTCGTCTCAACCGACGCAAGATCCCAAGGGGGGAGATACAGCAAGAAGACGCTCTAGGTGTCCGGGACGAGATTTGCTCTGAAACGGAACCGACGAGTCGGGATCCGTGGCAGCTGCTCGTCCCATGTGGGCACCTTCCTCCACCAACCCGGCAGTGCAGACACAGCGCTGTCGCCGCCGCCGCAGATCATCCTCTAGGGATTGGAGGATGGATCTGCTGCTGGAGGCAGTCACCGCGCTGCTTAGCCGGCTGGGTCCAGAGGTCTAACGAGCGGGGGGAACTTCAGCCGCACCACCTCCCCAGCAAGGGGACGGGGACCACGGTCAGTCTTCCCGACCAGGCATTCCGCAGCATCTCTCAGGGGATGGAGCAGCATCAGCGCCGCCGCCGACCGTGCATCCCGTGCGGGACCTGGGAGAACACTCTGGTCTGTCCTCCCGATATCCTCCGACAGCAGCGGCAACCAGGGGCGAGATTCAGCCAGAACCTCAGCCGAGGCAGCCGGCGGAGGGAGGACCAGGATGGAGCCACCAGCTGGGCGCGATACAGAGGTACGCGTCCAGATCGGTAGAATGGCGTGCTTTCGTCTGCCGGTTCAAGATGGCCGCCCGGGCAATGAGGTGGATGGAGGATCAAGACGATGCTGTCCACTGTGTTGGACGACCCTGCACTGGCAGTGTTCGACCGGATTCCGCCTGCAAAAAAAGGATCCCTGCAGGGTGTCTACAAGGAGATGGCGGACGTGTTCGGCCCTCCATCCGGGGCGCAACAGAAGTTTAAAAACCGCCAGCGTGAAGCATCCGAATTGCTCCTGGTCTTCAGGACGGAACTGTTGACGTTGGCGGAAGCCGCATTCCTGCGACTCAACGAGTCGGGTCTGGGCTCGCTGGTGGCAGAGCGGCTCCTTTCCATGGCACAGAAGGTGGGAGTGATGCTGCTGGTGGTGGAGGAGGAAGGGGGTCGCTTGTATTTCTTGCGTCCAGACCGGGAACCGAAGCAGCTTCCGTGAGTTCAGGCACTGGTCAGGACTATGGTCTCGATCCTGCCTGGTGCGCAGGCCTTTGTGCCGCTCCGATATCGCACCCCGCTCGTCACTTCTCGGTCGGATACACTGCTCATCGTCTCCGCAGTACCGTTGGTGGTGGGTCGCCATTGCCTAGCAGCAGCTGATACGCTTGTGCGCAGGAATCAGCCACTGTTCAGGCAGGTCCTCAACACGGCTGACACACCCATTACAATTCAGGAAGGGACCTTGTTTGCAAATGTCAGTCCCATGCATTCGAACCCTGAGGTGCACACTATTAACAATGTGTAATTGGATGGCCCCTCGGTCGGCGCAGAGGACATGTCATGGATAGATGCGCTCCTGGCACAGAACAGCGATCTGTCAGCAAGGGAATTGGAGGAGCTCAGGACTTTGTTGAGTGACTTTGCAGACGTGTTCAGTCATGGTCCCTACGATGTTGGTCGCACGACGCTGATGGAGCACCACATTGATACGGGCGATGCGCCACCCATTCGGCAGAACGCCTATAGGATGGGTCCTAGCGAGAAGGAGCATGTGCGGCGGGCAGTGCAGGTGATGATGGAGTCAGACATATCGCCATCTACGAGTCCGTGGGGGGCGCCAGTGGTATTGGTTAAGAAATCGGATGGATCCTTGCGTATTTGTGTAGACTTCAGGCAGCTGAACAAAGTTACCTTGGCAGATGCCTACCCGCTCCCGCGCATAGACGACTCATTGGATGCACTCGCAGGAGCAAACATTTTCTCCACACTGGACTTTTTGGCGGGATTTTGGCAGCTAACACTAGATGCCGAATCCAGACCGAAAACGGCTTTTAGAACGCCTCAAGGTCTCTTTGATTTCAACTGTTTGCCGATGGGTTTACAGATGGCTCCCGCCATTTTCCAGCGATTCGAGGAGCACTTAACCCGATTGCGACAGGTGTTTTCGAAAATTCGTGACGCCAAGCTCAAGTTAAAACCCTCCAAGTGCCATCTGGTTCGCTCCTCCGTAAAATACTTGGGTCATGTCGTTAATGCGTCAGGGGTCGCGACAGATCCCGACAAAACGGTGTGCTTCCATCATTGACCAACACCCATGTCCGTGCCTGAAGTCCGCAGATTCGTGGGGTTCATATCCTATTACTGCCGTTTCGTCGAGAACTTTGCTACCATCGCGAAGCCCTTGCATGCGCTCACGGCGAAGGGACAGTCATTTCGTTGGGGCCAGGCCGAGACCGACGCGTTCTTGACACTGCGCCAGCGGTTGACAGAAGCGCCTCCCCTAGCATACCCCGATTTCTCGATTCGCTTCCTGCTGGACACGGATGTGAGCGACGTGGGCATCGTGCCATTCTCTCCCAGATTCAGGAGGGGAGAGAGGTTGTTATTGCCTACGGAAGTCGCGTCTTGTCGCAGGCCGAGCAGCGGTATTGCATTACGTGACGCGAGCTGCTTGCCGACGTCCACTTTGTTCAGCAGTTTTGGCCCTACCTGTACGGCCGCGACTTCACTGTTCGGACGGATCATGCGGCATTGCAGTACTCAATCCGCATTGACCAAGCGACCGGTCAGAAGGCCCAATGGTTGGAGCGGCTGCAAGAGTACACGTATCGAGTGGTGCATCGGAAAGGAATCAGGCATACGAACGCCGATGCTTTGTCCAGACTGGCAGCCCCCGTTAAGTACACCTGCGGCGAGGAATCCGTGCGCTGTAGACCGGCCGGCCGCGGCGCAACCCGAGATCGTGGTGCCAGTTTCCTCCGGGGACACGGACCGGGCGGGGCCGCCGGTATTGCTTGATAGCGACTTGGAGCTCACCCTGCGGGAATGGAGGGACCAGCAGCAGGCAGACGTGGCTTTGGCACCACTTCGCCGGCTGGCAGAGATGGCACGCGCTGACGATCTCCCCACGTCAGGGATGTTTTTCCTCATGTGGGAAGGCTTGTTGATGCACTGGGACGCGACTGTGAACCGTAAAGTCCTGGTGGTGCGCCCTTCCCTGCGGGAGTCAGCTATGCTCCTATGTTTACATCCGACAGTTGCTCCATCTAGGTAGCCATAAGACCAAGGCTGCTCTATGCCTTCACTATTTCTGGCCAGGCATGTCCGCCGATATCTGCCGTCGGGTATCGGCGTGCGCGGACTGTGCGCGCAGGAAGCACCCGCCGGTCATGCGAACCACTCCCCTGCAGTCCATTAAGGTTTCCCGGGTAAACGAGCTCGTGGGCCTCGATATCTTGGACACCTTTACCCGCCACTCCTCGAGGAAGTAGAAACCTACTGGTGGGGATGGAGTATATTCTTTTTTCGGTAAAGTCACGTAAGTAAAAAAGAGAAAATAAATTAAACCACGACGTTTCAGAAGCAACACAAGCAACCATCATCAGGTATTGACTGCTCCAGCAAAATTACTGAGGCGTGTGTAATTTTGTTGGAGCAGTCAACACCCGATGACGGTTGCTTGTGTTGCTTCCGAAACGTCGTGGTTTAATTTATTTTTTCTTATTTACCTACGTGACTTTACCGAAAAAAACAAAGAGTATGGACCCTTGCAGTCACGAAAACTTCAAATCTAGAATTAGGGGATGGAGTACTTTACACGATGGCCCTTTGCCTGCCCGTTGGCCGACGAGACGGTGGGGGGGGGGGGGTCGTGTTGGGGGGCGGTGCTTACGAGCTGGAGGATGGTGAGGTAGCTCTTCCACCACAGGTACTTTTGCACCGCGGGCCCCAACACGGAGAGGCCGTAGTAGGTGTACATGAAGACGTGCACGAACGAGTTCACAATCCCGATGAAGAATGCTGAGTCACAAATCAAAGGCTCGCTCGTTCAATATTTAACGCGTTTTGCTCAAGCCATTTACAGTGAGGGAAAAAAGTATTTGATCCCCTGCTGATTTTTTACGTTTGCCCACTGACAAATAAATGATCCGTCTATAATTTTAATGGTAGGTTTATTTGAACAGTGAGAGACAGAATAACAACAACATCCAGAAAAACGCATGTCAAAAATGTTATAAATTGATTTGCATTTTAATGAGGGAAATAAGTATTTGACCCCATCTCAATCAGAAAGATTTCTCCCAGGTGTCTTTTATACAGGTAACAAGCTGAGAATAGGAGCACACTCTTAAAGGGAGTGCTCCTAATCTCAGCTTGTTACCTGTATAAAATACACCTGTTCACAGAAGCAATCAATCAATCAGATTCCAAACTCTCCACCATGGCCAAGACCAAAGAGCTCTCCAAGGATGTCAGGGACAAGATTGTAGACCTACACAAGGCTGGAATGGGCTACAAAACTATCGCCAAGCAGCTTGGTGAGATGGTGACAATAGTTGGTGCGATTATTCGCAAATGGAAGAAACACAAAACAACTGTCAATCTCCCTCGGCATGGTGCTCCATGCAAGATCTCACCTCGTGGAGTTGCAATGATCATGAGAACGGTGAGGAATCAGCCCAGAACTACACGGGAGGATCTTGTCAATGATCTCAAGGCAGCTGGGACCATAGGTACCAAGAAAACAGTTGGTAACACACTACGCCGTGAAGGACTGAAATCCTGCAGCACCCGCAAGGCCCCCCTGCTCAAGAAAGCACATATACATGCCCGTCTGAAGTTTGCCAATGAACACCTGAATGATTCAGAGGACAACTGGGTGAAAGTGTTGTGGTCAGATGAGACCAAAATGGAGCTCTTTGGCATCAACTCAACTCGCCGTGTTTGGAGGTGGAGAAATGCTGCCTATGACCCCAAGAACACCATCCCCACCGTCAAACATGGAGGTGGAAACATTATGCTTTGGGGGTGTTTTTCTGCTAAGGGGACAGGACAACTTCACCGCATCAAAGGGACGATGGACGGGGTCATGTACCGTCAAATCTTGGGTGAAAACCTCCTTCCCTCAGCCAGATCATTGAAAATGGGTCGTGAATGGGTATTCCAGCATGATAATGACCTAAAACACACGGCCAAGGCAACAAAGGAGTGGCTCAAGAAGAAGCACATTAAGGTCCTGGAGTGACCTTGCCAGTCTCCAGACCTTAATCCCATAGAAGATCTGTGGAGGGAGCTGAAGGTTCGAGTTGCCAAACGTAAGCGTCGAAACCTTAATGATTTGGAGAAGATATGCAAAGAGGAGTGGGACAAAATCCCTCCTGAGATGTGTGCAAACCTGGTGGCCAACTACAAGAAACGTCTGACATCTGTGATTGCCAACAAGGGTTTTGCCACCAAGTACTAAGTCATGTTTTGCAGTGCAATATAGTATATCCATTATTGCACCCCCCCCCCCCCCCCCCCAAATACAAAAGTCAATTTTTAAAAATACTTTTTGCATTGTGTACAGTCTGGAAACTACTCAAAAGTTTGTTGCATGTTGGGAAGTATGGTAAACATTTCGAACACACATTCACAAATTTCCCTTTTTTATATATATATAGATAGATGAGATGAGATTTCCCTTTTATATATAGAGATGTCCCAACTACATGTATGGCAATAGGAGGGTCTTTGTGTGTGTATGCGTACAAACGTGTTTTCGGTTTGTGCGTCTTTGTGTCCACGCAAGTGTATGTATGAGTGTGTGTCTGCTCTTGTGTATCTCTATGCATCTGCCTGTGCTTGAGCATATTGACGTATGTGTGAGTGTGTATCTCAATTTGGGGAGCAGTAGTGTAGTGGTTAGCGCGTTGCGCTACGAACCAGGTGATCCGAGTTCGATTCCCGCTCACGGCCAACACCAGTGACGATTATCTAAACCAGTCCTGGGCCTCCCGTAGGTTGACTCAACCTCAAATAAGTACCTGGTGCAGTGTACACATTGCCACGAGGGAGACAAAAGGCGGCCCAGCGTGGTTCTGGCCATCCACCCCCCTCGTGGGCCGTGCCGGCTTTCGTAGGTGCTCGCTAACAGCACTTGCCCCAACAGTCTGTTGAGGCTATAACGGGGATATTTGTCTTTGGATCTGTTTGTGGGGAACGGTAGCACAGTGGTTGCTCAACTAACCTGGAGACTTCTATTCCCGCTCATGGCCAACATCATTGACTAATATCTGAATAATCTAATATCTGATCTGCGGGCTGCCGGAAGCTTCAGTGACCCTTCTTCTTTCTGCCGCCTGCCACTGCCACCCTGCTGCTGCGGCAGGGATCTCACCTCTCGCCTCGCCTGCCGCTGGCCTCACTCGCGCTGTTCTGCTGCATGCCAGTGTGCTCACTGAATGACAATGCCGTTGCTGAGCAATACATTCATGTACGATAATTTATTTTGCCCTTTAGAGCTGGCACGGTACTAACCATCTTGTGAATTAAAGCGACGCCGTCAGGATTCTCCTTTCATGGGAGGCCCTGGTTATCCGGTTATGGTCTCGCATTTACCCTCAGTTACTCCACCATTCTGAGTGCCAGTGCCTTTTCTGAGGTTTCATTAACTTGGCTATCTCGCGCTAAGATTGCAAAACTGTGCAGTCATTGGTCCAACCGTTCCTACGAATACCGACACGTTCCCGCCTCTCCGGCCTCTCCTGCCTCTCTGATAATTTTTTAGCTACTCGTTGTCCTGAATGAGAATTGGGACAACTTAATTTATCCTGGAGGAATATGAACTGTGAAGCTCTTTTTTTCACGGAATGTCAAAACGCATGTCTACCGAAAGGCCACAGGGGGGTTCACGCGAACTCACCCTGCCCGCCAGGGACATACTTCACACCTAGCCACCAGTTGATGATCATGGAGGAGTGGTGGTGTTGTGTATATACCCCCTTTTTTATTTTTTTTAATATTAATTTTTTTAAGAATTATTCTGCCAACATATATAATTTTTTATTTTTAATAGACACGGGGCAACTTGGGAACGAACACGGCCCCACACTTCCACAGATGCGCGCATACCTCACCTCAAAGGGCTAGAGGGCATGAAAGAGGGCAATAAAGGTCATGAAAACTCCCCTAATTTCAAACAAGAGGAACAAGGGAGGGGGGAATTGCAGGCGGGGGGGTTAGGATGACAATTTCGTTAAAAAGCCTTACAAAAAAAACCCTTTGATAAATACAAAACCAGGCCACGAAATATATAATTATATTCTTAACAAAGGAAACAACATTGACGACAAAAAGCACAGACGGGTTTTGAACCATGTTAGATAAACAAAGTTACCAACTTAGCCATGAAGATTAAGCAAACAATATCTATCCTCACACCAATTGGAAACCAGATTACAGTCGGCACCAAGGTCGCGACCCATCATTGTTAATTAAATACTGACATTATTTACCTTTAAATAATTTCTACATGGCCGGGCCGAAGCATTAAAAAAAAACAATTATTGCATTTGACTTCACAAGAAGTCAAATAATAAGTACGGAATTAAAGTGGATCTCCTAGAGGAGCTAAGGGCGGAGAAGTCTCTCATAATTAATCAAACGCAACACCCCATGAGAAGCGAGCAACACGGCCGTCTTTGTCTCCCCGCAACACGGACAGCAGGATTTGCACACGCGAGCAAATAACATTTCCATGGGAGATCGGGTCACGATGAAACACCGTGAACACGGTTTCGGCATAACTTGAGTCGCTTGCAATCAAATCATAATGGAACCAAGCAGCAAATAAGTCACATTTCAACTTCCAGGCCAAAACAACTTGAGCTCGCTTAACGCGTAGGTTCTCGCGGCAATATTGTTCATAACAAAGACAGGGAGTATGATTTATAACTCGGTGCAAACGCGAGTCGTCGGTCTGGTTAATGGATAACTTGGGTGTCGCCGTCGCGAGCCCCCCCCCACCCCTTCTTCCAGAATGATTACACAGCTGTGTCTTCAAAGCTAATAAACATACGGACAAACACACACGGACGGAAACACGCGCACGCGTCGACGCCCACCCCCACAGGAATGTTTTATGACACAGCCTTTTGAACTGAAAAAAAAAACTGAGTGGATTTTCCTGATATAAGCAGAGGCAAAATCCATTCAAAGCATCTCGTCTCCGGGGCTTCAGCCCCCACCAGATCGTCAGGGCTCCGGCCCCACCACAGATCTTCACGGGCTTCGGCTCCATCTCATCTCGTCTCCGGGTTAAGGCTCCCACCAGAGATCTCCAGGGCTACAGCCCATCTCTCCTCGTCGCCGCCAACGAAGAAGCTCTCGTCATCCAGAAGGACGAGGCTCGTGGGGTGGCGATGTGCATCGCCTTGCCGTGCCGCCACGCCGAGGTGCTCGCCTGCCGCACACGAGTGAACGAGCCAGCTCCCTTGCCTGCCGCCACGCCGAGGTGCTCGCCGACCACGCAAACGAGCGCGGCCGCGCCGTCAATCTTCGTACGGGCTCAGCCGAGGGAGGAGTCGGAAGCAGCCGATCACCGCAGCCGCGCCAGCCAGAGGGTCCTTCTCCAAGTCGTTCGTACCCACAACTTCCCTCACATAGGCTCACACGCGCACGCGTCGACGCCCACCCCCCTGTGAGACTATCTATTTCGTCCTTACCATCATATCAACCCTACACAATTATCGGAAGACTGATTATCAATTACATGAACCATCAGCTGGCCATGAGGAATCGTGGCCCATCGAGTGATTAAGAGTCCGTCGGTTATAAGAGTGAGGTTGTTTTCCGTGCCTTTCCCTTGTTCCGCTCATCACATAGGCGATCAATAGACTCGTCGAGGCAAACTCAAACTCTCGAAATCCTCATTACGAATCGACCCGTACACAGAGAGAGAATATCTTGTCAAACCAGTTTCCTTTGTCAGAGTCTCGCCGAAGCATTAATTAAAACAGAGCCATATTCACTCTCCCACCAACACATCCGCCCTCACGCACCATTGTCTCAAACCTTCCGTTAACAGATGTAATCTTGCCGACGAATCGATTGAAGTATGCTTCGCTTTCGGGGTACAATAAGTGCTTTTATTACCGCCATATGAAGTGTGTCATGCTTGTTTTCAAACTCGGCCAGTCGCCGATTGTGATCGATACATGGGGGAACTAATGAGATGCCTGGTGGAAAGGTAGAGGTTACGATTGTTAGGAGGGTTTTTAGTCATTCAGTTCGTTAAATGCTTAATCTCGCAAATGCATAAGTGTTTATTCATTCATTTTAGTTAAATGCATAATCTCGCAAATGCATAAGAGTTTTAGTTATTCATTTTAGTTGAATGCATAATCTCGCAAATGCATAAGAGTTTTTAGTTATTCAATTTAGTTAAATGCATAATCTCGCAAATGCATAAGTTTTAGTAGTTATTCATTTTAGTTAAATGCATAATCTCGCACATGCATAAGAGTTTTTAGTTATTCAATTTAGTTAAATGCATAATCTCGCAAATGCATAAGTTTTTGTAGTTATTCATTTTAGTTAAATGCATAATCTCGCAAATGCATAAGAGTTTTAGTCATTCATTTTAGTTAAATGCATAATCTCGCAAATGAAGAAGTATTTTTAGTTATCCATTTTCGTTAATTGCATAATCTTGCTCATGAATTTATTGACGCATGTTTGACCTGCATGTTAGAATGTCACATGTTGTTTAGAATAAAATTGTTATCACAGAAGCATATCGAGTGTTCCTTCCAAGTCCATGCAAAACTGTCTTATTCTTGAGAACTGTATCCTGTGATGAGATCTGAAACTGGAGACCTAATATAATATAAAACACACTAAGATAATCGGTAAATGTTTAATCAATGATAATCGTGTTATCCTGATTGATATAATTCTGGATAAACGAAACTAAGCCTAATTATCATGACTGCTCACATTAACATAATCGCAAGCATCCGCATAAATTACTATGATTATCTCCGTGATTATCATAATTTATGCATATAATCACATACATTATCATAATGTATGCACATTAATACACACATTAACATAATTAATGCGATTCGCGCATTTTTCGGAAAATTATTAATTTTTATTATTTTTATAAAAATTTCATAATCCAACAAATACAACATAATGGGGTGGCTCGTCCGGGATCTCTCGCAGACAGTGTTTTGCATGGATGATGGAATGAATCACTACGTGTTAACTAGAATATCGTGATCAAACATTGCATGGTGAGTGTAAACGGGCGTAAAAAAAAAAAAACGCCCTCTGAGGTTAAAACCCAGAATAGCAGGTTGAAACAAAGACAGTGGAATTAAGATAATATCGTATCAAACCGATTGCATCCTGTGATAAATGGTGTTAGAGGTACGCACTCTGAATCGTAAAATAACAGAATAGCTCGAGTCAAATTGACTACACTCTGTGAGATAATTGTTTTATATGCACTCTGAAAGGAAATGTCAAAGTAACTCCCGCCACACTTGAGATGCTAGGATTAAGAATAATTTTTGAATGGATTACGGGGTACTGGGAGCTCGTATTAAAACGTACCGATCGATCTGTTACAAAACAGTACAGTCAGAGAGACATATGGGAAGGGAGCTGTATCGATAACACGGACACACCTCGGGGGAAACTAATTGACTGGATAAAATGTAACGAAGGCGAACACGATGCAAAAACTGCAGAGAAGGCAGGACAGGACTCATGCCTTCCCACACAGGCATACAGACAGGGATTGTGGAATGAGGAAAAATTTGGAAAGGAAACGGGAGAGAAATCGTCTCTAATAAACGAGGAGAAATGTCCTCACACCCTCGAGAGGGAGGAAAAATCAGTGCTCGCGACACCAGCGAAACTCACAGACGTTGATCCACAGAATAAATATGGAAGTAACATTAAATCACACTCTTGGGTACGTGGACAGAGTCCAGGGACCGATCGCACAAAAGTTAATGTAAAGTCGTCAGGACATGCTTCACTAAGGGCAGAGGCAAAAACTGAAGGGAAATGGCAACACGAGCGACACGGCACAGAGCGCACACACAAAAAATGCACGCCGCTGAAACACGCCCGACACAGCACAGATGAAAGTGACAGATTGCCTGATGATAACTTGTTTGATGATGACGCTGACGGCGATCAACTTTCGGAATACCTATTCAACAGTAAAACCCTTAAATTAATGGACAAAGCTCTAGTCAGAATTCCCGATTTTGACCCACACAATAAGTCCATGGATATACACACACATATCGCAACAGTAGAAGAGGAGGCAATGATTAGAGGGCTGAGGAGACGGGATGAAAAAGCGAGTTTGTTGAAACGAAGCTTACATAGAGAATCTATACCATGGGTAAAGTCACTACCATACCAGGTTAGAAATGATTTTAAACAATTCTAGATTTGAAGCTTTCGTGACTGCAAGCCATCATATTCTTAGGTTTTTTCGGTAAAGTCACGTAGATGTCGTTCCTGACTTACAGTATCCTGGAGTCTACAAATTGAGTTGCATTTGTGGTGATTGCTACATTGGAGAAACGAAACGTCATGTTTCTGATCGTGTCCGCGAGCACAAGTCAGATCTGAAACACGGCAGAACTGATTCTTCTGCCGTTGCCGATCATTGCTACAACTCGGTGGGCTCTCATGAAATTGTCTTTTCCGAGACCAAGGTTCTCTGCAAACCTCCCGGCTACCATCAAAGGTTTGTACACGAAGCCATACAAATATACAAACACAGACATAATTTCAACCGTGATGATGGGTACAAACTTAGTAATCATTGGAAAGATGTTATCAACCACGCAAAAAAGACTTAATTACACTTTTTTGGACCATCTTATCTGACAGGCACTATTTTACTTTACTTCACCGGGTGTTAACATCCCCAGTTATTTTTTGGCAGTGCTCTCTTCATTGTTCAGCCAGCATTGGTATAAACATGGGCATTTTCGTTCTTTTGTCTATCATGTGTATCAGACCTCCCCTCCCCCCTCTCTGTCCATTGTGTTGGCGTGTGCAGCATCAGCCGCGTCCAGGTCGTCGTCCATTGTTTTGGCCCCGCTCCCCCCCCCTCCCCCTACCGATGCGTTGTGCTTAGCACTCCGTGCTGTCTTTGAGCCCCGCCCCCCTCCCTCCCGATACGTTCCATTCATTGGCTACCACATTCTGATGAGCCCCCCCCCTCTCCTCCCCCCTTCAACTTACTTATAAGGGATTACTTCTTGAATCGTTGCCTCACTTGATGCAGCTAATTCGGCTGTGACGGTCCCACCTGATGACGGAGACTTGCGTTGCCTCCGAAACGTCGTGATTTTTGTTTTTATTTTATTTTATTTTAATTAATTTTGATGTTTTACCTACGTGATTTTAAACAACTAAGCCTGGCAGTGGTTCGGAAGTATGGAGAATATTCAACACTCACCGAGGGGTTTTATGCTGTAAAATCGATGACCCAGGGCATGGACCAAGACCCACGTGACTACCTTTTACAATTTAAAAGAGCGTATTACGCAGGCGATGTGAATCAATACCACAAAGGTGATCACATGTTCAAAATTATGTTTTTGGAATCCTTGAGCCCAGAGATTACAGAAAGGATGAGAATGGTTTTGAATCCGGAAACCGCATCCTTACGCCGCATAGAGAGCAAGGCGTACATGGCATGGTTATACAGAGCTAAGAATCATAATTCGGATCCAGAACACACGGAGAGGGATAAGGAACCCAGCCTCTCAGAGAGGAATAAAAATCACCGAGCAGTCCCACAATGCAGGGAGGAGCAAACACGCACGCACCTGTGGCAAAATAAACCAGAGAGAGGTTGGCACGAGAATGAGAGCGGCACAAAGCCGAACATTCAGGAGAATCGCAGAATGTGGAGGCCAAGGGCAGAATCATATCAACACCCCATGCCCCGACATATGCAAGGTCAAAATTACCCACAAAAATGGCAAAGCAACAATCCAGGAAAAATTTGGCACCCAAATGGGAGTAACACTGGGCCAAAAATGTACGAGAATCGCAGGAGGGGGAGGTTCAGAACAGAACCATATCAACACCCCATGCCACGACACACACGAGGTCAAAGTTGCACACAAAGATGGCGAGATAACCATCCAGCGGGAAGGTGGCACATAGACTGCGGAGGTACGGAAGCAAACATTCAGGAGAATCGCAGGATGGGAGGTCAAACACAATCGGTCCAATTCCGACCAATTTCTCCACCGGCTATACCAGAAGGGAATAGAGAGACAACACCAAATGCGGTCCAAATACATGATGAACCACCCACAGTGAGTGCGAGCGAGCGGTCCACACGCGCCCCACCCGCCGAGGTTTTGTTAAACCCTGAGCTCAATGGGAAATGCAAGCAGGCTGCAAGTGACAGGGCGGGCAAATACCGCCACGACGGGAAACATTAAATGCATACGATGCGGTAGGAAACACGAGCAGTGCGCCCATAAATGACGCGCAGATCGAATGCAAGGACAGGGCTGAATTGAAGTGTGATCGGACAGTAGATAACAGAGAGCAGAGACAAAGAGGACAACCAGAGCGCACAGGGAAAACAGTGCCGCACGTCGCAAGAGCGCGCGATGGTGGGGCAGAGAGAGCGAACACAGAGACACGCCCTGAGGAGTGCAGGCGTGAGCCTTTGAATGAAAAATATCCAAGGGAAACCAAAATTAAGGTGGATCGGAGTGATGGAATGGAGACGAATGTCCATGACGTATCGGGAATGGTGTTGAAATCCAACCCACTCGGAAAAACCAAAAGGGCAACATTACGAGGCACGGAATTAAATCGACACACTGACTCGGCAAATGTGCATGTAATCGCAGAGAGAGCGAATGCCATTTATAACGGAGTACAGAAGTTGGTTGTGTGCGCGAATTCTGATTATGTGCAGCACAATTTTACACCAAACATTCCCACGACGCGAGAGTGATAGAGGAAATTACAAAAACGAACCTGAAAACCGTGATCGAAAGATCAAAGCGATAAGCATTACGAACCAAGTTAATGATGTTGGGAGATTGCATGAAAGAGTCCAGGGTTACTCTAAAATATCTGGCCATGAGAATATAATTAATGGACAGGAAAAGGCTATGGACGAACCAAGTCTGAAGGACAGGGCATGGGGAGCAGCATTGCCACCTAAAATTAAAAGTGGCAAACCAGATGATAATAACTTGGTAAAAAGATTTCAAGGAGGTAACAGGAGGAAGGTAACGCAGAAATGCGTCCGAAACCGCTACCTAGCGTTTCCTAGGATTTAACAAGAACAAAAAAATTAATATCCGCCGTAGTTATGATGTATGAGAACCGATGTAACGTAATATCGATGTTTAACGTTTTGTTTTATTTTCTTTGCTCAATTAAAATGTAACCATGTTAAGATCGTGATACGTGCGCGCGCGTCGTAAGAAATGCGTCCGAAACCGCTACCTAGCGTTTCCCAGGATTTAACAAAAACAAAAATGAATATTCGGCGGAGTTATGATGTATGAGAACCGATGTAATTTCTGGTATCGATGTTTAACATGTTGTTATTTTCTTTGCTTATTTCAAATGTAACCATGTTAAGATTGTAATACGTACACGCGCGTTGTAAGAAATAACCGCTGAGAGTAAGGGCGGCTGATGGGATTCATGACAAAAAAAAGGGGGCATTACTTTGTTTGAAAATTCGCCAGTGGCCAAATCGACCCCTGATAATGTTCAAAAGGGCGGATTGTTGTGTATATACCCCCTTTTTTATTTTTTTTAATATTAATTTTTTTAAGAATTATTCTGCCAACATATATAATTATTTCTTTTTAATAGACACAGGGCAACTTGGGAACGAACACGCCCCCACACTTCCACAGATGCGCGCATACCTCACCTCAAAGGGCTAGAGGGCATGAAAGAGGGCAATAAAGGTCATAAAAACTCCCCTAATTTCACACAAGAGGAACAAGGGAGGGGGGAATTGCAGGCGGGGGGGTTAGGATGACAATTTTGTTATAAAGCCTTACCAAAAAAACCCCTTTGATAAATACAAAACCAGGCCACGAAATATATAATTATATTGTTAACAAAGGAAACAACATTGACAAAAAGCACAGACGGGTTTTGAACCATGTTAGATAAACAAAGTTACCAACTTAGCCATGAAGATTAAGCAAACAATATCTATCCTCACTCCAATTGGAAACCAGACTACAGTCGGCACCAAGGTCGCGACCCATCATTGTTAATTAAATACTGACATTATTTACCTTTAAATAATTTCTACACGGCCGGGCCGAAGCATTAAAAAAAAAAATAATTATGGCATTTGACTTCACAAGAAGTCAAATAATAAGTACGGACTTAAAGTGGATCTCCTAGAGGAGCTACGGGCGGAGAAGTCTCTCATAATTAACCAAACGCAACACCCCATGAGAAGAGAGCAACACGGCTGTCTTTGTCTCCCCGCAACACGGACAGCAGGATTTGCACACGTGAGCAAATAACATTTCCATGGGAGATCGGGTCACGATGAAACACCGTGAACACGGTTTTGGCATAACTTGAGTCGCTTGCAATCAAATCATAATGGAACCAAGCAGCAAATAAGTCGCATTTAAACTTCCAGGCCAAAACAACTTGAGCTCGCTTAACGCGTAGGTTCTCGCGGCAATATTGTTCATAACAAAGACAGGGAGTATGATTTATAACTCGGTGCGAACGCGAGTTGTCGGTCTGGTTAATGGATAACTTGGGTGTCGCCGTCGCGAGGCCCCCCCCACCCCTTCTTCCAGAATGATTACACAGCTGTGTCTTCAGAGCTAATAAACATACGGACAAACACACACGGACGGACACACGCGCACGCGTCGACGCCCACACCCACAGGAATGTTTTATGACACAGCCTTTTGAACAACTAAAAAAAAAAACTGAGTGGATTTTCCCGATATAAGCAGAGGCAAAATCCATTCAAAGCATCTCGTCTCCGGGGCTTCAGCCCCCACCAGATCGTCAGGGCTCCGGCCCCACCACAGATCTTCACGGGCTTCGGCTCCATCTCATCTCGTCTCCGGGCTAAGGCCCCCACCAGAGATCTCCAGGGCTACAGCCCATCTCTCCTCGTCGCCGCCAACGAAGAAGCTCTCGTCATCCAGAAGGACGAGGCTCGTGGGGTGGCGACGTGCATCGCCTTGCCGTGCCGCCACGCCGAGGTGCTCGCCTGCCGCACACGAGTGAACGAGCCAGCTCCCTTGCCTGCCGCCACGCCGAGGTGCTCGCCGACCACGCAAACGAGCGCGGCCGCGCCGTCAATCTTCGTACGGGCTCAGCCGAGGGAGGAGTCGGAAGCAGCCAATCACCGCAGCCGCGCCAGCCAGAGGGTCCTTCTCCAAGTCGTTCGTACCCACAACTTCCCTCACATAGGCTCACATGTGCACGCGTCGACGCCAACCCCCCTGTGAGACTATCTATTTCGTCCTTACCATCATATCAACCCTACACAATTATCGGAAGACTGATTATCAATTACATGAACCATCAGCTGGCCATGAGGAATCGTGGCCCATCGAGTGATTAAGAGTCCGTCGGTTATAAGAGTGAGGTTGTTTTCCGTGCCTTCCCCTTGTTCCGCTCATCACATAGGCGATCAATAGACTCGTCGAGGCAAACTCAAACTCTCGAAATCCTCATTACGAATTGACCCGTACACAGAGAGAGAATATCTTGTCAAACCAGTTTCCTTTGTCATAGAGTCTCGCCGAAGCATTAATTAAAACAGAGCCATATTCACTCTCCCACCAACACACCCGCCCTCACGCACCATTGTCTCAAACCTTCCGTTAACAGATGTAATCTTGCCGACGAATCGATTGAAGTATGCTTCGCTTTCGGGGTACAATAAGTGCTTTTATTACCGCCATATGAAGTGTGTCATGCTTGTTTTCAAACTCGGCCAGTCGCCGATTGTGATCGATACATGGGGGAACTAATGAGATGCCTGGTGGAAAGGTAGAGGTTACGATTGTTAGGAGGGTTTTTAGTCATTCAGTTCGTTAAATGCATAATCTCGCAAATGCATAAGTGTTTATTCATTCATTTTAGTTAAATGCATAATCTCGCAAATGCATAAGAGTTTTAGTTATTCATTTTAGTTGAATGCATAATCTCGCAAATGCATAAGAGTTTTTAGTTATTTAATTTAGTTAAATGCATAATCTCGCAAATGCATACGTTTTTGATGTTATTCATTTTAGTTAAATGCATAATCTCGCAAATGCATAAGAGTTTTAGTTATTCATTTTAGTTGAATGCATAATCTCGCAAATGCATAAGAGTTTTTAGTTATTCAATTTAGTTAAATGCATAATCTCGCAAATGCATAAGAGTTTTAGTCATTCATTTTAGTTAAATGCATAATCTCGCAAATGAAGAAGTATTTTTAGTTATCCATTTTTGTCAATTGCATAATCTTGCTCGTGAATTTATTGACGCATATTTGACCTGCATGTTAGAATGTCACATGTTGTTTAGAATAAAATTGTTATCACAGAAGCATATCGAGTGTTCCTTCCAAGTCTATGCAAAACTGTCTTATTCTTGAGAACTGTATCCTGTGATGAGATCTGAAACTGGAGACCTAAAATAATATAAAACACACTAAGATAATCGGTAAATGTTTAATCAATGATAATCGTGTTATCCTGATTGATATGACTCTGGATAAACGAAACTAAGCCTAATTATCATAACTGCCCACATTAACATAATCGCAAGCATCTGCATAAATTACTACGATTATCTCCGTGATTATCATAATTTATGCATATAATGACATACCTTATCATAATTTATGCATATTAATACCCACATTAACATAATTGATGCGATTCGCGCATTTTTCGGAAAATTATTAATTTTTATTATTTTTATAAAAATTTCATAATCCAACAAATACAACAGTGGTACACGTGCAGGAACGTAATGTAGTTGAACTTCTTCCTCAGGATGAAGAACTCCTGAGGAAACCGCCAGTGGTGGACAGAGGGGGCGGGGGTAAACTCTTACACCGTGGGGCTCAAACTGTTACTCTGGGCTGTCACTACCACCATGGTCTGTGAATGATGCTTGAGTTCAGGGCATGATGTGGGGTTGCCACCTGTCCCGAGGCTTGAACGGGCCAGCCCGGGAATTTGCACCTGTACACTACACCACAGGCATACCTTCAGCGAGCGCGATGCCGATCACACACGGTTCGAATTCGACCCTCGATCGATGGCTGCGCCATCGCCGCACACGCGTCAAATAAAAAGCAAGGGACAAGTCCTTACTAACAACTATCATTTTTCATTGCTGGAGGGGTTGCCCCCCCTAATTGAAAATCCTGGTTCCGACATTGACTACAGTACACACGACTCCACTTGCGTACACGACTGCACAATTTCATTATACCAAATAAAATACCACGCAACTAAACAACACCACTAAACTACATTCTCACTTTCTCACTTATTTTTCCCTCATTAACTCATGCATGTCTCATCTACTCTTACCTCAAAGGGTCCTCCTCTACCGGAGCGGGTAGTATTCCCGTCTTTGCTCTGCTAACTGATGGTCACCTAATATACAAACCTATAGCCCATATTTTCAACCTGTCCATCAAAGAAGCATCAATACCTCTAGAATGGAAACATTCCTATGTTCGTCCAAAGGGGGCCCTAAAGATGATCCAAATAACTACCGACCTATCTAAATTTTGTCCCCGTTGACGAAAAATTTAGAAAAATTATTGAACTATCAAATGAGCAGTTTCCTGTCCGACAACAATCTCTTACATCGAAACCAATTTGGGTTCTGAAAAAAATACAGCACCACATCTGCTGCATTCGACTCTCTGAATCACATTTACAGTAGCCTTGATAGTAAGCAGTACTGTGCCAGTCTTTTTCTTGTCTTGTTCAAAGCCTTTGATACAGTCGACCACAGCACCCTGCTTAGTAAACTAAGTTGCCTCCGTTTCTTCAAACACGTGTAGAGGATTAGAAGAGAGTAGTGGCGTCGTGTGCGCTGTCCGGTGCGATGGCGTCACAGCTCCTCGAGGATAAAGGGGGGACCCCGTGACGTAAGCGGGGTCGTAGCTGGAGTCAAGGGTCGAGAGAGGGTGAAACGGGGAGCCAGGGGCAAGAGGGTAGGGATAGTGGATATAGCACAGCGCCAGGGCAGGATGTGGCTTTGCTCCTCGGTCGGCCGTGTTAGCTGATCCCACGGCCGGCGCAGAGGAGACAGCACAGGGCAGCCGGCTGTGTTGGGACCCAGTGGGACCTAGCCCGGGACCCCTAACCCCTGGGAAGTGGTTCACCCCCCCCGTGTCTTGTGTAGCCCTTTAATAAACGGCGAAAGCCCTTAACCTCACCTCCGTCTCTGAGTGAGTCGTCGCCAGCTCCTCAACAACTGGTGTCAGAAGTTTTACACCGTCGCCACAATGTCTAAATCGGGCGCACGGCGTAAGAACCCACCTGCACATAACTTGGAGGGTGCCGACGGCGGAGAAGAGGCTCCAGCAGCGACCCCGGAGCCCGGGACCCCGGTGACGGTCCCCATGGAGAGGAGTGGGCCGGAGCGGGAGGAGTTGGCGGCCGGGAGCGCCAGCTCGCCGCCGCTGCCGGAGACGCAGAGCGTCCCCGCAGCCCTGCTGCAGGAGCTCCTGCAGGCGGTGGGGCAGCTCACCGTCAGGTTGGCCAAGATGGAGGCGCGGATGCAGCCAACCGGTCCGCACTCGGGACGGGAGCAACTGCCCCGCCGAAAAAGCCAACATGGCCGCCCGCGGCGGCCATGTTGGCCGACACTACAGCTAGGACGCAGCGGGCGGCGGCCATTGTTGCTGCGACGCCGCAAGTCGGCGCCATGGCTGCCATGGCTACCGCGACGCCGCGTCTCTCCACCGGCGCGGCCGGGGTTTCTCGGCACGCTGCGCCTGCAGGGCCAGCCGCCGGCGACGACGCGGCTCCTCATCGAGCTGCGCCTGCTGGGGGGGCCCCAGGTAAGTACGCGCGTGCCGTCCTCGCCGGGCTGCCGGGGTGGGCAGCGGCCGCCGCCGCTGCCCCGTACATCGCCGCACCGCCGGAATGGGCCGCGCGTGCTGCCGCAGCTCCGCCCGTCGTCGCGCTCACGGGGCCGGCCACCGGCGATGCCATGGCTCCGCACCTCGCCGTGCTTGCGTCCCTTGTCGCGGATGCCGCCGCGGCTCCGTGTTACACCGCCGTGACTACGGTGTGGCCCGGGGAGGCCACAACGCCGCCGCCCCTCGCCGCGTCGCGGGAGGTTGCCGCGGCTGCTCTGCTCCTCGCCGTGTCGCGGGAAGTTGCCGCAGCTATGGCCACTGCTCCGCACCTCACCACGCCGGTGGGGTGGGCCGTGGGGGCCGCTGCAGGCCCGTATTATACCGCCGCGTCTTCGGCGTGGCCTGTGGAGGCTGCAACGCCGGGGTCCCTTGCCGCGTCGCGGGAGGTCGGCGCGGCTGCAGCCGTTGCTCCGCACCTCGCCGCACTGGCAGGGTGGGCCGCGAAAGCGGTGGCGCCTCCACACCTCGCTGCGTCTACGGCGTGGCCCATGGGGGCCGCAACTCTGCCGCATTTTGCCGCGCCCGGGGCGTGGCCCACGGGAGCCGCCGTGGCCACGCACGCCGACGCATCTACAAGGTGGGGTGGTGTTGCGTCCCCGCACCTCGCCGCATCTGCGGCGTGGCCCGCGGGGGCCGCAACACAGCCGCCACTTGCTACATCTCCGGCGTGGCCCACGGGTGCCGCAACGCCGCCACCGCCGCACCACGTCGCATCCGCCGGGTGGCCTGCGGGTGCCGCTGGGCTTCCACACCTCGCGGCGCAGCGTAGCCAATGGCTGCGTCGGTTACCTCACGTCGCGCCATTTGTCGCGAACGGGGGCGACTGGTCGGCCTTCCAGGACCGGTTCGACGCGGCATACATGTCGGTCGGCTGGTCCATGAAGGAGGCCTTGCCGGTGCTTCCGACATGCTTGGACGAGAGGGCTCTGCAGGCCTTCAAGTCCATCCCTTCGGCCTATCGGGCTATGCTCCCCGCGGCCTATATCCAAATGGCCAACGTTTTGAGCCACCGTCCTGCGCGCAGCTGAAGTTCTCGCTGCGGCGGCAGGAGGAGGGGGAACTGCCGCTGGCCTTCCGCTGCTCGCTCCTGGCCCTGGCGCAGGCTGCATTCCCTGACCTGTACGGCAGGGCGCTTGATTCTATGGCCTTGGGGAAGCTGCTTGACCTGGAAAGGGAGCTAGGAATTGCTCTGTCGATCAACAATGATCGGCAGATCACATCCTTGGCGGTCGCCGAAAACATTCAGGTGCACCTCTCCCTCCGCCAACAGCCTCGGATCGCGGCGTGCGTAGGGGTCCCGGCGCCCAGGGGGTGGACACCCTCGCGGCCGTGGCGATGCCCGATCGTCGAGGAAGGGGGCCGGGTGGTCACCGTCTGGAGCAGCGGGGCAGGCCAGGACCTTCCTGTCTGCAGGAGGCGGCCATGTTGGCCTGTTTCCGTTGTGGTCATCGGGGCCACATTGAGTGGGGCTGCCGGAATGCCCCGGGGGCCTTCGGAAAAGGGGCTCTACCTTCTCCCGGACCCTCGTCGGCATCGGGTCCAGGGCCCCAGGCGAGTCGCGACGCATCACCTGCACGGCCGCTCCCTTCACCTCATGCATCTAGCGGGGCTAGGGCCCATTGTCATGGGGTTGTCTTCGAAGGGTCGGGTGCACCATCGTCATCACCCGCTCAATGGCCCAGATAGATCCGCCACTGAGATGCGCTTGTGCATCGGATGGTGGTGGCAGCTGCCGGCTCATCAGCGGTGGCGGGATACATGCAAGGGGTGCACGTTCACCTCCTGGTGGATACGGGGGCGTCAGCCACCATTATTTCTGAGGCCATTTTCGGGCTGCTACCCCGCAGCGTTGGTCCGTTAAGGCCGGTTCGCGGGGCTTGTGTCGCCGCGAACGGCGGCAGTTTGGGCATCTTGGGCTACGTTGTAGCGTCGTTTCGGGTTGACGAGATTGAGTTGGCCTGGCCTATTTTGGTCTCCAGGACCTTGGCAGTGCCATGCCTCTTGGGGACCGACTTTTTGTCTAGGATGCCCATCCGAATTCTCGTTGACCAGGGCTGTGTGGAAATGCCGCCAGGGAGGCGGCTGCAATTCCTACAATCGCCTACCGTCCTGTCTCACTTGGTCGTCAGTGTACGGGCCTTGAATAAAGCGCCGGTGACCGTACCGCCGGCATCACAAATCCTGCTACCCCTTAGGTTGCGCAGACCGCTCGAAATGGGCTCCACGGAGATGGGTATCCTCCTGTTTCCGTCGAGCTACTTTCCAAGGACGAAGGGGTTGGTGGGCGCCTTGACAGCCATGTCGGGGGGCCAGGACCTTTTTTTGCAGGTCCTCAATTCGGGGCCCGCGCCGGTCGTAGTCCCGGCCGGCGCTGTCCTGGCGCACGTGACCCCGGCTCCTCCACCCGAGAGCGCTGCCTCGGATGGAGGGGTCGTGGCGGGCGTAATGCGCACGGGGGACCTCGACGCATCGTGGATCGCCACGTTATGCGACGAGAATGCCTCATTGTCCTCCGGGGAACATCGGTAACTCCGCGACCTAATCGAGCGGTTCACCGAAGTGTTCAGCCAAAGTTAGTTTGATCTGGGTCACCCTACATGGGCGACGCGGCCCCTATTCGACTTAATTCCCACCGCTTTAGCCCAGCGGAAAAAGGTCATGTCTGCTTGGCTGTCGACGAAATGTTGGCGGCGGACATCATCTCCCCATCTACTCACCCTTGGGGTGCCCCCATTGTGCTAGTCAAGAAACGGGACGGGAGTCACCGGTTCTGCATCGATTTCCGTAGATTGAACAAGATCTCGGTGGCTGATGCATATCCATTGCCTCGCATGATTGATTCCCTGGACGCCCTCTCGGGTGCGTGGTTCTTTTCGACTCTAGATTTTCTCTCCGGCTTCTGGCAATTGCCACTGGATGAGGCCTCTACACCCAAGACAGCGTTCCGCACGCCCCAGGGGTTGTTCGAGTTCAATCGGCTTCCTATGGGTCTCCATTCGGCCCCGGCCACCTTCCAGCATCTCATGGAGATGGTCTTGGCGGGGCTGCAGTGGGAGTCTTGTCCAATCTACTTGGATGACGTTTTTGTTTTTGGCCGTACGTTTGGCGAGCACTTGCAATGCCTTGAGACGGTGTTCGTCAAAGTGCGTGCTGCTGGCTTGAAATTTAAACCCCAGAAATGCCACTTGCTACAACCATCGGTGAAGTATGTGGGACACACGTCAGGTGTCGCCACGGACCTGGATAAAACGGCTTGTGTCCGGACGTGGCCGACTCCTACATCTGTCGCGGAGGTGCGTAGCTTCGTCGGCTTCGAATCGTACTATCGCCGGTTTGTCCGCGATTTTGCGACAATTGCGAAGCCACTGCATGCCCTTTCCGCCAAAGGCCAAAGGTTTCACTGGGGCGCGGAGGAGGAGGCAGCTTTTGCGGTGCTTCGCGGATGCGCCGCCCTTGGGGTACCCGGATTTTTCAAAACCCTTCCTGCTCGACACCGATGCCAGTGACACGGGCATTGGGGCTGTCCTGGCCCAGATGGTCGACGGGGTTGAGAGGATGGTAGCCTATGGCAGTCGCGTTCTGTCCCCGACGGAACAGCGATATTGTGTAACTGGGACCTGTTCGTCCTGGGGGTCTTGGTGGCATATCGGTTGGCCCCTCATGCCTCCACTGGATTTTCGCCCTTTTATTTGATGTACGGTAGGGAACCGGAGCCCCCGGTGCACGTCCAGATGGACGTTGGCTCCTCCTTCAAAGGGGTCGGCGGGGCCGACCCCTTTAAAGGTCGCGCTTGACCGGCTGCACGAGGCATGACAGGCCGCTGCTGAGAATTCCGCTAGCCGGCAGGCGGCTAATGAGCAGCTGCCCAAACACCAGGCAGCTGGCCTCCCGTGGGTAGCGGGCCAAAAAGCGTGGCTGCATTGTCCCCAGGTCCCCGTTGGCAGGGCCCCGTGGAGGTTGTGGAGGTCCGCCGGCCACAATGCGTCCGGATTCGGTTCAGTCGCCGGAGATGGATAGTGCACCCATCCCGGCTCAAACGTTATGTTCCATCCACCCTGGGGGATCCACCCCCAATTCCGGAGCGGCCGACTGATGATGCGGCCGGCATGCCTGACCGGCCGGGTCTCATTGACGGAGGTGACGTCCGGCCTGTGTGTGTGCCCCTAGGCCCCTCCCGAGTGAGGCCGACAGAAACCCCCCGGTCACCGGAGGCCACGGCGGTGGGCCTGTTGCCCGCTGACAAACAACCTGCACGGGTGGTGGACGCCACACGGGGGAGCTGGCCAGCAGCGCATACCCGCTCGAGGGGGATGCGGCTCCGGTGATGGCCCTGGTGGCCGTTCAGCGGGCCCAGCCTCTGGCGCCCGTTCAGCGCTATCCGGCGGACGAGGCCTTCGGGCTCTATTTGTTTTGTTTTGGTTGTTGCTGTGTGCCTGAGGGCCCGTGCTGCCCTAAGGTTGAGTTGTCTAGCAGCCGGTTTTACCTTTAGGCACACGCACTCTTGATTGTTCGGTCTTCGGTCCGGTGTGGGGCCCCGCTTGTGGGGTGATTGCAGCCGGGTCGGCTGTTTTTTTTTCACGGGGGGGGGGGGGGGGTGATGTAGTGGCATCGTGTGTGCTGTCCGGTGCGATGGCGTTACGGGACGTGGGGTCACGCGCGCTGGACAGTGCACATGATGACACAGCTCCTCGAGGATAAAGGGGGGACCCCGTGACATAAGCGGGGTCGTAGCTGGAGTCAAGGGTCGAGAGAGGGTGAAACGGGGAGCCAGGGGCAAGAGGGTAGGGATAGTGGATATAGCTCCTCGATTGGCCGTGTTGGCTGATTCCACGGCCGGCGCAGAGGAGACAGCACAGGGCAGCCAGCTGTGTTGGGACCCAGTGGGACCTAGCCCGGGACTCCTAACCTCTGGGAAGTGGTTCACCCCCCCCCCCCCCCCCGTGTCTTGTGTAGCCCTTTAATAAACGGCAAAAGCCCTTAACCTCACCTCCGTCTCTGAGTGAGTCATCGCCAGCTCCTCAACGCACGCAATGGAATGGTTAAAAAATTACCCCTCTTCTCGCACCCAAACTGTATTCATAGATGTGTAGTGGTTTAACACGCGCCTAGGGGAGAAATTGCACACACGTGTGTGTGGGGTACATTGGGAGCATATCGGGACACGCGGCTGTTGCCAGGGGCCGAAGGGTGAGTCAGAGACGGCCCGTTGGGCAATTATGGATGCAGGGCTGTGATTGGCTGGTTGTTGTTGTGTGTAGAATGGCGCCTCCAAGTCTGGAAAAGGAATCATCTTCTTAGGTTTTTTTTTCGGTAAAGTCACGTAGAAAGTAAAATAAAATAAAAAACAAAAATCACGACGTTTTGGAGGCAACACAAGGAGACAGCTGGCAGCGGGGGCTGGGGGCGAGGGGCGTCGGGGGGAAGCCAACTAATTAATTGAGAATTAATAGGGGCAGGGATAAATACAGGGGAGTTTGAGAGTTGAGTTGGAGTTGGAAGGGAGTCGTGCCTGGGAGTGGATGCAGACGGTCGGAGCTGAAGACACGGAGCAACGGAAGAAGTATAGAGTAGCAGTGGAGTAAGGGAAGAAGTATAGAGTAGCAGTGGAGTACAGGAAGAAGTATAGTGTAGCAGCTGGAGTGAGACGGAGAAGCCGCGAGAGAGCAGCTGGACTGTGACGGAGGAGCAGAGAGAGACGGAATAGCCGCGAGAGAGCGGCTGGAGTAAGACGGAGAGACCACGAGAGAGCGGCTGGAGTGAGATGCGGAGATCGCGAGAGAGCGGCGAGAGTGAGGCGGAGAAACCGCGAGAGGCGGCTGGACTGTGACGGAGGAGCGGAGAGGAGAGTCGGGAGAGACGGCAGAGTGGAGCGAGCGAGACCGGCGGAGCGCGGCGAGCGAGCGGAGAACGCGCCGGATAATGTTACTGAAATGTGCTGCGTTTGTAAAAATAAAGTGACGACAGAAAAGCAAGAAGTTGTCAGCGTAAAGTACAGCACTACAGATTGTTGGAGGTCAAACAGTGTTAAGATAACAAAAGAGGTTCCACAGGGTTCTGTTGTATCTAAACCCTTTTTTTTTAATTAATATTAAGAATAATTCTGCCAACATATATAATATATATTTTTTAATAGACACGGGGCAACTTGGGAGCGAACATAGACGAGCAGAAACCCGTTCCCCCACGTCCACAGATGCGTGCACACCTCGCTTCAAAGGCCAGAAGCCAGGAAAGAGACAGCCATCAAATGTCATAAAACCTCCCAGAGTTTCACACAAAAGAAGGGGAGGGGGGGAGTTGCAAGCGGCCCTTTTACAATGCAAAAAAACCAGGCACCACGAAATATATATATAATTATATTCTTAACAAAGAAAATAGCATCGACAACAAGAAAGCACAGACAGGTTTGAATCCTCATGTATTAATTCCATACGGACATTATTTACCCTTAATAATTTCTACGCGACCGGGCCGAAGCATCAAAGAATAATTATGGCAGTCAGGGTCGCTCCTAAGAAAAAAAAATTCCCTAGCCCCGGGATATCAGATTAAATAATAACAAGAAGTCAAATAATAAGTACGAAATTAGAGTGGATCTCCTAGGAGAGTTAAGGGCGGAGAAGTCTATCATAATTAACCAACACGCAACACTCCAGGGGAAGCGAGCAGCTCACAGCCGTCTTTGTCTTCCCGAGAGGAACGACCACAGAGCAGGCACAAAGCCAGGAAATGGCCCTCATAAAAGTTCGTGGCGAGCGGGCAACGGCTCGAGAAAGGTAATCAAATGCCTCTTTAAAAAATAAATAAACTCACGCGCAGGGTGCTCCAATGACGGAGCACAGCCGTCTTTGTCTCCCCGCAGCACGGACAGCAAGATTTGTGCACGCGAGCAAATAACCTTTCCCCATAGGGAGATCAAACCACGATGAAATACCGTGAACACGGCTACGGCATGCATTGAATCACTTACCGTCAAATCACAATACTACTAAGCAGCAAAAGTTAGTCATTTTAACTTCCAAACCAAACGAAGCGATGAGAGACAAAGGATAAACGCCCAGAGCGAGGGAAGGGATTAAAAGACTGGCTTAACGCGTAGGCTTTCATGACCAATATTATTCATAATCAAAAACGTGGATTATGATTTTGGAACCTCGGTACGAACGCGAATCGTCGGTCTGGTTTAGTTTGATGACTCATGTGACGCCGGTTCGCGAGGAAGCCCCCACCCCTCCTTCCAGAATTATTACGGACAGCTGTGTCTTTAAAGCTAATAAACACACACGCGACACATACGGACGGACACGCACACGACACACACGGACGCAGATGTGTTCACCCCCACAAAAAGTTATATTGCCCCGGCCTTTGAACAACTCGGAAAACCGAGTGGATTTTCTCAATATAAGCCGAGGCAAAATCCATTCAAAGAAGATCTCCAGGGCTCCGGCCCCCACCACAGATCTCCCCGGGGCTCCAGCCTCCATCTCCTCTCGTCGCCGCCAACAAAGAAGCTCTTCCGTCATCCAGAATGACGATGTTCGCGGGGTAGCGACGTGCATCGACAAGCCGAGGTGCCCGCCTGCCGCGCATGAGTGAACGAGCTTCACCCCCTTCGTCCTGCCGCCAAGCCGAGGTGCCCGCCTGCCGCGCACGAGTGAACGAGCTTCACCCCCTTCGTCCTGCCGCCAAGCCGAGGTGCCGCCTGCCGCGCACGAGTGAACGAGCTTCACCCCCTTCGTCCTGTCGCCAAGCCGAGGTGCCGCCTGCCGCGCACGAGTGAACGAGCTTCACCCCCTTCGTCCTGTCGCCAAGCCGAGGTGCCCGCCTGCCCGCGCAAACGAGTGCGGCCGCGCCGTCAGTCACCGTACGGGGTCAGCCGAGGGAGGAGTCGGAAAGCTAGCCGCTCACCGCAGCCACGGTCGAGCGAGAGGGTCCTTCTCCGAAAGTCGTTCGTATCCACAACTTCCCCCCCACTCATAGACCTACACACGCACGCATCGACGTCCCAAACTTACCTATGAGACTATCTATTCCACCCATACCATCGTATCAACCCTAGTCAATTATCAGAAGACTAATTATCAATTACATGAACCATCAGCTGGCCGTGAGGAATCGTGGCCCATCGAGTGATTAAGAGTCCGTCGGTTATAAGAGTGAGGTTATTTTCCTTGCCTTTTTTTGTTGTTGTTCCGCTCATCGCATAGGCGACCAATAGATTCGTCGAGGCAAACTAAAACTCACGAAATCCTCATTACAAATCGACACGTTTACAGAGAGAGAATATCTTATCAAACCTGTTTCTTTGTCATAGAATCTCGCCGAAGAATTAATCAAAGCAGAGCCAATACGCTCTCTCACAACACGCATCCACCCACCCTTGTCTCAAACATTTCGTTAAAAGAATTGTATACTTGCCGATTAATCTATTGATGTATACTTTTGCCTCTGGTGTATAATAAGTTGCTTGTATTGCCTTCATATGAATATCGTTGCATGCCTGTTTAAAACTCCGCCAGTCGCTGGTTGTGCTCGATACATGGGGGAACTACTGAGATGTCTGGTGGGAAAGTAGAAATTACGTTGTTAGAAGAGTGTTAGCCCTTCAGTTTAGTTAATTGCATACTCTCGCCAATGAATCGATTGACGTATGCTTCGCCTTCGGGGTACAATAAGTGCTTTTATTGCCCATCGCATGAATATCGTTGCATGCCTGTTTAAAACTCCGCCAGTCGCTGGTTGTGCTCGATACATGGGGGAACTATTAAGATGTCTGGTGGGAAAGTAGAAATTACGTTGTTAGAAGAGTGTTAGGCCTTCAGTTTCGTTAATTGCATAATCTCGCCAATGAATCGATTGACGTATGCTTTTGCCTTTGCATGTTAAGAGTATCACATGTTTGTTTAGAATAAAATTGTTAACCCAGAAGTATCTGGAGTGTTTCTTTCCAATTCCATGCAAAACTGTCTTATTCATAAGAACTGTATCCTGCGATGGGATATGAAATTGGAGACTTAACATAACATAACAAACACTAAGATAATCAGTAAATGTTTAATCAATGATAATCGTGTTATCCTGATTGATACAACTTTGGATAAACGAAACTAAGCTTAATTATCATAACTACACACATTCACATAATCGCAAGCATTCGCATAAATTACTACGATTATCTCCGTGATTATCATAATTTATGCATATAATTACACACATTAACATAATTTATGCGATTTGCGCATTTTTCGGAATTTCATTAATTTTTATTATTTTATCAAAATTTCATAATCCAACATATACAACAGTTCCATCCTCGGCCCCTCTTGTTCTCTCTTTATGTCAATGACTTGGGCACTGACCTGGATCATTCCAGGGTAAATCTGTTTGCAGATGACACGATACTGATTGCTGCTGGCAGCTCTCCAGACGACGTAATTGCTAAACTCCAGGGTGATTCAACAAACTACAACATCAGCTAGTTGCTCTAAAACTAGTCCTGAATACTTAAAAACAAAGGTGCTATGCTTCTCACCAGGACTAAAGCGGGAACTTATTTTTCCCCAATTACATTCCTTAAATAATTATCAAATAGAGCAAGTAAAGATGTATAAGTATCTTGGGTTCATCTTGGATTCAAAACTGGATTTTAAAGATCATATTGATTATATTGCTAAAAAGACAAAATAAAAAATAGTTTTCCTGTATCGACACAACCATTGCTTCCCCCTATGTTCCTTTTGGAATTGATAAAAGCTACCATACTTCCTACTTGATTACTGTGACATCGTATATAAATCAGCCCCCAGTACTGTACTGAAGAGGCTTGACCCAATTTATTACTCGGCCTTAAGATTTGCATTGAACTGCCCACTGAGATATCTACATTGGGTCAAACTTAACATCTCTTAATGATCGACGGCTTGTGCATCAGATCTTCGGTAAGTTTCCCCATCGTGAACCGAATCGAGTCAAAAATTTTGGACACCTTCGGGGAGGGCACGGCCTGCAACTGGACATCGATGGGAGGATCATACTCTCTCCCATACATCAAAAAGGGGCGGTAGACGTGTGAGGGGTCATCCTATAAGCAGCAAGAACCGCAGGGATATGCAAATCGACCTGTGACTCGCTGACCAAGTGACTCAAAATGGAGGTCAGAGTCCGGTGTAGGCATTCGACCATGCCATCCATTTGCGGGTGGTACGGCGATGTGCGTACCTTTTTAGTTCCCAGCAGATCGCAAACTTCACACAGCAGCTTAAAAGAAAAATGTTTGCCCTGATCCGTCAAGAAGCACCAGAGGTCGCAATCGTTACCCGATACCCGTACCCTACCCGATACCCGGCTACCCGTACCCGGCCGGGTACATGTACCCGTTTGTGACCCTGGTGCGGCCGGGTACGGGTAGGCTGTGAGTCACTGGTGAGTAACCGTTTGTCACTCATTTCCCAACAATTCAAGTTCCTAGAATCAACCCACCCGCGCCTGCAACATGGCTTCATCCCAGAGGTCGCAATCGGGTACACGATACCCGTACCCTACCCAATACCCGGCTACCCGTACCCGGCCGGGTATCGGATACGGGTACGGGTACCCGTTTGTGACCCTGGTGCGGTCAGGTACGGGTACGGGTAAGAAATCAAAACCCATTTGCGACCTCTGAGAAGCGCTCAGGGGCACTCTTATCCAGAACATAGCCATTTAGGATTGCCTCGGTAATAAAACAGCCGATTGATTTGGGAGGGGCCAAGCCATAGGCCAGCGTGAGAAATACTCAACGCCCACGAGTAAGTATTTGTTGCCATGCGCAGAAGTGGGAAACGACCCAAGAATATCGAAGGCAACAATTTCATTTACCCGTGACACCTGGATGGATTGCAGTGGAGGACAACAGGATCCCGCCGGTGGCTTCCGCTGGGCACATTACACGCAGCCTTTCAGTAGATCCTCAATGTCGGAGGCCATGGCCGGCCAATAAAAATCAAATTTAAGCGCGGCCAGCATCTTCTGCACTCTGAGGTGCAACAGCCGTTAATGCACAGCCCACACAACCTCGTCACGCAGGGTGGTAGGGACAACAATAGCATAACGGCGCAATCCTCCATCCCAATACATGAGCAATCCTCCCCGCAGCACAAACAAGTTAACACCACCTGGAGTCGTATCATCGGCGGACTCCCTGCAAGCCGGCGTAACTTAAGAAGGGATGCGTCCTCCGCCTGCCGGCGTCCCCATACCTCATAGTCCAGCCCCAAAATTGCATCCCGCGCAACGAGGACGTAGCCTGTCCCCCCTATCGCGTCCGCGGCAGACGCAATGGGAGGGGAGAGGGAGGTAGAGCTGGTCAGGTGACAACGACCCGAACCAGAAAAACAAGCACACTCTCGGGCGCTGGCAATCGCGATAGGGCATCGGCGTTCGTATGGCGAGAACCCTTACGATACATGACATTGAATGAAACATCCTGCAGGATTTCGAGCCAGCGTGACAATTGACCGGAGGGCTGGTCCACACACAGCGCGTATTGGAGCACACTTCGAAGAGTCGCCCGGCACTAAAAAGCCAGCTAGCGAGACCGAGGGCTCGTCGTTTGTTGAGAGCTTAGTTCGCCGTTGACAAATCAATTATTAAAAATACACCGTGGTTTTGTGAAACATTAAAAAAATATGCCAAAAGCTATATTTTTTCATCCACTAACGCATGTATAAAAGACCCAATCCATACTTAAAGATTAAGGAAAACCCCATTTATTTTTTTCCATAGACCATCTGTTTTAGATCCACGGAAGTAGATAATGCTAACGTTGACATGCAAATTGTCGAAAGCGCTCACGGTCTTTTTCCCCCTCCCCATCGATGGGGTGTTGCCTATGTGCATAGTCTCCACCAAGTCATTTCACTGATTTAAAGCTATCGTGACTGCAGGGATTCATCTTCTTGGTTCTTTCGGTAAAGTCACGGAGAAGAGAAATAATAAAATAATAAAAATTAAACATAATACAATTATTATCACGACGTTTCGGCCACAACGTAAGCAGCCGTCCTCAGGTGAAGAACAGGTCTGTCGGAAAGACAGCGTCTGAATGAGCACCACCATGCTTGGCAGCGTATATTTAAGCCGGGTTGGAGGGGGAAGGGCGCCTTGACAAAGGAATTTGCATATCAATAGGAATTTAGCATATTTATGGGAAATGCAGATATGGGATTAGTCACTACTTGTGGAATGCGTAGGAGGTGGGGGGGGGGGTTTCAAAGTCATATTGTAATAAAGGACTCTCTCTCAGATGTCGATCTCCGTTGTCCTTTATTGGGTTCGTAGAATCTCGATACCACGGCGTCTCGCTCAGGCCCGCGTCCCGCTCGACGACCTCTCCACAGCCCTCGGCTGCTCCGATATGCAGTCTCCCTGCTGCTCCAATATGCAGTCTCCCTGCTGCTCCGTTAGGCAATCCTTGCAGCCACACCGCTGCTCCGCTATCTAGCGTCACTGCTGCCCCGTACACAGCTAGCCTCTCACAGCCCCGTTAGCTCTCTCCGTCTGACACCGATGGCTGACGGTGTCGACGTCACCCACCGCGTGGCGACCACGCCACTCTCTCTGTCTTGCCCAGCGTGGCCTCCTCGTGTTTCACTCCATCTCAACTCCCCCTTCCCCTTCCGGTTCTCTCCCTAAATCCTCTCACCCACGTGACCCTAACTCCACCCACTCCCCACGTGACCCAGACTCTGCCCCCCCTCAATCCTTGCTCGCATTACACGACCCCCCCCCTAATGAAAACCCAGCCGTCCTCAGCTGCAATATTTACAATAAAATAATGCGAGCAATATTGGAACCATCTGGCATCACTGGACAACGGAGAATATAAGAACGATAACAAGAACAACAAGAACAAGAACAATCAACGAAAGGAAAGGGATTTGGAACGCGTGCGGGTCGCCGGCCCGTCCCGAACGGGCAGCGGTGCCCCCACAGACCGAGAACGCGACGGGGTGTTAAGATCGACGGGAGTAGAACCGCCCGCCGCTGTTGGAGGCCCGTCAACGCCAAGGTCCCGTTCCCCAGGGAGACCCAAGTCCGGGGTCTCTGGCAACCGTATCTGTGGTGGGGTTGGAGGGGTAGCGGGATCAAGTGGCCCCGTCGCCGTGGTAGGCCCACCCAGAGCAGGATTCGCCACATCCACCTGCGTCACGGCTGGTTCGTCTGTAGAAAGCACGACAGGCGCGCTTGCAGAGTCAACAGGCAAGGGCAGAGGTGCGTCGGGCGCAACAGACACCGGCAAGGCAACATCAGGGGATGACGCATCCGTCTGCGGGGCCACGTAGGGCTTCAATCTAGACGTATGAACGTACCAGCGCCGCGATCCGAACCGAACCCGTGCGGATTGCGGGTTAGGGACTTCAATAAGCTTAACCGGCCCCTGCCATGGTTTGTGAAGCTTAGGGGAGGTCCCCGGCCGCACTTGTGGGCAGTGCAGCTATGCCATGTCCCCTACTCGTCAGGGGCATGTACCGGTCGATCGCCGGGCGCAACGCTCGTTTCACGCCTGCGTCTTGGCAGTAGCCAATCCGTCCCCCTCCCGTGCTTCGGCGACGCGTTGAACAGTGTCCTGAATATATTCGGGGAGAGGTTTAACAGGACCCTTCGCCCCCGTACCCAGCTGTACTTCCACCGGCGGCACATTCTCGCGATCGTACATTAGAAAACATGGAGAATACCCAGTGGATGCATGAGGCGTCATCCGATACGCGGAGAGTACTCCAGGTATATGCAAGTCCCAATCAGCTTGTTTTTCGTCAACCGTGTGACATAACATGGTCGACAGCGTCCGATTAAGGCATTCCACCATGCCATCCGTCTGCGGGTGGTAGGGAGACGTACGGACCTTCTTGGTTCCCAGTGCAGCGCACACCTCCGCCAACAATTTGGAAGAAAAATTGCGCCCCTGATCCGTGAGCAGCCTCTCCAGCGCCCCCTTGTCCATCACATATCCAAATAGGAAGGCGTCCGTGATAGATGGCGCCGACTGGTCGGGTAAAGGCCAAGCCATCGGCCAGCGGGAAAGATATTCCACCCCGACCGGCAAATATTTATTACCCCTAGCGGATGGCGGGAAAGGTCCCAAAATATCCAGCGCCACCAACTCGTTGATTCGAGACACTTGTATAGACTGCACCGGCGGCACGTAAGGGTTTTTAGGCGGCTTCCGCCAGGCACACTCGGGAAACGCCCGAATGTGTCCGACGACATCCGTCGTCATGCCGTGCCAGAAGTAGTCTCGCTGCAATGTTAACAAAGTCTTCTGCACCCCGAGATGTAATAAAGTGTCACCGTGCAGAGTCCGAATCAATTCGTACCGTAGCGACGACGGTACTACCAGACGCCAGCGGTCATGCAATCCCTCTCTCTACATGAGCAAACCATCCCGGAGAGCGGCCCCCAGCGTCCCACCGGACAGCAATCTCCCCGCTCCTTTCGCAGCCCGACTCCGTAAAGCCCCCAACGAGTCATCAAGCAATTGTTCGCGAATCCATACCGAGCGCGGCAGGTTCAGAACCCCATCGGCCGGTCCTGGGCACACCGGAGCCCCAGGCACCTCGACAGCTGACACGACAGGCGGAGGGGGTAGCTGAACTGGCGTACACCTATTCTTACCCGACGCGCAAGCGCAAGGGGACCCCTGCGGTAATCTGGAGAGTGCGTCCGCATTCGCGTGATGCGACCCCTTCCGATATTGTATGTCGAAGGAAAATTCCTGCAGGTTCTCCAACCATCGTGCCAGTTGGCCAGATGGTTGGTCAACCCTCAGGGCATATTGCAGAGCCGCATGGTCCGTGCGCACAATAAATGACCGGCCGTAAAGATACGGCCGATATTGGCGGAGAAAATAGACAATAGCCAATAATTCGCGGCGAGTAACGCAGTAGCGGGTTTCTGCCAGGGACAGTACACGGCTACCGTAGGCTACCACACGTTCTACGCCGCCTTTGGACTGTGACAGAACGGCCCCAATCCCAGTGTCACTAGCGTCCGTATCCAGAATAAAAGGTCGATCAAAATCCGGATAGTCCATTGTCGGCGCCGTCGCCAACCGATCGTGTAGGCCCTGAAACGCCGCTTCCTCCGGCGGACCCCAACTGAATCTCCGACCCTTACCCGTAAGGAGGTGCAAGGGCCTAGCGATCATAGCAAAGTTCGGGACGAACCTGCGATAGTATGAGGCGAACCCCAGGAAGCGACGTACGTCCCCAACCGAGGCCGGGGTTGGCCAGTTGCGGACGCATGCTTTCTTCTCCGGGTCCGTGGCCATCCCGTCCGCACTGACTATGTGTCCCAAATAACGCACGGATCGTTGCAGTAGGTGACACTTTTTCGGTTTGAATTTTAAATTTGCGGAGCGCATCCTAGCAAAAACCGTCTCCAATCTCTGCAAATGTTCGTCAAATGTGCGGCTAAAGATGATGACATCGTCTAAATAAATCAAACATGTCTCCCACTGCAGACCCGTTAACACCAGCTCCATTAACCGCTGAAAAGTGGTGGGAGCCGCATTCAAGCCCATCGGAAGGCAATTAAACTGAAACAGTCCCTGCGGCGTACGAAAAGCCGTCTTTTCCCTCAAGGACTCGTCAAGGGGAAGCTGCCAGAATCCCGAAGAGAGATCCAATGTTGAAAAAAACTTCGCACCAGACAAGGCATCGAGGGAATCATCCATACGCGGAAGTGGGTACGTGTCTGCGACGGACACCTTATTCAATTTCTGAAAATCGACGCAAAATCGCAGTTTCCCATCCTTCTTCTTCACAAGGACTACCGGCGCGCCCCATGGACTGTTAGACGCGGATATAATGTCAGCGGCTAGCATGTCCTCCACTGCACCGCGAACCTGATCCCGCTCCGTCGGGCTCAACCGATGCGAGTTCAACCGAATCAGAGCGGCATCCCCCGTATCAATGTGGTGGGAAAGCAGGGAGGTGCGTCCCAAGTCAAAATCATCTGAGCTGAACACGTCGGAATAACTTAGCAACAGCGCGCGAAGCGCGGACCGTTGCTCTCTGGTCAGGGATGAATACTCCCCGCATAACTCGGCAACCCAACGGTCATCCTGCCCCGATGGCCCCGAAACCCCCCCAACCATGTCCCGGCGGACCCGATTGTCATGGGTCGTGAACGCGGTCGTGGCGTGAGCCACAACCGTTCCGGCCGGGACACTGACATTCTCTGCACTCCCATTTAGCACCTGTAAGAACGGGGGCTGGCCCGGCCGGACAATTGTTTGTGCCCCAACCAGCGCCGAGCCGCCCGTTATAGCCGTGGACGGCGATAACAGAACCCCTGCCGCTCCCTCAACGCCAGGTACTGGCTTCCGATATCTCAACGAGATAAGCATCTGCGAAACAAGTGGAATGTCAACAGATACCTCGGACAGCGCCTGCACCTGGCAAACAGGGGCAGGCCGGCCCCATGGCGACGGTAGGAATGAAATTTTCCGCCCCCCTGGTAATTCAATGCAGTTTTGATCAATCCTTATTTGAATGGTAATTTTTGCCAGGAAATCAGTTCCCAACAAACAGGGTACCGCGAGGGACCTAGAGATCAACACGGTCCCTGAAGCCGACACCCCCCCAATGGATATGTTGGCGTCCACCTGGCCCACAATGCCCATACTTCCCCCGTTCGCCGCTATGCATGAATCATAAACCGCTCGCACTCTCCCTGGCGGAATGCCCAAAAGATGGAAAATGACATCCCAAATAATGGTCGCGGACGCACCGGAGTCCACCAAAATACGCACTTCGACCCCCTGAATAGAACCCGGTACCGTGGACGACCCCGTAGCGGCTGCAACTACCCTCTGTGCCAATCTGCGCCATTGCGTCAGCGAGCGACACGGGTCAATCGGAGGCACCTTGTTGTTAACGACACACGGACCGCGCGGCGATGGTGATGCATGAGGTGACAGGCCTTGCCGGGTGTCTGGTGCGCACCGATATGCCTGTCCTGGTGGGTCTTTTCGCGCGACGTCCGTGGTCGAGGCCTCCTGCTGGGGCGGCCCCGGGATGCGAGCCCAACAGTCCCTGGCGAAGTGGCCCTTACGGCCGCAGCAGAAACACTCCACGTCGTTCCAACGCGCGGCACCCCCCCTGTCCCGACGCTCCCACGCCGGGGGCCCGGACCTCGGCCCCGTCCCCCCCCGAGCAGGCCACTGGGCGGAGGCGGCCGTCAACTCCTGCGGACCCTTGTCGTCAGGAACGTAGATCGCCTTCGTAGGATCCCACCCCATAGCACCGCCTTCAACGATGGGCCCCCCCGTCCAAGCTGACACCTGCTTCCAGCGTCGGAGATTAAATTGAGCGTCCAAGCACTTAGCCACAGCACGGGACGTCAATTTATCATGGCTGCACACCGGCATGGGGATCCCCAGGTCTCTAGATAATTCGAGCATCTTACCCAACACGAGGGGCTCCAACAAATCGGGCTCCCTCTCGGGGTATGCCGCCATCGCCAGTTCCAGAACTGCGCCTCTGAAGGCCACCGGCTATTCATCAGGCGCCCGTTGGCGCTGAACAAATCTCCGATGGGCGTCGTCCGGAGGCTCGTACGCATCCGCCATCTCCTCGAAGACACCCTGCAGCGTCTTCTTCTTGTCGGCCTTGATGGAGCGGAAGAACCGGACGGACTCGTCATCGAGAAGTGTTGGCAAGACTTCCAGGGCCTCCGCGTCTGTCCATTTGGCGGAGCGTACGGCCGCTTGAAAACGGCAGGCGAATGCGCTCCAATCGCCGCCGATTGAGAATTCTTTGACCGTTGTTAAATGACGGCTGCGGGTTCTTGCTCCTCCGTCCTCCTCCGATGGTGACACGCGCGGCAGCGACAAGATGGCTTCGCTCCGCGACGTGTGCAAGATGGCGGCTTCCCGCGGCGGAGGGCGCAAGATGGCGGCTTCCCGCCGTTCCTCCTCGGCCACGCCCAAGATGGCGTCTTCGTGCCGCGTGGTCGAGAGGGCTGATGACGTCGGCAAGGCCCCGGCCCGTTGTTCCACACCGGGCCTCTCCGGCGTCACAAGGACGCACAATTGCGCCAACACCGTCTTCAGCACCTCCAGTTGCGCCGCCACCTGTCGCCATCCGTCCTCAGTGTCCAGTCGCGCGGATGGGCCCACCGAGGCGGCCATGTCCTGCACGGCTGGAACCCCGCTTGTCCCCGCTCCGCTTTCCTCCTCCATCGTGGATAGCGCCACCGCTGGAGGGAGGTCGTCGTCGGAAGATGTTGCCGAAGATGGTGCAGCGACGGTCTTCCTCCTGAGCTATTTTGACATGCCGTTTCACTTCTGACACCAATGTAATAAAGGACTCTTTCTCAGATGTCGATCTCCGTTGTCCTTTATTGGGTTCATAGAATCTCGATACCACGGTGTCTCGCTC
Source organism: Lampetra fluviatilis (assembly GCF_964198595.1). Classification (NCBI taxonomy): domain Eukaryota; kingdom Metazoa; phylum Chordata; class Hyperoartia; order Petromyzontiformes; family Petromyzontidae; genus Lampetra; species Lampetra fluviatilis. The sequence continues at coordinate 113,510 of NC_136298.1, forward strand.
AGGCCCGCGTCCCGCTCGACGACCTCTCCACAGCCCTCGGCTGCTCCGATATGCAATCTCCCTGCTGCTCCAATATGCAGTCTCCCTGCTGCTCCGTTAGGCAATCCTTGCAGCCACACTGCTGCTCCGCTATCTAGCGTCACTGCTGCCCCGTACACAGCTAGCCTCTCACAGCCCCGTTAGCTCTCTCCGTCTGACACCGATGGCTGACGGTGCCGACGTCTCCCACCGCGTGGCGACCGCGCCACTCTCTCCGTTTTGCCCAGCGTGGCCTCCTCGTGTTTCACTCCGTCTCAACTCCCCCTTCCCCTTCCGGTTCTCTCCCTAAATCCTCTCACCCACGTGACCCTAACTCCACCCACTCCCCACGTGACCCAGACTCCGCCCCCCCTCAATCCTTGCTCGCATTACAATATTATCCCGTGCATTATGCAGGATTAGCAGCAACAAAGGGAGGAGTTAGGGTTAGCAGTAATAAAGGGAAGGAATTTTAATAGTAAGGAGCTGTAGCAGCCAAACCACCACGTAAAAAACTTAAATATAAACTACATCAATATCATCAATATACTAAATATACTCTCCAATAAGCTGAGCTAATAACAGTAAGTCATACATTACAATTTTATGTCGCAAAAAATATAATATGCCTCCAGCTAAACTTTTTTCTCTTACATCACATGGATATACCCCGTACTATATACTGCCATAGACAAACCCAACATTAAATTATACACTGCGTTACTATACACCACCTTAGACTATACATTGTAATATCAGACTATGTATTATTCTACCCACCATACTGTATACCACACTGCTGTATATTCACTACACAATTACGATACTACATATATTACCTTATACATTATATTAAACATTACACTTTTATACTATTTATTATTATACAATCTGCTATACACTATACCATTGACCGTCGTGTGAAAGGTACTAAGAGGAAGCAACGATATATGTCAATAGGAGAGTGGTGGTAGGAGACTTGCAGCAGAGCAAAGACTCCATTCCCTGCGGAGAATAAAATATATATAGTCAATGCCAGTGAGTGGACTGCGGTCTGAAAGTCACCGTAAACGTGAACACAATCAGTTAAGATCCGAAATGGTTTATTACATCCTTCCAATGATTGCTGAGCCAGAATACATCTTACCTACACATTCCACAAGTAGTGACTAATCCCATATCTGCATTTTCCATAAATATGCTAAATTCATCTGTTGATATGTAAATTGTTTTGTCAAGGCACTCTCCTCCTCTAACCCAGCTTAAATATACGCTGCCAAGCTTGGTGGTGTTCATTCGGACGCTGTCTTTCCGACAGACCTGTTCTTCACCTGAGGACGGCTGCTTGCGTTGTGGCCGAAACGTCATGATAATTTTATTTTATTATGTTTTATTTTAATTATTTTATTATTTCCCTTCTACGTGACTTTACCGAAAGAACCAAGAAGATGAATCCCTGCAGTCACGAAAGCTTTAAATCGAAATCTAATACACACTTTTAAAATGTTCGCCTTTTGTAAGGGGAATGCTGAGCAATTTGAATTATTAGTTTTAAAGTGACCCTATATACATATATCGTATGACCTCATTTGAATTCATGCCATAATTCTTTATACTCTTAGTTATTTCGGTAAAGTCACGTAGGTAAAAAATGAAATTAAAATTAATAAAAATAAAACAATAAAAATCACGTTTCGGAGGCAACACAAGCTTCCGTCTTCAGGTGAAACCGTCACAGCAAAATATCTGTACCTTATATAGTGGTTAAGGGGGGAGGAGCCAGGAAGGGCAGCGGGGGAGGAGGAGTTGTGAAGTGGTCAATTACTGCTTTTGTTATACTGCTGGGTGGGTAAATGAATTAGATACGATTAAGCCGCTCTTTGTTATGCTGTTTGTGCGCAAGTCATTGTGGGATGAATGGACTCGTGGTCAGGGACGTGTTGCGCAAGTAACTGTGGATGTACATAATAGAAAAGGAGTGGAAATGCCCATGTTTATACCAGTGTTGGCTGACAATAAAGAGTACTGTTAAACGTTAGGGATGTTAACACTCGGTGAAGTAAAATAGTGCCTGTCAGATAAGATGGTCCAAAAATGTGTAATTACATCTTTTCTGCATGGTTGATAACATCTTTCCAATGATTACTAAGTTTGTACCCATCATCACGGTTGAAATTATGTCTGTGTTTGTATATCTGAATGGCTTCGTGTACAAACCTTTGATGGTAGCCAGAAGGCTTGCAGAGCACCTTAGTCTCGGAGAAAACAATCTCATGTGAGCCCACCGAGTTGTAGCAATGATCGGCAACGGCGGACGACTAAATTTTGCCGTGTTTCAAATCTGACTTGTGCTCGCGGACACAATCAGAGACATGACGTTTCCTTTCCCCAATGTAACAGTCACCACAGCTGCAACTTAGTTTATAGACTCCAGGGTATTGCAAGTCAGGCATGACATCCTTCACAGATGGAATTAGATCACGGATTTTATGTACTGTACTGAATCGGACTTGGATCTTATGTTTGTTTAGAATTTTGGAAATCTTTTTGGTCACGCCTGCTATGTATGGTAACGTGACAGTTTTGATCGGAGTTTCAAGTGGCTGTTTCTGTATGGAGGGAGAAACAGCTTGGCGGATGGTGTGTTCAGAGTATCCGTTCATCCTGAGGGCCCGATGTATATGTCTCAATTCACTGGCCAGGTGGTGTTGGTCAGAAATGCCATGAGCTCTATGGTATAGCGTTTTGATGAGAGAATTATTTTGAGATGGGTTGTGGTGGGAATCCGGTTTCAAGTAGGAATCTGTGTGGGTGGCTTTCCTGTAGACAGAATGTCCCAAGGATCCGTCAGGTCTCCTCTCAAACAGAATATCCAAGAATGGTAGTTTACCATCTTTCTCCACTTCCATGGTGAATCTGATGGATGGGTGTCTGGAATTGATGTGGTCCAAGAAGTGGTTCAATGCTGGGAGGCCATGTGGCCAAATGACGAAAGTGTCATCCACATACCTCTTCCACAGGGAAGGACGCAGGGTGGATGTCTGGATGGCGTCTGATTCAAACTTTTCCATGAACATGTTGGCTATCACTGGTGACAAGGGGGAGCCCATAGGGGTACCCTCATTCTGTTTGTAGAAGGTGCCATTCCAGAAGATGAATCCCTGCAGTCACGAAAGCTTTAAATCGAAATTTAGCCGCTATGATCGCCGCCATTCAATACAAAAGAGAATCCATTGTCGGCTCGAACTTGCGACCCCCTGAATGATGAGGGGGAAGGGGTGTTCGTTAACCCATGCAAGTTGGCACTGCGCTGTCAGTGCTCCGTGGCTCTGCTCCCTAGATTCATCCAATTCGCGGTTATGAATAGCAGCGGTTAACCACCGCCGCGACCACTCAACATCCCGTTCTCCTCTCGGGGGTCCACAGCCCCCCCCGCACCTCCGATTAGCATGGTTGGCTATGGACGGTGTGAAGGGGTATCGCTTTGTCTCTCACATTAGGAATCGTGGGTGCATATAATACATTTATTTTAAATCGTAACTGTAATCTCCTGAAAATAAATTAATAAAGGTGTCCAGTTTGCTCCCCCCCCCCCCTGTTCCTCCCCCCAAAACTCCGCCGAGGTGAGGCGGGACCGGTGGGGTCCCTTTTCAAACTAGAACGGTGCCCGCTCCAATCCCAGGTGCCGTGGTCTCCTGGCCCCGGACATCTTGATCCGTGGTGAGAGCAGGCGCGTGGAGCTGCATCACGGCGGGTCACCGTGGCGACCTCTCGTGACATCCCAGAACCATGACCAGTGGGCGCAGCTGTGAGGGGTGGGGGTGGGTGGCAGCGTTCTGCGATACATAGGGGCCCAGTCGGCCACAAGGTGGGCCCTGAATCAACAGATATACAAGTGTAAGGACAGTACGGAATGATGTAGGGACAGTACGGCTTCCCCGTGGCCGTGGTTACTAATTAGCATGATGGGAACAGACAGGGTCACGTAAGGGTGATATGGGACTTAAGTAGCCGTTAATAATGATTGATGCGACGGGCACTGACAGGGTCGCTTGAGGATAAGCACAGGACCTAGACGGTCGTAAATGGTAATTGGGACAGAGACAGACATGGTGCGACGAGAGAGTGTTCGAGAAGAGGGGCGTGGCTGGGTCGTGAGGGGGATAAAAGACGGCGTGGAACAAGGCTCTGGGCTGCTGTTGTGGGGGAACCAAGGAACTGCAGTCGCCATCATCATCTTGGAGCGGGTCATCTTCATCATCCTGGGACGGACACCTTGTAGTCTTGGAAGGCTACAGTTATAATGTCTCCGTGACTGATACACGTCCGCTCCTGTGTAGCTAGCCAACTACACAGGGAGCATCGCGTAGGGTCACATAAGTTACCCAAGTGTATATAGTCACTCGCGATTACTCGTTAAGTTTTCAGTGAGTCGGTGGACTTTATTCATAATAAATATACACATAACTCAACAGGAAAGTGGCTCCGAGAGCTACATTACACAAGTAAAAACAATGTTAAGAAAAATGTTTTTTAAAAATATCCCAAAAATGAACCATAACATGCCAAATAACATTGTTGCAAATGAAAAAGTTTTCGAAAAACCGTAAAATCTCGTAGCGATACTGTTGGTGTTTGTTACTGAACACCACCATGCTTGTTTGCTAACTGACATGCGCATGAAAGCAAGACGCACGATAACTTAATTGTGAGTATTGTAATCTTTAAATGTTTTTATTACTCCTGACACTGTGAGACTATCTTCCTCTAAACACAATACACAATGCAAATAAAATAATATATAGTTATAACCTTACATATACCTACTATAATCACCCAGGAATGTCTGTACTTAACGCTTGTGACGTCACTCCACATCGACCAGCCCGCCTCTTTAATATTCATGAGCAGGTGACGTCCTCCAAATGGACACCCCTCACCCCTCCTCATTAATAATCATGAGCAGGTGACGTCCTCCAAATGGACCGCCCCCCCCCCCCCCATTATTATTACCTACTATAATGAGCCAAGAATGTCTGTGTGCAATGCTCGTGACGTCACTCCAAGTCGACCAGCCCCCCTTATTAATAATCATGAATAGGTTCGGGGCCGTCCATAAATGTAGTCACGCACCTAGGGGCGGGGGGATCAGACATTTAAAATGAAATAGGTCTGTGTCACCGCGCCCTTACAAATTGCATACGCATTGATGCAATGAATATCACGTCGCGGTCTGCTTTTCGCTTGCATGTGTAGTAAGTTCGAGGAGACGAGGTCGGAGTTGAGGCACACTCTGTTTATTAACTCAGTGACAGGCACAATAGTTGAAGGGGTAACGGCCCCTCCACCCGTACTATGGGAAACCCACCCTAGTACTATGCCCTCTGTCCTGTTCCCCAGTCCTCCTCTACTGGGCTACGGGAGGCTGACTGATCTGGCCCTGGCAAGCACAGATCTCGGCACCAGCTAAGCCGGCCTTGCCTGACAAGGGCAGCTCTTGGGCCGCGCCGCTGGCTTACCCAGCTCGGCCCTGACAAGGGCAGCGAGACAGGGGAGTCCCAGGGCCTAATCTCCGAGTCTTCAATCTTCACTGGTCAGCTTCGTGTCGTACTCCCCCGAGCTCTCTGGCTCCCCGCCTTTTATAGGGATCCCCTCAGAGGGCTGGGGGCGTGGGGGATCACGGATGCGGACGTCGGTGCGACCACCCGTGTGTGTGAGTGCACACACCCCTGTGTTTCTCGTCCGCCGTTTCTCCCGTAATAACCCCTACATCACCCCCCCCCCCCCCCGTACAGCTCGCAGCCGTCCCAGCTGCAACAATTCCTCAACCCCCAAGAATAAGGATTAACCCCCATCAACACGCGTGTGCCTCGTAACCGTAACAATAACAAGAACAAGTGTAACAACAACAACAACAACCGACGGTCCCCTATACGTACCCACTTCCCCAAAATGCAACATATATACCGAACGTGGTTCCCCATCCCCATGCACATGTAATGTAGTAACTCGGCGGGAGACGACTTCACGGGTAACACACTCTTTATTTTATCAAACTCGTTCACAGGTGACTAACACCTACTTTGTATCTCGGGTGACAAACACCCACTTAGTATCTCGGGTGACAAACACCCACTTAGTATCTCGGGTGACAAACACCCACTTAGCTACTTGGCGACTAACGCCCACTGAGCTACTCGGATGACCAACATCCACTTAGTATCTCGGGTGACAAACACCCACTTAGCTACTCGGCGACTAACGCCACTGAGCTACTCGGATGACCAACATCCACTTAGCTACTCGGCGACTAACGCCACTGAGCTACTCGGGACACTCCCTGCCCGGGGTATCCGTCTCGACTGTGGGTCCCCAGCCCGACCCACGGGGGCGTCGGACCCCGGGTCCCACAGCCTCGCCTCCGAGCCACACAGGGCCCCGGTCCCCACAAGGACGGCGGGACTAGGGGTCTCGGGGCACTAGGTCTTCAGCTCCGTCTTCGGGTCTTCAACTGGGTAACTCTCCCCGAGTGCTCTCGCGCGTCCCCCTTTATACCCCACCTGCGGACGTCGCTGCGAGCACCCACTTATTCGACCAATCGCCGGGCGCTGGCTACGATCCTGTTTTCCCACATCTCATCGTGCCTCACCACCCACGCCGCGCCGCCCCGTCATCTGTCACTCCCGGCGCGCGCGTCCACACCACGCCCACAACGCGTGCCCAACCCCGCACCCCGCGCCGCCCCGTGATCCATCACTGTCACAGTCGGCGCACGTCAATACCACCACTACATCACCCCCTACCACATAGCTCGCAGCCGACCCGGCTGCTATAAAAATATACAAACCTCCCTGTGTGCCCCGTAACACAACACAACAACAAGAACAACTAACGTAACAACACAACACGACGCGAACACTACCATCCGCAACCATCAACCAGTGCCACCGCGACAATAGAACAATATATACAAACCGGCGAGTGACAATAGCAATGTGTATGCAAAAAGGAAAATAAATGGAAATTTTTTTTTTTTTCTTTCGACTCGTGCAGTGTCCCCTTCTTTTTCCGAGCGTCCCTACAACGGGACATTACCCCGGCAGAGGGGAACACCGGGCGAGCTCGGTGTAGAGAAAAAAACGTCTTCATGAAAATTGTTGAGCCCTAGCCCGAGTCCGCCTTGCCGGTCCGTCGTACGGCACCAGACGCGGTTGAACGTCCGGTGGTGCCGGCGGTTCAGGAAGACATCGGCCAGGCATCGAGGACCCGTGCGTGCCCCGGGGTTCAGGCTCTCGACGGTCAGCAGCCGTCAAGCCCGAGGCACCTGGGGGTGGGTCAGGTGGAGACACGTGAGGATCAGCCTGCGACACCTCCCTCCCCGAGTCGACAGTCACATCACACGCCCGGTCGTCACGGCACAGAACGGGGTCACACGGTGCCGCATAGGGCTTCAGTCGGGAGGGGTGCACGTACCAACGGCGTTTCCCCCATTTAATCTGTATACTCTGGGGTCGTGCAACCCGCACAATTTCCACCGGTCCCCTCCAAGGTCTCAACAACTTGGGGGACGTAGCCAACGGTGCATGTGGACAATGCAGCCAGGCCTTATCGCCTGGTTTCCAATCATGCGTATGCACCCTCCGCTCATGCAATTTCTCGTTCGCAATTTGCCGCGACCGCGAATTCAACCTTGCCGCCTCCCGCGCTTCAGTCAATTTGGCGATATTAAATTTGATGTGGTCTGCCAATTTAGATTTTGCACGTGGCTGGGAAATCCCCAGTTGGACGTCCATGGCCGGATCGGCCTCCCGCCCATACATAAGAAAAAATGGGGAAAACCCCGTCGCCGCATGAGGGGCCATTCGATAGGCCGCGAGTACCCCCGGCACCTGTAAGTCCCAATCAACCTGATCGTCGCAGACCTGTTGGCACAACATAGACGTAATCGTCCTGTTCAGACGCTCAACCATCCCGTCAGTCTGCGGGTGGTAGGGGGAAGTACGCACTTTCTTTGTACCCAACAGGTCGCACACCTCGCGCAACAAAACGCTCGAAAAATTCTTTCCTTGATCCGTCAGCAAGCGTTCGGGGGCGCCCTTGTCCAAAACATAACCCTGGACAAAGGCGTCCGCCACCGCCGCAGCCGACTGGTTGGCGAGCGGCCATGCCATAGGCCATCGGGTGAAGTATTCCACGCCAACCAGCAGGAACCTATTTCCCCTTGGTGTAGCCGGAAAGGGCCCCAAGATGTCCAACGCTACCAATTCGTTTATGCGCGAAACCTGAATGGATTGCAGCGGTGGATTAGCTGCCAATGGTGGCGGTTTCCTTTTGGCGCACCCTACGCATCCCTTAAGAATATTCGCCACGTCGTTACCCATCCCCGGCCAATAATAGTCTCGCTGGATTAGGGCGAGCGTTTTGTGACAACCCAGATGCATGAGCCGTTCATGAGCTGCCAGAACAACCCTACCCCGCATAGCAACAGGCACAACGAGCACGTGACGCCGGGACATGTTGTCCCACTTCATCAAAAGGCCCTGTCTGCACACCCAGGAACCGACCCGCGCCTCCCCTACCTCGGGAGCGCCAACTTTCCGACGTAGCGTAAGTAGGGAGCTGTCGGACATCTGGAGGCGGCCCCACTCAATGAGGGGCAACGACAACAGCGAATCCCTCCCCGTGGGGGCGTCCTCTCCCGGGGTGTCAGTGGCGGCGAGCGCAACTCCCGGGGTGCCGGCAACCGGGGGTTTGCACCGCGCCGATCCCAACAAACATGTGCAGTCCGTGCACGGAGGCAACCGCGACAAGGCGTCCGCATTTGAGTGTCGCAACCCCTTGCGGTAAATCGTCGTGAATTGGTAGTCTTGAAGGACCTCCAACAATCGGGACAATTGGCCCGATGGCTGTGCCACGCGCATAGCGTATTGTAGAGCCGCATGGTCCGTACGGACCGTAAAATGACGGCCGTAAAGATACGGCCGGAATTGCTGTGTAAAAAACACAATGGCTAACAATTCACGACGAGTTACGCAATAGCGTTGTTCGGCGGGGGAAAGAACTCTACTACCGTAGGCGACCACCCGTTCAACCCCCCCGACCACCTGTGAGAGCACCCCCCCGATACCCGTATTGCTGGCGTCTGTGTCAAGCAAAAACGGTTGTGTGAAATCGGGGTAACACAAGGGGGGAGCCTGCACCAAGGCGTCACGGAGGGAGCAGAACGCAGCCTCCTCTTCCGCCCCCCAGTGAAACCTCACACCCTTAGCCGTCAAAGCGTGCAGGGGCCTGGCTATGGTGGCAAATTGCTTGACAAAACGACGGTAATAGGAGGCGAAACCAATGAAACTACGAACCTCCGTGACCGAGGTTGGCGTTGGCCATGAGCTGACGCAATGCGTCTTAGCAGGGTCCGTCGAGATCCCTGAACGACTCACGATATGGCCCAAATACCTGACCGATTCCCGAAGCAGAAAACATTTAGCCGGTTTAAATTTAAGCTTAGCGGAACGCATCCTGAGGAACACCGCTCTCAGTCGCTGGAGGTGCTCCTCGAAAGTCCGACTAAAGACGATGATATCGTCGAGATAAATCAAACAGGTATCCCATTGGAGGCCCGACAAAACCAATTCCATGAGTCTCTGGAACGTGGCGGGAGCGGAATGTAAGCCCATGGGCAAACGGTTGAATTCAAATAGGCCCCCAGGTGTCCGGAAAGCAGTTTTAGGTTTAGACTCGTTATCGAGTGGCAATTGCCAAAATCCAGAAAGCAGATCGAGTGTGGAAAAAAACTGCGCTCCCGCCAAGGCATCCAGCGACTCATCCATCCTGGGGAGCGGATACGCATCCGCCATCGAGATTTTGTTTAAGCGGCGGAAATCGACACAAAACCGCAAGGACCCGTCCTGTTTCTTTACTAGGACAATAGGAGCACCCCACGGACTAGAAGAGGGCGAAATGATATCGGCCGCCAACATATCATTAACCGCCGATTGCACATGTTCCTTCTCGGCTGGGCTGAGCCGGAAGGGATTCTGACGAATAGGGGCCGCGTCCCCTGTAGCTATGTGGTGGCGCAACAGGTCAGTGCAGCCGATATCGTACTTATGTTTGCTGAACACGTCAGCAAACTCGATTAGCAAACCCCTCAATGCTCCCAATTGCACCGCGGACAAGTTAGCAGAACCGGCACACAACGAGTCCAACCACTCAGTCCCCTCATCACTTGGAGGATGCGACTTAACAGTGAAATCTGCTTGAGCCACGAGCCGTTCCTCAACGGGTAGCGGCGCGGCGTGAGCCAGCACCGTTCCCTGCGCAATTACGGCCGGCCGCGACCCCGTATTCAGGACCATTACGAACGGCTCACTGTCCCCTCTCACCATGGTTTGAGCAACCGCTAAGTCGAGGCCCCTACTGGCTCTGTTAGACGGCCCCAACAGCACCCCCTGTGCCTCCGCACCCACCTCGAGTGGCTTCCTGAACCGAAGGGGTACTAACATTTGCGATCCCGGGGGCACCCGTACAGTGTGAGTCGCCAGCGCCTGCACCGTCGCACAAACCGTGCGCATTTTGGTAGGGCTCGACAAGAACGCAACCCGCCGACCTGACGGAAGCTCTATGCAGGCCTGATCTATAAGAATTTTGATGGGCATTTTGGACAAAAAGTCCGTACCTAGCAAACAGGGAACGGCCAGCGATGATGATACGAAAATAGGGCCCGCCAATTTGATGTCACCAATGCAAATAGTCGCCCGAATCTGGCCGATGATCCCCAGGGATCCCCCATTCGCCGCATAAAATGGCACGTCTACTGGCAGAAGGGGTCTACTTTGGACGGGAAGAATGTTATAAATAAGGTCCGAGATGATGGTGGCCGACGCACCCGTGTCAACAAGCACCCGGACCTCAACCCCGTCAATGAACCCCGTTACCACGGACGACCCGGCCGACGCAGCCACGATCCTGTGGGCCAATTCGGACCACTCGACTGCTTGCGGGCCGCGTACGGACCCCCCTCGCCGAAATGAACCCCCGGCACCCAGCCGCGAACCCCCCACCGCGAAGCGGCGACCCGAATGTGCCGTGTTTGTGGACCGAACGTGTGAGGTGCCGCGACTTGCCGGGTTTTGTTGGGATGACTTGTGGCCCTGGTCGTCATCCCGACGTGGTCCTGTGGCACGCTGACGCGGGGCCCGGCACCCGGCTGCGACGTGACCCCGAAGGCCGCAGTTGTAGCAGACGACGGACGTCGTAGGTTTCGGTTGCTCCAGCTTGCGGGGCGAACGTGTGGGCGAACGACCTCCCGTTCTCCACTCCCCCGGACGCGATGCAGCGAAGGCCTGCTCCTGCACCGCAGCTGGCTGAGGTTCGGCGATCGTGGCGGCCAGTGCCGCGTTCCCCGCCCATTTGCAGACGACCCCCGGCTTGCGTTTGAGGACCTCGTACGCGTGGATGCTCGTGGCGATCGCCAGGGAGCAGATATCCATCTCGTCCGCCACGTTGATGGGGACCCCCAACTCGTGGGCCAACACCAGCAGCTGCTCCGTCACCATGGCGTCCTTCCCCTCCTTATCCATGCGGGGAAAAGCTGCGTCCGCCAAGGCGAGTAGTGCCGTGCGATAGGCGAGCGTCGTTTCTCCAGCCACCTTCCGCCGATCGTAGAACTGGTGGCGACACGTGGAGGGCGGCCCGAACACCTTCGCCATCAGGTGTAGTGCGGCCTGGAGCGTAGAGCGGGACGACCTTGCAGCAGATGTGAAGGCTGCAAGCGCGTCGTCGTCAAGCATCGCTGGCAACGCACGCAGGGCAGTGGTGTCGGACCACCCCGACATCTCCTGATGAGCGAGGAACCTTCGTTGGAAGGCTCCCCAGTCGCCCCCATCCGCCTTGAACGCCGACAGCGCGGGCAATCTTTGCTGGAGGACCCGATCGTCGTCGACGTCGGAGAGATTTTCCCGCGCTCCGCTGTAGTTGTGTAAAATGTCGGCTCGGTTGTCAGGCGCAAAATGGAGGGCTCCGGCGCGCGCTGATGACGTGGGCTGCGCTGCGCGGAGGTGTCCGGCCACGTGGCGTCCGTCTTTCCCGCCAATCGGTGGCGGCCCCCCAAAAACGGCGGCAACTTCCAGACTTTTGGCGCGAAGCGCCTTTTGGCGGGAATCCTCCAACGTCGCTTCCTCCACGACCCCCGCAGCCGTTTTTCCGCTCGCCGGAACGGAGATGTCGGCCAAGACAGCGGCGGCGGCGAGTAGCAACTCCGCCAACCGGGAGTGCGCGTCCTGGAGGCTGGTGTCGGAGGCAAGCGGAGCGTCGGCCATCACCGCGAAGTGCTGCATCGGCGGCAACTCCTCGTCCTCTACTCCCGAGGTCGGTGTCCCCGGTACGCCGTCGTCGTCCCGACCTCGCTCGTGGGTACGGGTAGTCTTCCTCGTGTCCATACTTCTTGAAGACAGGTTTACTTCTGACGCCAGTTGTAATGTAGTAACTCGGCGGGAGACGACTTCACGGGTAACACACTCTTTATTTTATCAAACTCGTTCACAGGTGACTAACACCTACTTTGTATCTCGGGTGACAAACACCCACTTAGTATCTCGGGTGACAAACACCCACTTAGTATCTCGGGTGACAAACACCCACTTAGCTACTTGGCGACTAACGCCCACTGAGCTACTCGGATGACCAACATCCACTTAGTATCTCGGGTGACAAACACCCACTTAGCTACTCGGCGACTAACGCCACTGAGCTACTCGGATGACCAACATCCACTTAGCTACTCGGCGACTAACGCCACTGAGCTACTCGGGACACTCCCTGCCCGGGGTATCCGTCTCGACTGTGGGTCCCCAGCCCGACCCACGGGGGCGTCGGACCCCGGGTCCCACAGCCTCGCCTCCGAGCCACACAGGGCCCCGGTCCCCACAAGGACGGCGGGACTAGGGGTCTCGGGGCACTAGGTCTTCAGCTCCGTCTTCGGGTCTTCAACTGGGTAACTCTCCCCGAGTGCTCTCGCGCGTCCCCCTTTATACCCCACCTGCGGACGTCGCTGCGAGCACCCACTTATTCGACCAATCGCCGGGCGCTGGCTACGATCCTGTTTTCCCACATCTCATCGTGCCTCACCACCCACGCCGCGCCGCCCCATCATCTGTCACTCCCGGCGCGCGCGTCCACACCACGCCCACAACGCGTGCCCAACCCCGCACCCCGCGCCGCCCCGTGATCCATCACTGTCACAGTCGGCGCACGTCAATACCACCACTACACACACAACAGAAAAAAAAAACCCAGGTGAGTGAGCCCACCAGCAGCGGAACGCGCGCGGAAAGCACTTTACAATAACCGGCGCGTCTTGGCGCGTGTCCGTGCAGCGGGCCCGTCACAAGGGCCCGACCTGGTAGGGTCGGCGGCAGGTGGTGAATGTACAGGTGCGCGGCGCACCGGCATCCTGGACGAGCCAGCGTCGACCTCCTTTGAGGAGGCTGGTGGCAGAGAGGGCATCAGTCCTTGGACCCCTGAAGACGGAACAGTTAGCAGCGGATCAGAGGCAGACGGCAACCCCGCCCTCCCGGAGTCAGTGTACCCCCCACATGTTCGGCCATAGTCATGAGAGGAAGCATGTGGAGCAAAGAACGGCTTCAACCGTGAAGGGTGGACAAACCACCGACGTTTCCCCCATTTAATGCGAACACATTGCGGCCGCATAACCTGCACAATTTCCACGGGGCCCCTCCACGGCCTCAACAACTTCGACGAGGTGGCCAATGGCACCTGGGGGCAGTGCAGCCACGCTCTGTCACCCGGGTGCCATTCGTGCGTGTGTGACCGGCGCGATCGCAACTTTTCGTTTTGCTTCAGTTTTGCATGGCCGCCTCCCGTGCCTCAGCCAACCGGAGGACGTTAAACTTAACATGGTCCGCCAACTTAGATTTAGCGTGCGGCGCGGTACATGTCAGCTGAGTCGCGACAGGCGGGTCAACTTCGCGGCCATACATTAAAAAAAACGGCGAGAATCCGGTCGCCGCGTGAGGAGCCATTCTGTATGCTGCTAGGACTCCAGGGATCTGAAGGTCCCAGTCGGTTTGGGACTCAGATACCTGGTGGGATAACATGGACGTAAGAGTCCTATGCAGGCGTTCTACCATCCCATCCGTTTGTGGGTGGTAAGGCGAAGTACGAATTTTCTTCGTACCCAGAAGCTCACACACCTCGTGTAAAAGGGCACTAGTGAAATTCTTTCCCTGATCGGTTAACAACCGTTCCGGAGCGCCCTTGTCAAGGACATATCCGTGAACAAAAGCCTCCGCAACGGCCGCTGCTGACTGGTTGGCGAGGGGCCAAGCCATAGGCCATCGCGTGAAATACTCGACGCCAACCAGCAGGTACTTATTACCCCTCGGCGTGGAGGGAAACGGCCCCAAAATATCGAAGGCGACAAGCTCATTAACCCGGGTGACCGAAATAGACTGGAGCGGTGGGCAGGCTCCCCTCGCCGGCGGTTTGCGTTGAGCACACTGGGTACAAGATTGCAAGAGATCGTCCACATCCCTTGCCATGCCCGGCCAAAAGAAATTAAGCTGGAGCATGGCAAGGGTTTTGAGGGTGCCCAGGTGCAGGAGCCGCTCGTGAGCGGCCCATACAGCCCTACCCCTCAACGCGGAAGGCACCACCAGCCTGTGGCGGCGGATCGTACCGTCCCAATGCATGAGGAGGCCCTGGCACAACCCCCATGAGTCAACGCCCGACTTTCCCTGAGCGGATCCTTCCACGTGACGCCGTAGCGCCAGGAGGGAAGCATCCTCCATTTGGAGGCGCCCCCACTCCGCACATGACACGCCCAACAGGGAATCCTTCCCTCCCACCGCAATAGGGTCAACGTCCGAAGGGGCCTCAACGGCGGCCGCTAGGACCGGATTGTGGCCGTCGTTTGCCGATTTGCAACGCCCCGAGCCCAAGAAACAGGTGCAATCAGAAGCGACCGGCAGGCGTGACAGGGCATCGGCATTGGTGTGGCGAATCCCCTTACGGTAAGTTGTTTCGAAATCGAAATCCTGAATGATCTCCAGCCATCGGGACAACTGCCCCGATGGCTGGTGAATACGCAGGGCATACTGCAACGCCGCATGATCTGTACGGACGGTGAAATGCCGGCCGTACAGATATGGCCGGTACTGTTGGATAAAGAAAACAATAGCCAACAGTTCGCGGCGGGTGACGCAGTATCGCTGCTCGGCCGGAGACAATACTCTACTACCATAAGCCACAACGCGCTCCACGCCACCCACAATTTGTGACAGCACGCCTCCAATCCCGGTATTGCTCGCGTCTGTGTCGAGCACGAAGGGCATAGAAAAATCGGGGTAGCTTAACGGCGGGGCCCCCACCAGGGCGTCCCAAAGAGAGTTAAAAGCGGCCTCCTCCTCCGGCCCCCAATGAAATTTGACCCCTTTGGACGTTAAGGCATGTAATGGCTTAGCGATGGAAGCGAACTCCGCGACAAACCGGCGGTAATATGAAGCAAATCCGATGAAGCTTCTAACCTCCCCCACCGAGGTGGGAGTTGGCCAGGAGCTGACACAACGCGTTTTGGCGGGATCGGTTGAGATGCCTGACCGGCCGACGATGTGACCCAAATATTTTACAGATTCGCGCAGCAAATGGCACTTTTGTGGCTTGAATTTCAAATTAGCTGCGCGCATTTTGAGAAAGACGGCCCGAAGCCTATCAAGATGTTCCTCGAACGTCTTACTGAATACGATAACGTCGTCTAGGTAAATCAAACACACCTCCCATTGCAAGCCAGCGAGAACCAATTCCATCAGGCGCTGGAACGTCGCGGGAGCGGAGTGGAGCCCCATGGGTAACCGATTGAATTGGAAGAGGCCGTGCGGCGTTCTGAAAGCTGTTTTGGGCTTAGACTCGTCGTCCAAGGGAAGTTGCCAAAATCCTGAGAGTAAATCCAAAGTGGAGAAGAATCGCGATCCCGCGAGGGCATCCAGCGATTCGTCCATTCGAGGAAGCGGGTAAGCATCGGCCACCGAGATCTTATTTAACCGCCGGAAATCAACGCAGAACCTTAGGGACCCATCGTGCTTTTTAATCAACACTATGGGTGCACCCCAAGGGCTGGTCGAGGGAGAAATGATGTCAGAAGTCAACATGTCATCTACAGCCGATTTGACATGATCCTTTTCGGCGGGACTTAACCGAAAAGGATTTTGTCGGATAGGAGCGTTGTCACCGGTGTCAATATGGTGGCGCAGCAAATTGGTACATCCGATATCGTATTTATGTTTACTAAAGACGTCGGAAAATTCCCGCAAAAGGGTGCGCAATTTAGCACGTTGTGAGTCGGACAGGTCAGGTGACTCAGCACACAGCGCCTCGAGCCAACCCTCGTCAATGTCTGAGGGCAGCCGCGACTGAGAATCGGTGGCCACCTGGCCAATGATCGGCATCTCCGCAGGTACCGGGACTGCATGTGCGAACACGGTTCCCTGCGAAACCACCGCCGTCCGTGTTCCGACATTTAGGACCGCGATAAACGGGTCCGCATCTCCTTTAACAATAGTCTGGGCCGTCACCAAATCTGGGCCATTCACCCCGGCCCTAGACGGGCCCAGCATAATGCCCTGGTCTGAGACCCCTTAAGCGAATGGTCGACGCAACCGCAGGGGCAGTAGCATCTGTGCCCCCGGGGGTACGCGCACCGTTTGAGCCACGAGCGCCTGTACCGTTGCACAGGCAGTATGCAAGGCAGGGGTGGAAGGCAGGAACGTTATACGTCGGCCCGATGGAAGCTCGATGCATTGCTGGTCAATCAAAATTTTGATGGGCAATTTGGCCAAAAAGTCTGTCCCCAACAGGCACGGAATTGCCAGCGAGGAGGAGACGAATACCGGGCCAGATAGTTTAATGTCCCCGATAGAAATTTGCGCTCGAATTTGGCCGATAATACCTAACGAGCCCCCGTTCGCAGCGTAAAACGGTATGTCGACAGGGAGCAATGGGCGACTCTGAACGGGCAGGATATTATAAATCAAATCCGAAATGATAGTCGCCGAAGCTCCCGTATCGACCAGTAGCCGTACCTCCACCCCGTCAATATGCCCCGTGACAACGGACGACCCCGCCGACGCAGCTACAACCCGGTGAGCCAACTCGGACCATTGGCCCGGTTGGAGCGCCCTCCCCGACAAGCCACGACCCGACGCACCAGCACCCAAACCCCGAGACTCGTGTGTCGGACCATGTGAGAGGGAAGTGGGTGTGCGTGCAGGCCGAACGTGTGGGGTGCCATGACTTGCCCGAGGATGTTGCGAAGGCTTGTGAAGAGGACCGTCCGCAGCCCCAGGTCTCGCTCCACGCTGTCGAGGAGCCCGGCATCCCGACGCCACGTGGCCCCGGAGGCCACAATTGTAGCACGTGACGAGCGCTCCCGAGGACTTTGGCTGCTCTCGGTGGCTCGGTACGTCCTGAGCCGGTCGCTCGGCAGATCGCCATCCCGCAGAACGGTCCGCGGCGAAGGCTCCCTCAGAGTCGGAAGTGGTTGCCGCCACGGTGTGTCTTGCAGCTGCTTTGTTAGCCTTCCTCCGCTGGGAAATGAGATTGGCATGAATGTGCCTTGCAGCCCGCAATGACGACATGTCCGCATCATCCTGTGCTAGGATGACGAAGTCCAATTCGTCGGCCAGCAGCAAAATTTTCTCGGCCACCATCGCATCGATCCCTTCTTCGTCCATACGCGGGAAGGCCTCCTTCGCCAATGACAGCAGGGCCGTGCGATAAGCAAGTGGTGATTCCTTGTCGCCCTTCTGTCGCTCGTAGAAGAGCTGGCGACAATCAGAAGGCGGCCCATACACCGCGGCCAGCAGCTGCAGCGCTGACTGAAGCGTGGAGCGTGCCGACCTGGGTGCAGCAGTGAGGGTGCCCAGGGCGTCGCCATCCAGCATCGCCGGGAGAGCACACAGCGCCTCGTTGTCTGTCCACGCAGCCATTTCTTGGTGGGCGAGGAACCGGCGCTGGAACCCACCCCAATCGCCGCCGCTTGCTACGAACACCTGCAGGGCGGGCAGGCGTTGTTGAAATGTCGGTTCCGTCCCCGATCCTCTCGCAGCACTCGTACCGTCCCCATGGACAGTATGAGCAATGGCGGCCCCTACTGGAGGTCGCGCCGTCCGTGACGCGCTGGTTCCAGCTTGGTCGGTGCCGGCGTCCGCTGGTGGTGACGTGGCAACCCCTGATAGGCAGCCACTGCGACCCGCCCCCGCCGATGACGTGGCGCCCGCTGGTTGGGCCCCGCCACCCGCGTGACGAGCTGGGGCCCCTCCCTCGGCCCCTACTGTCCCCGTGGCGGGAATTTCAAGCCTCCCGCCCATCGCAGAGGCGGGAGTTTCTGGCGGGCGTTGTCCATCTTCCTGCCGCGTCGCTCCTCCCGGCCCCAGGCGAGTTATCCGCTCCAGCATGGCGGCCGCTGCATACAGGAGCTCCGCCAGTTGCGAGTGGGCCAACGCCAACTCGTCAGCCGACGTCCCGAGCCTCTCCGACGACCCCGCAGGTGTTGGAGCCGGCAGCGGTTGTGCAGGTACGCCGGCGGCGACGTCTTGCACCGCCTCTCCCTCGTCGTCATCCTCTCCTGGGTCTTGGGCACGAGTCGTCCGTCTCGTATCCATGCTTGGACCACTTCTGACGCCAGATGTAGTAAGTTCGAGGAGACGAGGTCGGAGTTGAGGCACACTCTGTTAATTAACTCAGTGACAGGCACAATAGTTGAAGGGGTAACGGCCCCTCCACCTGTACTATGGGAAACCCACCCTAGTACTATGCCCTCTGTCCTGTTCCCCAGTCCTCCTCTACTGGGCTACGGGAGGCTGACTGATCTGGCCCTGGCAAGCACAGATCTCGGCACCAGCTAAGCCGGCCTTGCCTGACAAGGGCAGAGGTCCGGGAGCTCTTGGGCCGTGAGGCTGGCTTACCCAGCTCGGCCCTGACAAGGGCAGCGAGACAGGGGAGTCCCAGGGCCTAATCTCCGAGTCTTCGATCTTCACTGGTCAGCTTCGTGTCGTACTCCCCTGAGCTCTCTGGCTTTCCGCCTTTTATTGGGATCCCCTCAGAGGGCTGGGGGCGTGGGGGATCACGGATGCGGACGTCGGTGCGACCACCCGTGTGTGTGAGTGCACACACCCCTGTGTTTCTCGTCCGCCGTTTCTCCCGTAATAACCCCTACACATGTTTCAGATTTACTGCAATACACCCGTCCTTAGACGGGCAAAAGGCTAGTTATTGTATATGGGGTTTAAAACATCCGTAGCGATTTCGGTAAAAGCGAGTCGCGAGAAAGGAGGGGGGCCCAGTCGGATCTTGCATAGCACCCCCCCCCCGTAATAGGTTGTTGCACCCCTGACCATGACAGATGGTGACAGCTTGGGGATGCCTTCATCCAGCAGTGGATTAATTATGGCTGATGTAGACGATGAACCAAACTTCGCTCAGACACTGCAGTCAATCAACATCTTCATTTAGGCGACAGAGTGGTGAAGCTGTAACACTTATGGACTGGCCTCATGGCAAGAAAAGTCTGGGTTCGATTCCCGACTATTGTTCTCCGGTTTCCTCCCATAGCAACAGCAACAAAAAAACCCAAACAATGTAACCGGTATTGGCCAAACATACCAATGCTGAAAGATTACAGTACCCGCAAAAGACCTTCGGCTTACACACTCAGGGGCCGTCCATAAATGACGTCACGCGATTTTGAACGATTTTTGACCCCCCCCTCGTCACACGGCATCACAAAAAGTCAGACCCCCCCTCAAATATGACGTCACAAAGCTCTGCCCCTCCCCCCCAAAAAAGAATAATAAAACATGCTTGAAATCGCTTTAAACTATTGTCATTGTAGTGCGCATTTAATATGGCGCTGCACTCTGATGTTGGAGAAAACAGTTTTTTTAAAAGTCTACTTAGTTAAGTAGAACGTGTTGTCTATATTTATTTAAAGCTGCGAATTTTGATGTGACGTCAGATTTCTCAACCCCCCCCCCCCCTCGTCACAAATGTCTGACCCCCCCCCCCTAGGTGCGTGACGTCATTTATGGACGGCCCCTAACAGTGCCCTCGACTGAGAAAACGTGGCAGCATCCTGAAAACGTGAATGCGAAATTATATTTAACGCGAGTCTATTGTTCACAGGAGAGCGGGGTCACGTAAGCAGTATAACATTTAGGTAATAGCGTATGTATCGTGTTTATTAAACGCGGGGTCTAATTGTGTGTTGATGCTGCTGCGTTAGCAGTGGTTCACAGAAAATGGACGACGCAGATTGTGCTGATGCTGCAGCTGACGCTGTCGATACGAACGCTGCTGATAATGATGATGAAGCTGCTGCTGATAGTGATGGTGATGAGGGCACTGCTGCTACCTGTCACGACTGCTGCTACTAATTATGAAGGCATTACGCAACCACTGCTGTTACTGATGCTGCTGATGGTGAAAAACTAATTTCTCAATAACACTGTGGCGCTACAAGTAAAACAATATTTCGTAGGCGACGTTTCAGGCAATGACCCATTTTCATAAGACAACATATACATATGCTGTGAATACGGATTATTACCCAAAACTTCGCCTTTTACATGTTTCCATTTTCAGTCCTCCATTGTTCTTATTGATAAACAAAAGTGCTCGATCTTCTTAGGTTTTTTCGGTAAAGTCACGTAGAAAGTAAAATAAAATAAAAAACAAAAATCACGACGTTTCGGAGGCAACACAAGTCTCCGTCATCAGGTGGGACCGTCACAGCCAGATTAGCTGTATCAAGTGAGGCAATGATTCAAGATGTAATCCCTTAAAAGCGAGTTGAGGGGGGAGGGAGAGGGAGGGGGGGAGCTCATCAGACTATGGTAGCCAATGAAAGGAACGTATCGGGAGGGAGGGGGGGCGAGGCCAAAAGGGTGGGCGATGGACGTGGAAGCGCTTGTGCGCAAGCGGCCAATTACTGCACACGCCAACACAATGGAGCGATTGTGCGCAAGCGGCCAGCCACTGCACCCGCCAACACAATGGGCAGAGAGGAGGAGGGGAGGTCTAATACACATGATAGACAAAAGAACGAAAATGATGATGGGTACAAACTTAGGGGGAGCTCATCAGACTATGGTAGCCAATGAATGGAACGTATCGGGAGGGAGGGGGGGGGGCGGGGGGGGGGCGAGGCCAAAAGGGTGGGCGACGGACGTGGAAGCGCTTGTGCGCAAGCGGCCAATTACTGCACACGCCAACACAATGGAGAGAGAGGGGGAGGGGGGGTCTGATACACATGATAGACAAAAGAACGAAAATGCCCATGTTTATACCAATGCTGGCTGAACAATGAAGAGAGTACTGTTAAAATAACTGGCGATGTTAACACTCGGTAAAGTACAGTAAAATAGTGCCTGTCAGATAAGATGGTCCAAAAAATTTGTGATTAAGTCTTTTTTGCGTGGTTGATAACATCTTTCCAATGATTACTAAGTTTGTACCCATCATCACGGTTGAAATTATGTCTGTGTTTGTATATTTGTATGGCTTCGTGTACAAACCTTTGATGGTAGCCGGGAGGTTTGCAGAGAACCTTGGTCTCGGAAAAGACAATTTCATGAGAGCCCACCGAGTTGTAGCAATGATCGGCCACGGCAGAAGAATCAGTTCTGCCGTTTTTCAGATCTGACTTGTGCTCGCGGACGCGACAGCATTGGTATAAACATGGGCATTTTCGTTCTTTTGTCTATCATGTGTATCAGACCCCCCCTCCCCCTCTCTCTCCATTGTGTTGGCGTGTGCAGTAATTGGCCGCTTGCGCACAAGCGCTTCCACGTCTGTCGCCCACCCTTTTGGCCTCGCCCCCCCCCCGCCCCCCCCCTCCCTCCCGATACGTTCCATTCATTGGCTACCATAGTCTGATGAGCTCCCCCTAAGTTTGTACCCATCATCATTTTCGTTCTTTTGTCTATCATGTGTATTAGACCTCCCCTCCTCCTCTCTGCCCATTGTGTTGGCGGGTGCAGTGGCTGGCCGCTTGCGCACAATCGCTCCATTGTGTTGGCGTGTGCAGTAATTGGCCGCTTGCGCACAAGCGCTTCCACGTCCATCGCCCACCCTTTTGGCCTCGCCCCCCCTCCCTCCCGATACGTTCCTTTCATTGGCTACCATAGTCTGATGAGCTCCCCCCCTCCCTCTCCCTCCCCCCTCAACTCGCTTTTAAGGGATTACATCTTGAATCATTGCCTCACTTGATACAGCTAATCTGGCTGTGACGGTCCCACCTGATGACGGAGACTTGTGTTGCCTCCGAAACGTCGTGATTTTTTTTATTTTTTTATTTTATTTTACTTTCTACGTGACTTTACCGAAAAAACATAAGAAGATGATTCCTTGCAGTCACGAAAGCTTCAAATCTAGAAAAAAGTGCTCGAGTTGGGCCCCCCACAATTATGAGGGTGGAGAAGGGGGGGGGGGCTGCTTGTGTACTGGGCCAAGCACAATGTGGAAGTGGAGCCTCGTGACCGCCATCTTCCCTTGCCGCCTCCTCTCACCCACTCTACGCAACTCATTCACCCTATGGCGACTTGACAAGCGGTGTTTTAATGCAGCCCCCTCCTATTAGGGTGGCTAGGATATAGATGGTAACTACCTTCACCTGGTATATAGGTCATGGGTTCGATCCCGACCCTGGCGCCTGCGGTATATTTGGAGTTTGTGTGTCACTCTCTCCCCGTGGTCGCGTGCATTTTTCTGCGGGTCCTCCGCTTTTTCCCTCCACATTTAGAATCAATGTGCGTTGATAATATTTGGACTGCTATACATTTTCACACAATAAGCCACTTTGTTGAGCTATCATTTTAGGCCAGGTCGCTTCTGAAAAAAGAGCTATATAGCTCAGTAGGCCTTGCTTAGTAAAAAAAAAAGAATCTGCCAAGGACTTTCAGAGAGATGTACATCTCATTTCGACATATTCGAAATGACACCGCAGGGCAGCAGCTGTCTGCATGGCACAATGTGAAGGGGGGCATTGGAGATTGGGAGGGGATCCCGCAAGATACCGACCACGAACTGTCTCTCTCCACCCCTTATATCACCTGGCTCACGTGATGCCACGCAGCCAATCATAAGCCTCTCCCCTGGAACCTTCTAGATGTTGCTATACAGCCCCAGGGTTACGCCCTTGGCTCGACGTCCCATTGGCTGCGGGCTGAGGCCGGCAGAGCCTATCACCATCGCCGAGTTACCCCCGGGTGCATCCTCATATTACATATATAAAAGGGAAATTTGTGATTATGTGTGTCTGTTCAAAATGTTTAGCGTACTTCCTGACATGCAACAAACTTGAAATTTGCCATGTGGGTACTTTCGAGACTGTACACCATGCAATGATTATTAAAATAGACTTGTATTTTTTTGAGGGGGGGGCTAAATAGTGCATATTTTTTTGCACAAAGAAGTGGTTGTTGTGGGGAGCCAGGGCACGGATCGGCTGGAGCGGTCTTTTGCTCCTCGTCGCCGGGCGGTGTTGGTTGAACCCCCGTCCCGGGCAGACGAGTGGGAGAGCCAAGGGGATAGCCGAGAGTAGGGCTCCGAGTATCCAGTAAGGATCGGCTGAGAGAGAAGGTAGGACGAAATAGTGTTTGGGGTCCGGGGTATGGACCCAGAGAGAGAGCACCAACCTCTTGTGTGAGCTTAAAGTACTTAATGTAACAGTGTTAGTAAAACGGCAACAGCCCTTATAGAAAATCCGTCTCCACGTGGTTCTACTGCACAACACAATTATAAAATTGTATATAAGATGTTTGCGATAACGTGTGGGATTATTAAAAATGGTGGTGTAGTTCTGGTGACAGAATGGAATCGCCTGCAACTCTTCGTGTCGTGTCGCCTACCCTCCACGCGTTCATGCTGAGGAAGCAACAGCGTTCCATGACGAGGACCTTTCAATGGCATGCATTGCGCAGAACAATAGAAGGTGCCTTATGTAAGTTGAACTTCTTTTGCACTGTCTGTAGCCAACCGTGATAATCGCAGCACACTTTTGTGTGTGTAGTGGTGATACGTGCTGGGGTAGGGATCGTGTGCTAGCGCGTAGTGATTGGCTGTGTGTGTTGGTGACGCGCGCTGACGGTGAAGGATCAGGGGTCAGCGCGGGGTCGGGGGTTATGAGGCAGTGATTGGTTGGGTATCAGTGACGCGCGCTGACAGCGATGGGATCCTGGGGCAAGCGCGCGGGGATTGGTCAACTAAGGGGGATGCTCACGTCGAGGTCCGCATACGCTCCATCTCCCGTGAGCGGGGGCTATATAAGGTGGTGCGCACAGGTGCACGGGGAGGAGTGACCAGCGAAGACTGAAGACGGAGGAGGAAGAGATAGGGCCCTGGGGTACCTAGTCCCGCTGTCCTGTAGGGGCCGGGGCTCTGTGTGACCCAGAGGCGGAACCCTGGGACCCGGGGCCGAGCGTCCGTGAGAGGGCCGGCCCTTGGGACTCAGAGGTTGTGGCCCACGCCCAAGCTGGGGTGGGCCTGTAGGCTCCACGGACGTTACGGGGTGGAGTGCAGTGTGAGCATGCAGTGTGAGGCATAGTAACTACACGTGTCAAGTGAAGTGTGTGTAGTCAGAGGAATAGTGACCAAACGTGTCAAGTGAAGTGTGTGTAGTCAGAGGAATAGTGACCACATGTTGTATCGTGACAAGTCAAGGTTTAATAAAAAGTGTGCTACCCGTCAAGTGGTTTCCTGCCGTCATTCCAATACTTCAACTGGCGTCAGAAGTGAAACAATCTTCCAGGCATGGATACAAGGAAGACCCGTCGGACTCACGGGATTGACCGCGAGGATAACCTTGACGACTCGGGCCAGCTGGCATCGGGGGGAGAGGACGAAGAAATGCCGACGCCGCAGGATCCGCCGAGGGCGCCGGACGAGCGACTGGGGACCGATGCCGTACTCCACGAGGCGCACTCCCGTCTGGCAGAGCTGCTGCTCGCCGCCGCGTCCATCCTGGCGGAAATCAGCACGTCGGGAGGAGCGGGGACGTCGGCGGACATTCAACAGGGTCGCCCCGCAGATTCCCGCCAAAATGACTGGGCGATTCCCGCCATTTCAACTGCGCGGACATCTTTTGGCGGGAACGGCGAGCACCACGTGGCGGCGGTTCTCCAAGCGCGCCCGCTTACGTCATCAACGCGCGCTGCGGACCGCCATCAGCCACCCGCCATTGGGGCCGCCATCTCGCACACCGACGGTGCCATGTTGGACGACAACGCGCTCGCGGCCTTCACGTCCGCACAGAGGTCGGACCGCTCCACGCTTAAGGCTGCGCTGGGTCTCATGGCCAAGGTCTACGGACCTCCCTCGATGTGTCGCCATCACTTTTACGCCCGGCGGAAGGCGGACACGGAGACCGCGCTCGCCTACCGCACGGCGTTGTTGGCTCTCGCCGACGCCGCGTTCCCTCGTATGGACGAGGAGGGCCAGGACGCGATGGTCTTGGAGCAACTGCTCAAGTTGGCGCAGGACCTGGGGGTCCCCATCAACACGGCCGACGAGGTCGATATTTCTTCTTTGCGGGTCGCAACAAGTATACAGGCGCACGAGGTCCTCCAGCGTAAACAGGGGGTCGTCTGCAATGCTGCCGTGGCCTCAGCTCCGGGCCCGGTGGTCACCGAGCCCCAAGTCGTCAGCCCACGAGAGGAGGCGTTCACCGCGGGACGACCGGGGGACTGGAGGTCGGGGGGTCGTTCGCCTCTGCGATCGGCCCGCAAGCTGGAGCAACCGAGATCTCCGACGACCCTCATCACGTGTTACAACTGCGGCCTCCAGGGCCACGTGGCGTCCGGTTGCTGCGCTCCACGTCAGCGCGCCATGGGACCTCGGCTGGACGACGACCAAGGCCCCAAGTCATCCCTACTAACCCCGGCAAGTCGCGGCGCTTCACATGCTCGGCCTACATGCACGACACACATGGGCCGTCGCGTTGCGGCGGAGGAGAGCCGGTTAGAGATCGGGGATTCGGTTCGGCGAGGGGGGTTCGTGCGGGACCGAGGGGACATTAAATGGTCGGAGTTGGGGCACAGGATAGTGGCTGCGTCGGCGGGATCATCGGTCGTTACGGGATTCATTGACGGGGTCGAGGTCAGGGTGTTAGTGGACACGGGGGCGTCGGCGACTATTATATCGGACCTCATTTACAACATTCTCCCCATCCAATGTCGACCTCTGCTCCCGGTGGACGTGCCATTTTACGCGGCTAATGGGGGCTCGTTGGGCATTGTCGGTCAGATCAGGGCGTCCATTTGCATTGGAGATATCAAATTGTCGGGACCCGTTTTCGTTTCTTCTTCCTTGGCGGTTCCTTGTCTGTTGGGCACAGATTTTTTAGCTAAAATGCCCATTAAAATTATCATCGATCAGCGTTGCATTGAACTACCATCGGGTCGCCGTATTTCATTTTTGACGAACCCTACCGAAATTCGGACGGCGTGCGCTACGATACAAGCGCTGGCGACACAGACCGTGCACGTGCCCCCGGGTTCACAGATGTTAATTCCCCTCCGGTTGAGGAAACCATGGGTGGGGGAGACCTCGGAACAGAGCATGCTTTTGGGTCCTTCAAATAGGGCTGTCGGAGGTCTCGATTTGTCGGTGGCTCACACTTTGGTTCGGGCTGACAAGGACCCGTTCGTGATGGTTTTAAACGCTGGGTCGCGGCCGGCCGTTATTCAGCAGGGCACTGTGCTAGCTCACGCGGCACGGGTCCCTGCGGAAGAACGGCTGGTTGCGCATGTTGATCCAAGCCCGACGCAGAACAATCCAGTGAGGGAGGACCTTGAATGGGTCGATTCGCTGTGCGCGGACTCAAACGATTTGTCAACGGTACAGTTGGGTGCGCTGCGTGCGTTGCTGATAGAATTTTCTGATGTGTTCAGTAAGCATAAATATGACATTGGGTGCACGGACCTGTTGTGCCACCATATTGAAACAGGCGATGCGGCACCGGTCAGGCTAAATCCCTTCCGGCTGAGTCCTGCTGAGAAGGAACACGTTCAGTCGGCCGTCAACGATATGCTGGCGGCCGACATTATTTCGCCTTCTTCCAGTCCTTGGGGAGCACCTATTGTGCTGGTTAAAAAGCAAGACGGGTCCTTGCGATTTTGCGTAGATTTCCGTCGCCTGAATAAAATCTCCATGGCTGACGCGTATCCGCTCCCCAGAATGGACGAGTCCCTCGATGCATTGTCTGGTGCGCGATATTTTTCTACTCTTGATTTATTATCGGGATTCTGGCAGCTGCCACTCGACGACGAGTCTAAACCTAAGACAGCATTTCGGACTCCAGGGGGCCTATTCCAGTTTAACCGGTTACCCATGGGACTTCACTCCGCTCCCGCGACGTTTCAGCGCCTTATGGAATTGGTTTTGTCGGGCTTGCAATGGGATACTTGCTTGATTTACCTTGACGATGTCATTGTTTTCAGTAAAACGTTTGAGGAACACCTCCAGCGATTGAGAGGGGTGTTCTTGCGAATGCGATCGGCTAAATTAAAGTTTAAACCGGCCAAATGCCACCTTCTTCGTAAGTCCGTGAGATACTTGGGCCACATTGTCGATTCTTCGGGGATCTCTACCGATCCCGCGAAGATGGACTGTGTCAGTTCATGGCCAACGCCCACGTCGGTTTCGGACGTGCGCAGTTTCATCGGTTTTGCTTCTTACTACCGCCGATTCGTTGAGCATTTCGCCACCATTGCAAAACCCTTGCACGCTCTAACGGCAAAAGGAGTCAAGTTCCGATGGGGACCAGAGGAGGAGGCCGCGTTCTGCTCCCTCCGGGACAACTTGGTGGGTGCCCCGCCCTTGCGTTATCCTGACTTTACAAGTCCCTTCTTGCTAGACACGGATGCTAGCAACACGGGTATTGGGGGGGTGCTCTCATAGGTCGTTGGGGGAGTCGAAAGGGTGGTCGCCTATGGTAGCAGGGTCTTGTCGCCGGCGGAGCAGCGCTACTGCGTCACCCGTCGCGAGTTGCTTGCTATTGTTTTTTTTGTACAGCAATTTAGACCGTATCTCTATGGCCGTCACTTTACGGTCCGGACGGACCACGCGGCGCTTCAGTATTCATTGAGGGTCGCCCAACCCTCGGGCCAATTGTCACGGTGGTTGGAAGTCCTCCAGGACTATCAGTTCAAGACCACATACCGTAAGGGGTTGCGCCACACTAACGCCGATGCCCTGTCGCGATTGTCGCCTTGTCACAAATGTGCGTGCTTAATGGGATCGGCGCGCTGTAAACCGCCAGCTGCGGAAAGTATGGGGGCGTTGGCTGCGACCGCGGATGCACCAATCGGGGATGTTCCCGCTACCCCTGAAGGAGAGGACTCGCTGCTCTCACTGTCGCTGATTGAGTGGGGCCGTCTCCAAATGGCTGACAGCTCCCTGCTAGCGTTGCGCCGCAGGGTGGGGGGTCCCGAGGAGGGCCGGGAGCGAACTGGCTACTGGGTACTTAAGCAGGGCCTGTTAATGAGATGGGACAATTTGTCCCGGCGGCACGCACTCGTGGTGCCTTCCGCTGTGCGGGGGAAAGTTGTCCTGGCCGCACATGAACGCCTCTTGCATTTGGGAGTAAACAAAACGCTTGCTCTGCTTCAGCGTGACTATTATTGGCCGGGGATGGGGAGTGATGTGGTGAATATTCTAAAGGGGTGTGTTGATTGCGCCAGACGGAAACCGCCGCCCATGGCATCAAATCCACCGCTGCAATCTATTCAGGTCTCGCGCACTAACGAGCTCGTTGCGCTCGATATTTTGGGGCCTTTTCCAGTCACGCCTAGGGGTAATAAGTACCTGTTGGTTGGTGTCGAATACTTTACCCGGTGGCCTATGGCGTGGCCACTCGCCAACCAGTCGGCGGCGGCTGTGACGGACGCCTTTGTCCAGGGCTACGTCCTGGACAAGGGGGCTCCCGAACGCTTTCTGACCGACCAAGGGAAACATTTTTCAAGTAAATTGCTGCAAGAGGTGTGCGACTTATTGGGTACTAAGAAGGTGCGTACCTCCCCGTACCACCCACAGACAGACGGGATGGTGGAGCGACTCCACAGGACTTTGAATTCTATGCTGTGCCAGCAGGTGTGTGAGGCACATGTTGATTGGGACCTGCAGGTCCCGGGGGTCCTCGCCGCGTATAGAATGGCCCCCCATGCAGCAACGGGATTTTCCCCATTCTATCTGATGTATGGTCGGGAAGCCGACCCGCCCATGGAAACGCAGCTGGGACTGTCCGCACCACGAACAAATTCGAAATTGGCAGAACATATTAAATTTAACATTCATAAGCTGACCGAGGCACGGGAGGCCGCACGGCTTAATTCGCGGGCTCGCCAAATTGCCAACGAGAGGTTGCATGCACGGAAGGTGTCCGTGCACGACTGGAAACCAGGCGATAGGGCCTGGCTGCACTGCCCTCAGGCACCTTTGGCTACGTCGCCTAAATTGTTGAAGCCATGGCGGGGACCCGTGGAGGTCGTGCGGGTTGCACGCCCCCAGTGTGTTCAAATAAAATGGGGAAAGTGCCGTTGGTACGTCCACCCCTCCCGACTGAAACCGTTCTCGCCTCCATATGGCCTCCCTTTGTGTCGTGAGGGCCGAGCATGTGACTTGACCGACGACCCAAGGGGGGAAATGTCTCCGCCTGATCCTCACATGTCTCCGCCTGATCCGCTCCCAGGTGTCTCGGAACTGACAGCTGCCGACCACCGGCGGCCGGATCCTCGCGGCGCTGCCGGTCCTTCCAGGCCCGATCCGCGCCATCCAGGGCTGCCGGAGCCACCGGACGGTCGTCAGCGTCCCGTCCCATAAGATGGACCGGCCAGGCGGACTCGCGCTAAGTCGCGCTACTTTTCATGACCAACCGAATGAGGAGCCGATGCGGCCGGAGCGCCTCGTCACTGCGTTCCTCATCCGCTCGACCGCTCTATCACCCCGGTGGAGGAGCGAGCGGAGGGGGGAGGGATCAATAGTCACAGAGACACTGGACACGTTCATTTTCTGGGATTTGCTTTTAGTGTGTTGTTCGTCGGGCTGTACATAGCTTGTTGTCTGGGTGTTGTGTGTTGTTGTTGACTTTTATTGTGTTGGTTGTCGGTTTGTACATAGGTTGTTGTCGGGTGTTGTGTCTTTGTGTTGTTGTTGTTGTGTTACGGGGCACACTGGGGGGGTGGGGTTTTTGTTGTGTTGACGTTGTGTTGTTTAGCAGCCGGGCCGGCTGCGAGCTATGTGAGAGGGGGTGATGTAGTGGTGATACGCGCTGGGGTAGGGATCGTGTGCCAGCGCGTAGTGATTGGCTGTGTGTGTTGGTGACGCGCGCTGACGGTGAAGGATCAGGGGTCAGCGCGGGGTCGGGGGTTATGAGGCAGTGATTGGTTGGGTATCGGTTCCGCGCGCTGACAGCGATGGGATCCTGGGGCAAGCGCGTGGGGATTGGTCAACTAAGGGGGATGCTCACGTCGAGGTCCGCATACGCTCCGTCTCCCGTGAGCGGGGGCTATATAAGGTGGTGCGCACAGGCGCACGGGGAGGAGTGACCAGCGAAGACTGAAGACGGAGGAGGAAGAGATAGGGCCCTGGGGTACCTAGTCCCGCTGTCCTGTAGGGGCCGGGGCTCTGTGTGACCCAGAGGCGGAACCCTGGGACCCGGGGCCGAGCGTCCGTGAGAGGGCCGGCCCTTGGGACTCAGAGGTTGTGGCCCACGCCCAAGCTGGGGTGGGCCTGTAGGCTCCACGGACGTTACGGGGCGGAGTGCAGTGTGAGCATGCAGTGTGAGGCATAGTAACTACACGTGTCAAGTGAAGTATGTGTAGTCAGAGGCATAGTAACTACACGTGTCAAGTGAAGTGTGTGTAGTTAGAGGAATAGTGACCACACGTGTCAAGTGAAGTGTGTGTAGTCAGAGGAATAGTGACCACACATTGTATCGTGACAAGTCAAGGTTTAATAAAAAGTGTGCTACCCGTCAAGTGGTTTCCTGCCGTCATTCCAATACTTCATGTGTATGTGTTGTCAATTATGGACGTAATTACGCACCAAACGAAGGCTTTAAACAAATCCAAACAAAAAAACTCACTTTTTTATTTTATCAGGTAAGGCCCACTGAGCTATATAGCTCTTTTTCAGAAGCGACCAGGCCACAAATGAGCTCAGCGAAGTGGCTTATCACGTGGAATACTCTAAACGCATGTTTCTAAATGTGGAGGGAAAAAAGGGAGGACCAGAGAAAAATCCATGCAACCACAGAGAGAGAACGTGCAAACTCCAAATATACAGGCGTGAAGGTTGGGATCGAATTCATGACCTCCTGTATACCAGGCAAGGTAGTTAACATCTAGCCACCGCGGCGCTATTGACTGCTGTGACGCGTTAGAAATATGGAACTTTCACATTGATACCCGGAACAAAAATGTAAGCGTGGAGAGCGGTGCATGCTTGGAATCCCATACGAATTCGAGAACGTACACAGTTTAAAAGAACATCACGTAGTTAAGAAAGGTAAGTGGGGAATGGGCCAGGAAACGACACAGAATGATTCCAAAGAACACAGGATGAGATGTTACTATCCTTTGTGCAAGCACTTCCAAGAGTTCATGAACAGTGAGCCTGGTGAAATTTGGGGAGCGCATCGTCAGTAGTGAACCTTTGGTTCCTAGGGTGTTTCGGCCTTTCATACTATACACCCTCCCCAAAGGCGGCCAGCGACAGGGTGATCAATCCTACGCTTGCGTCCCATTCCCAATTAGTCATAGGAGTTGCCTTGTTGTTGATAGCCAACATCCCATGGGACTATGCATGGCAGGGGTGTCCTCCTTCCTGAGTCAAGCATTGTTGACTGCATACCTCCTGGCCTTCTCACTTTGGGGCCCAGCTGGGGTCTTTCCTCTTCATCCAGAGCCACTGACTGCTGCCTCCTGCCGCCTCTGATACAGCTCTGATTGCCGAACGCTGGCTCTGGCCCTTAATTCCCAGGTCTTTAAGCAGTCTGGTTGTAGACGTTGCCACAAAACCTCTGCAGCCCACCTCCACTGGTCGGACTTCTGTGTTCCAGCCATGATGCCGTGCTTCGGCAGCTATATCGGCATAGCGCAGATGTTTTCGCTAATAAGCCTCATCTACTGAGTCCTCTCAGGGTACTGTGAGCTCAATGATGAAGACCTTCTTGAGCGAACGGGACCAGAGCACCATGTCAGGTCTTAGGGTGGTGGTTGCGATCTCCGGAGGAAACAGAAGTTGCCGGCCAATGTCAGCTAGCAATTTCCAGTCGCGGGCCAAGCGCAGCTGGGTCTCGCTCTATTGGTGTAGAGCCACTCTTCGGTGGTTTAGCCCCTTCGCGGACAAAGGTCGTCCGTAAGGGGTGTGATGCTGCTGGGGGTGGTAGGGAGTTGGTGGCAGCTCGCTTGTCCTCCAGGGCGGACGCAAGGTTTTTAAGGACTTGGTTGTGACGCCAAGTGTAGCGTCCTTGGGTGAGGCTTGTTTTACACCCTGTGAGAATGTGCCTGAGGTTGGCTGGCATGGAACAGAGGGCACAGTCCGGATCTTCACCATACCATTGGTGAACTGGTGTTGGAAGGACGTCATATGTTGCTCTGATGCAAAAGCTCAACCGCCTCGCTTCCATGGCCCACAGATCCTTCCAGCTGATCTTCCTCTTCTCCACACTGTCCCATCGAGTCCACTGTCCCTGTTTGGCAAGAGAGACTGCCTTGGCCCAACTTGCAGCCTCCTCCTGATGGCGTACTTCCTGCACTACCATCTTCTGCCGCTCTGGTGCAGTGGCCTTACTCCAAGCAGCACGGCTAGTTAGCCCAAGGCCTCCTCTCCCTTGCTGAACATGACCCACAATGTCAGCATGTCTGAGGGCTGCTGTTGCCTCCTGGACTGCTTTTCCTGGCCTCCATTTGCGCCCAGTTGCCAAGGTCGGCGCGTTGTTGCTCACCACTGGGTCTCGAGATTCATTCAGTGTCATCTGGAGCCTGGTTTTTGCACACTTGAATTCCTCGGTTAGACTGGTGAGGGGCAGCTTGAGGACACCATCTCCATAGAGGCCTATGGTGGTAAGGCATCGTGGAACTCCGAGCCACTTCTTTAAGTAGCTCGTGACTCCTCTTTCCATCTTCTCCACTGTTGAGATTGGAACCTCATACACTGCTAGGGGCCACAACACCCGGGGTAGGAGACCAAACTGCAAACACCAGGCCTTTAACTTTCCAGGTAGCTGGGTGTTGTCGATGGACTGTAGGCTACTACTGATGTCTTTACGCAGCTGTTGCACCTGGTCTTTGTCCTTCAGGCTTGCATCATACCACCTTCCAAGGCTTTTTACCGGCTGCTCAGACACTGTTGGGATTTGGTCATCTCCGATGAAGAATTTCAGGTCACAGAGTACTCCCTTCACAATAGAGATGCTGCGTGACTTGGATGGTTTAATCTTCATACGGGCCCAGCTGATGTTCTCCTCGAGTTTTCTGAGCAGTCTCCTGGTGCATGGGACAGTGGTGGTCAATGTTGTAATGTCGTCCATGTAGGCTCTGAGTGGAGGGAGGCGAAAACCAGAGTCGACTCGCTGTCCACCAGCAACCCATTTTGAGGATCTGATGATAACCTCCATTGCCATTATGAATGCCAATGGAGAAATTGTACATCCCGCCATTATACCTACATTCAGGCATTGCCATGAGGTGGTGAACTCTGAGGTGGTGAAGCAGAACTGCAGATCCTGAAAGTACGATTTCACCAGGGTTGTGATGGTGTCCGGTATGTGGAAAAATCTGAAGGCAGCCCACAGGAGTTCATGGGGCACAGAGCCAAATGCATTGGCGAGGTCGAGGAAGACTACATGGAGGTCCCTTTTCTCCACCTTGGCCATTTGGATCTGGTGCCAGATCATGCTGGAATGTTCCAAGCAGCCAGAGAACCCTGATATTCCTGCCTTCTGTACAGATGTATCGACGTACGCATTCCTTTGCAGGTACTCGGCCATCCTCTGGGCAATGACCCTAAAGCAGATTTTACCCTCGACATTCAGTAAGGAGATTGGGCGGAATTGGCTGATGTTCACTGCATCCTTCTCCTTAGGGATCAGGACCCTGCCTGCCCTATGTCACACTTTGGGTATTATCTTCTTTTGCCAAGCTGTTCTCATGAGCCTCCAGAGGAACCTCAGGACGTCTGGTGCGTTCTTATACACTTTGTACGGGACTCCATTTGGCCCCGGGGCTGATGCTGTTCTTGCCCTTCGAACTGTGTTTTCCACCTCTTTCCATGTCGGAGGGATGTTTCGGGGGTTCAATGGGTGGGATATCTGATGGGATGGCCAGATGTTCATGTCGCTTTGAGTCAAAGTTTGTTGTTCTCAGGTGCTCTTCTAGGTCTTTCTTTGTTGTTTTTAGAACTCCACTTTTTTCCTTCGTGAAGAGACTTTTAAGGAACTTGAAGGGATCTTTATAGAATCGAGTTCTAGTTTGTTCTTTTTTCCTTATGCGCTTCCGTAGGTTCTCTGCTCTACGGAGGGATGCCAACCGGGTTTTGATGTCAGCCTGAAGTGCCTCTATGCCCTCCTTTTCCACTTCCGATGCTTTCTTCCACTGTTTCTTAAGCTGTCTCCTTTCTTGAATGAGGCGCTTGATTTCTTGTTGCCTCCTGGAAACTGGTGGGGTTGGAACCTTTCTCCCGCCTTTTGCCTCTTGCACTCCAAAGCTTTCTGCCCCGTACTCATAGATGATGTCCCCCATCCTCTCCAACTTCTTCTCCACTGTGCCTCGAAGTTTCTCGAGGGTCAAGGTAAGGTCAGTATTCAATGTTTCCCACAACTTCTTGTCACTGGCGCCAGGCCACTTCACATACGGTCTGTGCCCTGGTAGTCTCCTCTCGACTGCAGGTCTGGGAGGCTGGGTGAGTTCCACTCCTGTTGTTGGTTCCACCTCAGTTGTTACTTCGGTGCTTGAGTTTACGTCCTCCATGACAGTGGTACTGATGCACTGCAAACTATGGTTTGCGTCCAGTTGCTGTGCTTCATTCGACTGATTTGATCGCTTTCACAGAAAGTAATCAATGCGAGGCCTCTGTCTCTCTTTACCCAAACACCCCTTCTTCCCCTGGTGGATCCTCAACCCATGGTGTGATGTAACTTTCCTCCAACCACAGACACATACCTGCATCTGTTTGTGGCCTGCTGTTGCAGCGGAACTTGTGACAGTTGCTGTGGTGTTCTCTTGTGCTATGCTCTCATTATTCGTAGTCGTTTCCGGTCCAGTCCTTACCATGTTGTCAGTCGATGAGTCATCTTCCGCCCCCGCTCTCGCAGACTCTAGGCGTATTCTCGTATGTTGACTTTCTGTAGCTAAAGCGGGTGTTTCCAACATACTGCGAAGCATGGGAAACTACAGAAATGGGAAGCTAACCCATGACTGTCCCAGTGGGGTCTATTCCCTCCTGTCAGCCGTCTCTCCATGCCGCCACAAGGACTTTCCCCTGTTGTCAGCTGATCTTTCTCAGCAGTCACTGGACAAGTCCAGATATTCAGATTCCAAAGAACACAGGATGAGATGTTACTATCCAAGAGTTCATGAACAGTGAGCCTGGTGAAATTTGGGGAGCGCATCGTCAGTAGTGAACCTTTGGTTCCTAGGGTGTTTCGGCCTTTCATACTATACACCCTCCCCAAAGGCGGCCAGCGACAGAGTGATCAATCCTACGCTTGAGGGATTGGAATGGTGTGCTGGGTAAATTGTTACATCGCACGACTGCGAGGTGGCGACGGTTTTGGAGAGGCCTTCATCTTTGCAGCAATGGATCAATCATGGCTGATGATGAGCCATGTATGTCTCTAATAGAGGTGTTTTTGGGTTAGATCGCATAAATATAAATGTGTCGTTAAACCCGCCACCACCCGACAGCCAATTAATAAGGTTTGTCATGTTTGTCTCTTTGTGAGTCTTTCTCTGCTTGTGTGTCTGTCGTCGTGTCTATGTTTTGTCTCTCAAATTTAGAAATCTTTGGGAGAACATAATCAACCAGGTGGGGTATTGACTGTTTTGTTGGCCGACTCTCTGTGTTGTATTGCATTTTATTTAAAAGTTTACTATTTTGTTTTCTCATTCATTTGTACCTGATGATGGTTGCTTGTTTTGCAATCGAAACGTCGTATTCGATTATTATTTAGTTTCTATCTCGGCCTCGCTGTGCGCTGCGTTGCACCGCTAGTCGAGTAGATAACCTTGCGTTCAATAAACCCTCGGAGCCAGGATGAACGTCCAACTCCAATCGTCATTTATTGATTGTAACAAGGTAAAACTGGTGAGAAAACACAGATACAGCATCTGTTATAATCCAGAAACACCAACACAATGAACACCACAGCATCAGAACATTGTCTTAGATAACAATAGATCCTGGACGGACCAGGCCCCTACATTACCACTGAACAACTAGACAAAAGCACACGCCGGTGCGTTGTATACAGGTACATCGTGTATTCATCCCACTGCACCCCAAAAGTACAGCATTACACATAACACTAAACTGTGGATGAGATACTTCGTCATGTTTACTCGACCTACTAAATCACAAGTAACATCCACAATAAGGAAAGTCTCAGGCTTAGTTACTAACTAGGCCTCGTATTTACTACAACAACTTAACGGCACCATAAAGGCATTTACATCACTATAACGGTCATTCCAACATTACAACAGCATTGCCAATATTATAGGAATATACACAAACTTACAGACAATGCTTCTTAAGCTCCCACAATGGACAAGTGCGGCTGTGGTCTCACTGAGATGCGATGCGTGCCGCCATCTTGACTTATCTGTGTAATGGCCGACGCCCGCGTGGTACAGTGGAAATCTAAAATCGTAACTTCCTGGTCACGTGACCAAAATTAGCATAAAAAACAGGAACTTCCTGTGAACGTACGCTCCACATCTGCCGTGAGGCAAGACAGTTTCTTTCTACGTGACTTTACCGAAAGAACCAAAGAGTATATTAAGATGTGGTCATCGAATGAAGAGTGTTTACTTGTAGGAGGACACCCGGAGTACCCGGATAAAATCAACGCGTGCGAGACAGCAACTCTACCCCATACAGAAGGAACGGGTGAAGTCCACGTTTTTGGTGTATGAGAGTACTTTACTCCAATAAAACAGGCAATGCTTGAATAATAATCAGATATTAGCAGTTGTAGATCTAATTAAAAGTCCGTGTTTGATCTGGAGTTGGGGGGGGGGGCGATCTAGTGTCCTTTCATTGCAATTAATTACAGCTGGGATTATAGTCATTGATGTAGTATGGGGAGCGGAGGCGCAGTGGTTAGGGCACTGCGTGACGAACCCAGCGACCCGAGTTAGATTCCCCACTCACGGCCAGTAACAGCGACGAATATATAAAGCAGTTCTGCTCCTTCCCTAGGTCGACTCAGCCTTAAACGAGTACCTGGCCCAGTGTGTAAACATCATTTGGGGCAGAAAAAAGTGGCCAGCCGGTCGTGGTGTTGAACACCCTCCCTCCTCGTGTGCCATGCTGGCCTTAGCGGGTGCTCGCTTCTGCAGCACTGGACCGAGCAGTCTGTTAAAGGCTATACCGTAACATGGAATCTGTGTCTTTGTAATCATGTTCCGTGGAATGGTAGATTGTAATCAAACGCGAGTGGTATCACTGTGGTGAACTGTCATTCCAGGATTATTGTAGGAGTGGTCATATTGGTAAATATAACTATTTGTAGATTGTTTTACACATTGTGTACTGCAGTAGTAGTTAATTGTGATATGAATCATTACCGCAGTAGTAGCTGGTGGTTCCCATAGTGGTAGGTGAATAATATCACCACTCATTTGCCAAAATTAAGAAAACCATGCCACGTCTTGTTCCCCTCGTGAGGTGTTGAGCACCGCCATGGTGGCTTGCACCCAGTCACAACGAACCATAACGGAGGTTTCAACAACACCAGCAGAGAGGGAGAAAACATCGATGATCGAGAATGAGAGAGAGAGAGAGAGAACAACGCCGGAGAAACCTTCCACGTGCCGCTCTGTACAGCTGTCTTGCTGCTGTTGTTTTAGATAGAGCAAAATTCCGAGTTCATCTCCTAGTGGGGGCGGAAAAAGCTGCGGTGCGCTTGCGGCCAAACTTCCCCCCACACAAGGGCGGTTGGGGGGGAGGGGGAGAGTTTAAATGAGGAAGGCTCGGCTCCGTGTTTTACTCAAACCACGCCTTGTCTTCTCCGTCTCGGGCTCCTCGGTCCCTCGGCAGCAACGTGTCCACGTGGGCCGCCGCGTTCCATCACAATGTCTGTGTCGTTACCGATCTTCTGCTGCTCCTGCTGCTGCGCACTGTGACGAGCGGCATCGGCTGCGTAGATCAAAGTTAACCACCACGCGACTCGTGAGGACCCCGCTTGGATGGTGCAAAGCCAGAAGATGGGAGCGTGGCCCACGGGGCTGTGAGCCGGCTCGGCATGGGGCAGACGAGTGGCAGAACGAGGGGCTTGGCCGCGACCCAGTGGCAGCACCACGGCCCCTCGGATCTACAAGCCTCGGACTGTACGCCAACCCACACTCTGTGGTCCGGGTCCCGGATCGGCGACACCGAGGATCTCCAGGGGCTCGTGAGAAACCCTTCGCGAGACAGCAAGGGGTTCCGAGTCGACTTTGCGTGCCCCGATGATGGCGCGGAGGTTCTGCGGGAACCCCCTGGCCCCGGGGGCTCGGGGCGCGAGGCGTGGGGGGGCCCAGGGCACAGCTCCTGCGCCGCAAATCTCCACGCCGAGCCGTACGTGAGCGGTTATGGGGGAGGGTGAGGAATGAGTGGTGAGGGTTGATGGACAACAGATGGAGGTGATGAGTGAGGAGTGATGGGCGAGGAGTAAGGGTTGAGTAAAAGGTTCTACTCCTCCCCGTGCCACCCTCACTCTACCCCCCTCACCGTGCCCCCACCTCACCGTGCTCCCCTAACCATACCCCCCCTCCCCACCGTGCCCCTCTCACCGTACCCCCCCCCTTTCCACCGTGCCCCCCTCACCGTGCCCTCCTCCCCAGGTGGTTCTTCGGCACCGTGAGTCGCGTCGAGGCGGAGCGCGTGCTGCTGTCCAGCGCCAATGAGCACGGTGCCTTCCTGCTGCGGGATGGAGGCGCTGGCAGGTTCAGCCTCTCGGGTGAGATCCGGGTGGGTGAGTGGTGAGGGTGTGAGTGACTGTGATAAGAGTGGTGAGTGATTGGTGATGGTGTGAGTGTCATGAGAACATGATGTGTGAGGGTGTGTGGGGATGTGATGAGAGCGGGGTGAGTGATGAGGGTGTGAGTGAGTGTGATGAGAGTGGGGTGAGTGTGATGAGAGGTGTGAGCATATAGGCGAACTAGGCGGTCACTTAGGGCGCCAAGTTAAGTGGGGCGCCAAGTTAAGTGGGGCGCCAAGTTAAGTGGGGCGCCAAGTTAAGTGGGGTGCCAAATTCGAGGAAAAAAAACAAATAAAACTAACGAAGATGTCATTATTTAAATTCCTGTGCGTGTACAGAGGGACTATGAATAATACATTTCTCAACATTTCTGAGAATGTATTACGTTAAATATTTTATTTACTGCAAAAATACTGTAAATCGCGGCATAGTCGACCTCAAATTTTCATGCAAAAATGTCATCACATGTCAACAAAGGTGCAAAATATTAAGGTATTAAAGGAATGTCACAATATAAACATGTATATTATGTTTATAATATGGCAAATATCATGGGCGTCCACAGGAATTTAAGTAGGATAGCTTTAAACCTGTTTAAATATTCATCTACAATATAATTGTCAGACCACCTGTAGTTCAAGTCATGTCATGTTTTGTGGTCAAAAACATGTTTTTAACGCAGGATTATACTTAAGATGATTACTATAACACAGGCTATACAATAATGGCAATCCTTAACATTTATATTACAACTAGCGGGAAGTACCCGGCGTTGCCCGGGTCTTACAAATGTTTCAAAACTACTCTTAAAAATATAACAGCAGTGCGTACTGACTGTGGTGGTACCTGCTATAATTACAGCAATGCATACTGTGGTGGTACCTGCTATGATTACAGCAGTGTGTGATGTGGTGGTACCTGCTTTCACTGCAGCAGTGCATACTGTGGTGGCACTTGCTATGATTACAGCAGTGCATACTGACTGTGGTGGTACCTGATATGATTACAGCAGTGCATACTGACTGTGATGGTACCTGCTATCACTACAGTAGTACATGCAAACTCTATAGCAGTATTTATCGACTGTATAGCACAAAGTACTCACTTGACAGAGTGGCGTGGTGAGGCCTAGTCCCGTGCAGAGCCTCCAGGCTCGCCTAGATTGTCCAGCCGGCGAGGTGGCACTTTGGCAGGCTGGGCTGCTAACCCTGACGGCCTATAGTGGTAGCATCTAGCGACTGTATAGTAGTAATAACTGCACGCATCGGGGTGGGGGGAACATTACACAGTGAATAATTAATGTCAGCGTTTAGTGTATTTTTATAGCATTTTTATCGCGACATAAAATGTCCCCC
This sequence comes from Lampetra fluviatilis, assembly GCF_964198595.1. NCBI lineage: Eukaryota > Metazoa > Chordata > Hyperoartia > Petromyzontiformes > Petromyzontidae > Lampetra > Lampetra fluviatilis. The sequence continues at coordinate 154,133 of NC_136298.1, forward strand.
TCACTCCCACCGAAGGCGTGCGACTTGGCATGGGCCGGCGGGCGGGCGGGCGGGGGGATGGATGGATGGGGGGATGGATGTAATGCTGCTGTTGATTATGATGATTTTGTATATGGTGGTGCTGATGATTGGGTTGTGATGGTGTTGATGGTGCTGGTATACGATCGCGATGACACTGTAAGCCCTGCTGATGACGGTGGTGGGGGTGGTGCAGTGCGCGACGGAGACCTGGTGAAGCACGTGCGCGTGAGGAAGACCCGCACAGGATTCTCCATCTCGAAGGAGCGGAGCTTCGCAAGCCTCGCCGCGCTCGTGGAGTCTCTCCGCAGCGGCGACTCTGCGCTCTGCATCCAGCTCCGGGCGCCGTGCAGTGCGGTACGTGCGTGTCTGTGTGCGCAAGTGTCTGTGTGCGCAAGTGTCTGTGTGCGCAAGTGTCTGTGTGCGCAAGTGTCTGTGTGCGCAAGTGTCTGTGTGCGCAAGTGTCTGTGTGCGCAAGTGTCTGTGTGCGCAAGTGTCTGTGTGCGCAAGTGTCTGTGTGCGCAAGTGTCTGTGTGCACTGTCTGGGGAGCGGGTGGCCCAGTGGATAGCAGCGCGCTGCACTACAAACCCGGCGACCCGAGTTCGATTCCCGCTCACGGTCAACACCAGTGATGAATATCTGAACCGGTTCTGGGCCCTCCCCTAGGTCGACGAAGCCTCAAAATTAGTACCTGGTGTGGTGTGTAAAAATATCGCAACTGGGGAGACAAAGGCATCCGAGCGTGGTGTTGGCCACCCACCCCCTCGTGCCGTGTCGGACTTCATAGGTGCTCTTCATAGGTGCTCGCTAACAGCACTTCTCCTAACAGTCTAAGCTACACGGGGGATCTTTGTGTGTATGTGTGTTTGTTTGGAGAGCAGTTGATGCAGCAGTTGATGCAGCAGTTGATGCAGCAGTTGATGCAGCAGTTGATGCAGCAGTTGATGCAGCAGTTGATGCAGCAGTTGATGCAGCAGTTGATGCAGCAGTTGATGCAGCAGTTGATGCAGCAGTTGCCCTACAACTCCGGCTACCCAAGTTCAATTCATGCTTAAAGCCACCAACACCAGTGACAGTTATCTGATCCGGGGCCTTGTCTAGGTCAGCTCAGCCTCAAATGGGCACTCCCCCCACTCGTGTGCCATCCCAGCCCAACAGTCTGTTTAAAACTATACAGGGAATCGTTCTGTGTGCGTATGTGAAGTGTCACTCCAAGGTGTCAGTGTCACTCCCAGGTGTCAGCGTCACTCCCAGGTGTCAGTGTCACTCCCAGGTGTGGTGTCACTCCCAAGTGTCAGTGTCACTCCCAGGTGTGATGTCACTCCCAGGTGTGATGTCACTCCCAGGTGTGGTGTCACTCCCAGGTGTGGTGTCACTCCCAGGTGTGATGTCACTACCAGGTGTGGTGTCACTCCCAGGTATGATGTCACTCCCAGGTGTGGTGTCACTCCCAGGTGTGGTGTCACTCCCAGGTGTGATGTCACTCCCAGGTGTGGTGTCACTCCCAGGTGTGGTGTCACTCCCAGGTGTGATGTCACTCCCAGGTGTGGTGTCACTCCCAGGTGTCAGTGTCACTCCCAGGTGTGATGTCACTCCCAGGTGTGATGTCACTCCCAGGTGTGGTGTCACTCCCAGGTGTGGTGTCACTCCCAGGTGTGATGTCACTCCCAGGTGTGATGTCACTCCCAGGTGTGGTGTCACTCCCAGGTGTGATGTCACTCCCAGGTGTCAGTGTCACTCCCAGGTGTGATGTCACTCCCAGGTGTGATGTCACTCCCAGGTGTGGTGTCACTCCCAGGTGTGGTGTCACTCCCAGGTGTGATGTCACTACCAGGTGTCAGTGTCACTCCCAGGTGTGGTGTCACTCCCAGGTGTGATGTCACTCCCAGGTGTGATGTCGCTCCTAGGTGTGGTGTCACTCCCAGGTGTGGTGTCACTCCCAGGTGTGATGTCACTCCCAGGTGTGGTGTTACTCCCAGGTGTGATGTCACTTCCAGGTGTGGTGTCACTCCCAGGTGTGATGTCACTCCCAGGTGTGGTGTCACTCCCAGGTGTCAGTGTCACTCCCAGGTGTGATGTCACTCCCAGGTGTGGTGTCACTCCCAGGTGTCAGTGTCACTCCCAGGTGTGATGTCACTCCCAGGTGTCAGTGTCACTCCCAGGTGTGATGTCACTCCCAGGTGTGGTGTCTCTCCCAGGTGTCAGTGTCACTCCCAGGTGTGATGTCACTCCCAGGTGTCAGTGTCACTCCCAGGTGTGATGTTACTCGCAAGTGTGGGGTCACTCCCAGGTGTCAGTGTCACTCCCAGGTGTGATGTCACTCCCAGGTGTCAGTGTCACTCCCAGGTGTGATGTCACTCCCAGGTGTGATGTCACTCCCAGGTGTGATGTCACTCCCAGGTGTCAGTGTCACTCCCAGGTGTGGTGTTACTCCCAGGTGTCAGTGTCACTCCCAGGTGTGATGTCACTCCCAGGTGTGATGTCACTCCCAGGTGTGGTGTTACTCCCAGGTGTGATGTCACTCCCAGGTGTCAGTGTCACTCCCAGGTGTGATGTCACTCCCAGGTGTCAGTGTCACTCCCAGGTGTGATGTCACTCCCAGGTGTGATGTCACTCCCAGGTGTCAGTGTCACTTCCAGGTGTGATGTCACTCCCAGGTGTGGTGTCACTCCCAGGTGTCAGTGTCACTCCCAGGTGTGGTGTCACTCCCAGGTGTCAGTGTCACTCCCAGGTGTGATGTCACTCCCAGGTGTGATGTCACTCCCAGGTGTCAGTGTCACTCCCAGGTGTGGTGTTACTCCCAGGTGTGGTGTCACTCCCAGGTGTCAGTGTCACTCCCAGGTGTGATGTCACTCCCAGGTGTCAGTGTCACTCCCAGGTGTGATGTCACTCCCAGGTGTGGTGTCACTCCCAGGTGTGATGTCACTCCCAGGTATCAGTGTCACTCCCAGGTGTGATGTCACTCCCAGGTGTGATGTCACTCCCAGGTGTGATGTCACTCCCAGGTGTCAGTGTCACTCCCAGGTGTGGTGTTACTCCCAGGTGTGATGTCACTCCCAGGTGTCAGTGTCACTCCCAGGTGTGGTGTCAATCCCAGGTGTAATGTCACTCCCAGGTGTGGTGTTACTCCCAGGTGTGATGTCACTTCCAGGTGTGGTGTTACTCCCAGGTGTGATGTCACTCCCAGGTTCCCGAGGGAGAGGGCCCTGAGACCACGGGATCGCTGGGCGACGTGTGGGAGGTCCCTGCCGAGGCAGTGAGCCTCGAGCGGAAGCTGGGAGAGGGGGAGTTCGGGGAGGTGTGGCAGGGCCTGTGGAACCACTCCACCCCCGTTGCCATTAAGACCCTGAAGCCAGGTGAGAGATGTGGAGACAGGAGAGAGATGGAGGCAGATGTGTTGTACAGTGCCTTGTGACCTCCTGATGAAAGTTACTTTAGAAACGTAGATTTTCATTAAATGTAGGTGAGATGTACAAGCAGGTGTGATGTAAAGACACACAAGACAAAGAACGGTGAAAGACTAGGCTAGGTGAGAGTGCAAACCTGGTGACCCAGGCCCGTGGTTGAACTTGTGCCGAGACGGGAGATATCTAAGTTACGTGTAACCTTCATTTAGAATCGTAATCAGAAGCTAACCAACGACACACCACAAAGTCATTGGTCGCATGTATCTAAATTTCATGACACGTGGTAAATTGGTAATTTGAAGCATGTTTACAGGCCATCCTCAGACCTACGTCGGGTTACTTTCCTAGAAAAAGTTCCAGAAGTCCAAACAACACAAGTCGAGACCGATTTTCTCAGAAACAATGATTTAATAGGGGGTTACGGTCCTGACCAAGGGTCCGATATGCAACTTCATGCACATTTGAATACATCTATATATGTAAAAAGAGGGAAATTTGTGGATGTATGTCTGTTCGAAATGTTTAGCATACTGTACTTCCCAACATGCTACAAACTTTAAATTTGGCATGTGGGTAGCTTCCATACTGTACACAATGTAAAAAGTATAAAAATAGACTTTTGTATTTTGGGGGGGAGAATAATGGATATAATCTATTGCACTGCAAGTGAGTGGTGACGTCACATTTGTGATGGACTAAACTATTAATTTCCATGCAAAGAACCGGTACACCTGCTAGTCGCATATATAATCAACTACCAATCAATATATAATGTACAATAAGTGTTTAGAAAGTTCATAATTCCTGGCTTATTTGGACTGATTATTCGCAGTTTAAAGAGGGGGAATTACTATACGAAATATTATCAACAACATTACTAGAACCTTTGCTTTTATCAGTTGCCCGGGTCTTAAAAATGTTTCAAAACTACTCTTAAAAATCTAACAGCAGTGCGTACTGACTATGGTGGTACCTGCTATGATTACAGCAGTGCATACCGACTGTGGTTGTACCTGCTATGATTACAGCAGTGCATACTGACTGTGGTGGTACCTGCTATGATGACAGCAGTGCATACCGACTGTGGAGGTGTCTGCTATCACTACAGTAGTACATGCTGACTCTATATCAGTATTTATCGACTGGAAAGCACAAAGTACTCACCTAACAGAGTGGCGTGGTGAGGCGTAGTTCCGTGCAGAGCCTCCAGCCTCGCCTAGATTGTCCAGCCGGCCGAGGTGGCACCTTGGCGGGCTGGGGCTGGGCTGCTATCCCCCGCCGCCCAGCCACGATCTCCCCGGCCGCTCTGCAGTAATATCTACGGCCTATAGTGGTAGCATCTAGCGACTGTATATGTAACGGCTTAAATACTGCAGGAGACGAGTTGACAGAGGCAGCACGTATTTATTTATAACACCCTACAGAACAGTCATCTATACAGCCTAGGAACACAGCCTATGGCTACGCGTACCTGACACCGGCCATGCTCTCAGGTCCTCCGGCTATGTCCTTCCTAGAGGAGGCTATCTGACCCGACCTAACCAGGGTACGGGTCCCAACCACTGGCCCATCAACCCGGCCCTGACAAGGACGTCGGGCCGTGAGTACCCAGGGTCTCACCACTGAGCCACACAGTCCCGGCCCTGATAAGGGCAGCGGGGCTAGGGGTCCCAGGGTCCTATCTAGCTTGCTCCGTCTTCATTCTTCACTGGCTTCAACGACTCCCGAGTGCTCAAGCGCATCGCCTTATATAGCCCTCTGCTCCCCGAGGGACGGGGCTAGTGCTGACGTCGGTGTAGCCACCCAAGTGCGGACCGTGATGTAGACACCGGCTACGCGATGGCTCGCTACATCCCGGTACGTACCACCTCTACATATATATTAGTAACTGCACGCATCGGGGTGGGGGGGACATCACACAGTGAATAATTTACGTCAGCGTTTAGTGTATTTTGATAGCATTTTTGACGCTAAAGAAAATGTCCCCCTCAATCTCACCGAAGGCGTGCGACTTTAGTTGGTATGGTCGTCCACGCGTTATAAATAAATAAATAAAGTGGAAGCGCACAAAAATCACACTAAATCGCTAATTAAACTAATTGAAAGTTGAAGGATGTGAAAAAGGAAAGTCGCTTGCTCTCCGCAAGGCTTACGGCGTGGTACCTGGCAATTTCTTTTACATAAACCCCACCGTTGAAGAGCCAAGTGCGCAACCACACACAAACCCACACACTCATGGCAACGTGCCATGAGTGCCATGAGTGCGGATCAACGTAAGTCAAGGACTGTCTATATTTTGATTAACCAGGTGAGAAACTCGACTCAAGGGGACCAGGATAGCCTACTAAAATGACTAAAACTATTTATTTTATTTTACCAGGTAACGCCCAACTGAGTTACATAGCTCTTTTCTCAAAAACAACCTGGCTATCACAAATGATAAGCTCAACGAAGTGACTTATTAATGTGGACATTCATAGCAGCAAGCCAAATACTCACATTTTTCAAGAGTGACCTGGATCACCACAAATTACAACATATAATAAATAACACAAAAGGGACCAATTAAGCGAGTAGATGTGGACCAGAGCAAAGAGCACTGCGTGGCAGGGGCTCGTTTGAACAGATCGTGCTCACGTGGGCTGGACCCTCCACAGGACATGCAGACGCAGAGAGCTTCCTGGAGGAGGCGCAGCTGATGAAGGCGTTCCGGCACCCGCATCTGGTGGCGCTCTACGCGGTGTGCACCACCAGCGAACCGTTCCTCATCATCACCGAGCTCATGCCGCATGGCAGCCTGCGCCAGTGCCTGCAGGGTATGGCGCGCGGAGCTGTGAGGGCGCGGAGAGACATGGGCATGCGGAGACGGGGAGACACGGATTCACACACGACACGAGCACGCAAAGACATGCGCATGCAGCAAACACGAGCACGTAGAGACATGGAGACACAAGTATGCAGATACACAAGCATGCCGAGATGCGCACCTGTACACAGAGACAAAGATCCTCCGTATAGCCTAAACAGACTATCGGGGTAAGTGCTGTTAGCGAGCACCTATGACGGCTAGCACAGCACACGAGGAGGTGGGTGGCCAGGACCATGCCTGGCCACATTTGTTTCACTCGTGGTGATGTTTACACAATGTTGCAGGTACTCATTTTAGGCTGAGTTAACCTCAGGAAGGACTGGTTCAGATAACCATAACTGGTGTTTGCCATGAGCCAGAACTGAACTCAGATTGCCAGGTTCCCAGCTTAGCGCAGTAACCACTGCAACTCCTGCTCCCTATAGACACAGAGAGACATGTTACAGACAAGCGTGCAGACAAAGAACGCGCTCGCGCACGATGCTAACCGGACACAAGGGCATGGGGTTTCCAGCGCCACGCCCGGCTGCCTTTGTTTCTCTCCCCAGTTTAAACACTGCACCAGGTACGGCACTCATTTGAGGCCGTGTCGATCTAGTGACTGACCGTGGCACAGCCGCCCTGCCCCACTCACGGCTACAGAGCCCCAGGGATGCACGTTAAGTGGTTGCTGTGTGCTAAAAGGGAAGGAGGGGGGCATGGGGTTGGAAACGATGGGTAGCATCTAGAAGCATCCAGCAGCATCCCCGCCTTGTGTGATGATGATGCTACGTCGAGGCAGCCGTACAGCCACTTATTCCTACTCGCGCTGCGACGTAGTTCCGTTCAGTTGACTGTGTTATATCCAATTCGCGTTATAAAAATGTGTTCCGGAATTACATTCATCGCGTTGTATCCAATTCGCGTTTTTATAACAACACGCGACATTATTCGAGAACCAGACTGCACAGGGTAGGAGTCTCATTCGGAGAGAGTATGGTGTGGGTCACCACGATGACAAAAGCAAAACATCAAATAAAGTTAAACATATCACGTGAGATGTTTTGCCAGTATCAAAGTATGAAAACATAAGAATAAGTTTTACCTTTTCTGGCAAAAAAACAGGAGGTTATAAGATGTTCACACCTTAAATAGATAGATTTTGCAAGGGATCAATTCTGTATTAACCATACATTCACCACAAAGTGAAACAATTGAGTGAATAGAAACTGGACCAACAACAACCTGCCATTCCAGGGAGAAATCGAAATAGCACACAAACATTCATAAACGCTACGAAACTGAAGGTCGTTTTCTAACGAGGCTCGGATAGTCGGCTCAGATGAACAAATCGCGTTTACACAACTCGGGTCTGGGTTTTTTGTGGTGAGCATGCGAGAGAGTGAGACGGAGCCGTAGCAGTGTTGGGTAAAAGTCCGATTTCGCCAGCCGCGGTTTCTTATCAGCGGCGGCCAGCATCGAAGGCTGCGACCGCGCCGGGTTCTAAACCACCGCGTGGGTGGGAGACGAGGAACAAACGAGGATTCCCCCCCACCCCCCACGCTCCCGCCACGTCTTGTGAAGAGACTCCTCACCCACCAAAGTCTACCCGTGCTGGGGCAATGCGCCACCCGTGCTACGGCATCCACACCGCAGCCTTTGCAAACTTGGCGGGGGGTCGAGACGACGTCGTGGCGGCGCACTGCTGGCTGGAGGCGCTCGCTCGTTTATCCGGCAACTAGAAACGCACCGTGCGTGCAACGCACGACGCGCACCGCACTAAATGTGCACGGGTTCGTTTGTGATTAGATTTGGCCAAAGTTGGAGAATTGAGGATTGAACAAAACGCATGCGATTTTGACTGCCTTTGCAAAACGCACTTCTATAATAGTTGGGGTGGGGGGGAGGAGTGTGGAGCTAAGGAGGTCGCTTCGAAGGGATCTCAGAAAGCAACTTGGTGATGTCCACTTCCGCGGACCATTCTCGAACATGGGACATGGGGGGGAGCGTTGTGACAGCTCGGACTTGACATGTCCACACCCTTGAGCCCGATGTCTGCAGCACGGCTGTAATCGCTCGAAATGAGGGACACGAAATGTTATTTAAACAAAGGCTGTGACCACAAAGGGAACAACAAAAGGGACTGTACCCACACAAGGCTGCACCCATACAGTACTGTATTCATAGTGATACAGTATGCTAGTGCATTGTACAGTATATGGTACAGTGCCTGATAAAGTACATTATACAGTATTGTACTCACGATCCCCTTAAGCCATGGATGCCCCACCGAGAGTCACGCCAGCTTTATGCGGCATGCCCCTACCTTGGGATGTTTGGCCAATTATGTTAATTGGACGAAACTGGAGAGCCCGGAGAAAACCCCCACCACACTTAATACTGGAGTGGGTAATACCCAAAGCGCCACCACGGTTAGATGCAAGGATTTTGCGTTGCACCGCCATCTCGTGGCGACCTTGTAGCAGCCAAAGCCTATTACAACAACAGACCTTCAAAGTGTCGGGGCAGTCTTTCCCATCTGGGGTCACGCCAGGCTTAAGCTTCCAAGATGTGATGGAGTTATAAAGGGAGGCGAATAAGTGAGGGTGGATGCTGCGTGAGGCTGTTGAAATGGGAAATGTGTCGGCGCAGACCCCGAGGTGTCTATGAATTCCACCAGTAGTCCAGGCTCGCGGTGTTACACCCTGTCACTCGAGAAGAGTATCAACTCATATCCATGATCCACTGGGCCTTCCGCTTGGCACTTTTGATTTGGAAACCGCACGGTCGCAGGGGGAACCTCCCCGTGGAGGCCGCCACACAGAGGCGACGGGGAGCGCTGTGCTCCCACAGCTCAGCGAGTGAAGGCCTAGAGATGGAGGCGGAACTCACCCAACCACTCACCCGACCACCCACTCACCCGACCACTCACCCAACCACCGACTCATCCGAGCACTCACCCACTAACTTGTTCAATCATATACAAATGTGATGCTGCGGCTGAGTTGGCAGTGGTGCACAGGCGCGATTAACAACACATCTCAACACGTTCTTCGGCGGCACTGCACGCGGTGTTAGAAGGTCGCCTTCGCCGGACGATGGCTCGAGCGATGGTGGCCCCGCCTTGCCGGCAAGGTTGCCACAGGGCTTGACTCGGTCGATGCCACGAATTTATTGTCCAGAGTTCGGGTGGCAGCAATCAATTCCTGCCGAGGTCTGGTACTGCCAGTTCCACGTTGAACTTCACCGCAATGAGACTACTTCAAGTTATAAGATATTAAACCGTGTGCCGATGAAGGGTGGTGGCGACACTAATCAGTGTTGATGGTGTGGACGCCCCCTGTGCCCCTGCCCCCATCGTGCACCCCCACCCAAGTGCGCCCCCACCCTCGTGTGCCCATCCCCCTCGTCCCCCCCTCCCCCCGGTCCCCCTTCGCCCCCCCTTGCCCCTCGCCCCCCACAGGCCAGATGCACTGGATGCTGGGAGTCCCCGAGCTGCTGGAGATGGCTGCGCAGGTAGCGTCGGGCATGGCCTACCTGGAGGCCCAGAACTACATCCACCGCGACTTGGCGGCGCGGAACGTCCTGGTCGGAGACAACCTCACCTGCAAGGTGGCCGACTTCGGGCTGGCTCGCGTCATCAAGGTGGGTCGCTATGCACCTGGGTGATGCGGTCGCCACTGTCACGATTGCTGATGTCGATCCATAAATCTATCTTTGTCTTCATCATCAACAGCAGCAACACCGTCTGTCTCGGCCTCGCTGTGCGCTCCGTTGCACCACTATCCAAGTAGATAACCTCGCATTCAATAAACCTTCAGAGCCAGGGTGAACATCCAACTCCAAAAGTATTTAATGAATTGAAGGAGGTAAAACTGATGGAAAAACACAGCACAAAATACAGCATTTCTTAATACTTGGAATATCAATACAATGAATGAACACTACAGCATTATAACATTGTCTTAGATAACATGAAACTCAACAATAGATCCTGGATGGACCAGGCACCTATATTAGTAATGAATAGCTATACAAGAGAATAAGCTACTGTGGTAAATAAGGGCACATCGTGTAATCACCATACTGCAGCCTAAATGTAAAGCACTACCCATAACACTGAACTGTGGGTGAGATATTTAGTCATCCTTGCTCTCAAGATGGCAATAAGGTTACATGGGTTCAAGTCTGACTCGACTTATTCAATTACTAATAACATTAACAATAATGCAAGTGGCAGGCTTCGTTGTTAACTAGGCCTCATATTTTTCATAACAATGTAACTGCATTATAAAGGCATTTACAGCATTATAACGGCCATCCTAACATTATAACAGCATTCCCCGTATTATAAGAACATAAACGAACTTACAGACAATGCTTCTTAAAGTCCCACAATGAACAGATGCACCTGTCTTCACTGAGACGCTATTTGTACCTCCATTTGTACTCTGTGTATTGGCTGACACCCTGCCACATGACTTAGAGAATCTCAAATCCTAACTTCCTGGTCACGTGACCAAACTCAACATCAATACGTGCGTCTGCACGCGCTCCCTCGTCAGTCCTTCCGCTCCCCCACTCCGCACACCGCTGGCCGACGGTGTGCCGAAGCTCCTCCAGCCACGTGGCTGATGGCGTGGATCCCCTCCGGCCACCCAACGTGATCCAGCTTCTTCACTCCAACAATTGACCCGGAGCCCTTCCGGGCTCCCACCTATATCCCCTTTACCACGTGATCCTGTCTCCTCCCCTTCCGGACCGTCAGATCCGGCCTTCCCATAGCGCCCTGCTGGCTCCACCCCCATTCACCTCGCTTCCGATTGGACCCGAGGTGAACGGCGGGCCCTCCCAAATGCCCACATACTGGGCTCCGCCCCCCAATACCCCGGGCCGTATGATTGGGCCAGAGCCCAGCAGCGAACCCCGTTTACGCTGGCATTACACTTGCAACACAAATTGACGGAAGACTCGCTGCAGAGCTGGCTGATTGGGAGCTCCAAGAAGACTGTCTTTTAACTTGGATGAGAGCTCCAAGCCTGAGGAGCTGACAAGTTGGGAGCTGCAAGAAGACTGTCTTTTTACTGCCTCGGCCTCGCTGTGCGCTGCGTTGCACCACTATCCGAGTAGACTATCTTGCATTCAATAAACCTTCAGAGCCAGGGTGAACATCCGACTCCAAACGTATTTAATGAATTGAACGAGGTAAAACTGATGGAAAAACACAGCACAAAATACAGCATCTGTTCATTCATTGTATTGATATTGTGAGTGTAGCTCCTCTGCCCTAAGTTGTTGTTGGATAGCGATTGCCTCCAACTGCCCAGTAGCATCCTTCACGAGCCTCCTAGACAGAGGCCGATCTTGACACCGCTGGTGCCAGTCTTAGGCAAGTCCACTCAGCTCCACACCCCCCCGTATCGCATCAGTCCATCTGTTCTCCAGCCCATGTCGTGCCCGTTTAGCCCCCTCTATGCAGCCAAACAAGCTGATTGGGCATGCGATGTCTGGGCATGCGGACTACATGACCCAGCCAACGCAGGCTTGCCTGCCGGAGGTGCTCACTGCTGGGAATGTGTCCAGATCTTGAAAGGATTTGTGAGCTCGCATAATCCAGTCTGGTTAAACCACACGCGGATGGATCATAGGCAGGCCAGCCTGAATGTTTCTCACCAGTGCAGATGTTCCACGAAAGGGGTCTACAAGCATAGAGAAGGGAGGACATGACTATGGCCGAGAAGACCCGAAGCTTCGTTCGGAGGAACATACCAGGTAGCTTCCAATCTCACAACCACCACCAGTCTCATCACCACCACCATCAATCTCATCATCGTCAACAAATAATCGACGTTGCATATTGAAGCATCGTAGCTCAGCACGTGTGTGCGCACGTCTGTAAACACACGCAGGGAATTTATTTTTGTTGAACTTGTGACGGTCGTGTGTGAGTGTGTGTTGGTGAGGCTGTGACGGTCGTGTTGTGTGTGTGAGTGTGTGGTGGTGGTAAAGGCTGTGATGGTCGTGTTGTGTGTGTGAGTGTGTGGTGGTGGTGAGGCTGTGATGGTCGTGTTGTGTGTGTGAGTGTGTGGTGGTGGTGAGGCTGTGATGGTCGTGTTGTGTGTGTGGTGGGGAGACTGTGATGGTCGTGTTGTGTGTGAGTGAGTGGTGGTGATGCTGTGACGGTCGTGTTGTGTGTGTGAGTGTGTGGTGGTGGTGAGGCTGTGATGGTCGTGTTGTGTGTGAGTGTGGTGTTGGGAGACTGTGATGGTCGTGTTGTGTGTGAGTGAGTGGTGGTGAAGATGTGATGGTCGTGTTGTGTGTGTGAGTGTGTGGTGGTGGTGAGGCTGTGATGGTCGTATTGTGTGCGTGAGTGTGTGGTGGTGGTGAGGCTGTGATGGTCGTGTTGTGTGTGTGAGTGTGTGGTGGTGGTGAGGCTGTGACGGTCGTGTTGTGTGTGTGAGTGTGTGGTGGTGGTAAAGGCTGTGATGGTCGTGTTGTGTGTGTGAGTGTGTGGTGGTGGTGAGGCTGTGATGGTCGTGTTGTGTGTGTGAGTGTGTGGTGGTGGTGAGGCTGTGATGGTCGTGTTGTGTGTGTGGTGGGGAGACTGTGATGGTCGTGTTGTGTGTGAGTGAGTGGTGGTGATGCTGTGACGGTCGTGTTGTGTGTGTGAGTGTGTGGTGGTGGTGAGGCTGTGATGGTCGTGTTGTGTGTGAGTGTGGTGTTGGGAGACTGTGATGGTCGTGTTGTGTGTGAGTGAGTGGTGGTGGTAAAGGCTGTGATGGTCGTGTTGTGTGTGTGAGTGTGTGGTGGTGGTGAGGCTGTGATGGTCGTGTTGTGTGTGTGAGTGTGTGGTGGTGGTGAGGCTGTGATGGTCGTGTTGTGTGTGTGGTGGGGAGACTGTGATGGTCGTGTTGTGTGTGAGTGAGTGGTGGTGATGCTGTGACGGTCGTGTTGTGTGTGTGAGTGTGTGGTGGTGGTGAGGCTGTGATGGTCGTGTTGTGTGTGAGTGTGGTGTTGGGAGACTGTGATGGTCGTGTTGTGTGTGAGTGAGTGGTGGTGAAGATGTGATGGTCGTGTTGTGTGTGTGAGTGTGTGGTGGTGGTGAGGCTGTGATGGTCGTATTGTGTGCGTGAGTGTGTGGTGGTGGTGAGGCTGTGATGGTCGTGTTGTGTGTGTGAGTGTGTGGTGGTGGTGAGGCTGTGACGGTCGTGTTGTGTGTGTGAGTGTGTGGTGGTGGTAAAGGCTGTGATGGTCGTGTTGTGTGTGTGAGTGTGTGGTGGTGGTGAGGCTGTGATGGTCGTGTTGTGTGTGTGAGTGTGTGGTGGTGGTGAGGCTGTGATGGTCGTGTTGTGTGTGTGGTGGGGAGACTGTGATGGTCGTGTTGTGTGTGAGTGAGTGGTGGTGATGCTGTGACGGTCGTGTTGTGTGTGTGAGTGTGTGGTGGTGGTGAGGCTGTGATGGTCGTGTTGTGTGTGAGTGTGGTGTTGGGAGACTGTGATGGTCGTGTTGTGTGTGAGTGAGTGGTGGTGAAGATGTGATGGTCGTGTTGTGTGTGTGAGTGTGTGGTGGTGGTGAGGCTGTGATGGTCGTATTGTGTGCGTGAGTGTGTGGTGGTGGTGAGGCTGTGATGGTCGTGTTGTGTGTGTGAGTGTGTGGTGGTGGTGAGTCTGTGATGGTCGTGTTGTGTGTGAGTGTGTGGTGGTGAGGCTGTGATGGTCGTGTTGTGTGTGACTGTGTGGTGGTGAGGCTGTGATGGTGGTGTTGTGTGTGAGTGTGGTGGTGAGGCTGTGATGGTCGTGTTGTGTGTGAGTGTGTGGTGGTGAGACTGTGATGGTCGTGTTGTGTGTGAGTGTGTGGTGGTGAGGCTGTGATGGTCGTGTTGTGTGTGAGTGTGTGGTGGTGAGGCTGTGATGGTCGTGTTGTGTGTGAGTGTGTGGTGGTGAGGCTGTGATGGTCGTGTTGTGTGTGAGTGTGTGGTGGTGAGACTGTGATGGTCGTGTTGTGTGTGAGTGTGTGGTGGTGAGGCTGTGATGGTCGTGTTGTGTGTTAGTGTGTGGTGGTGAGGCTGTGATGGTCGTGTTGTGTGTGAGTGTGTGGTGGTGAGGCTGTGATGGTCGTGTTGTGTGTTAGTGTGTGGTGGTGAGGCTGTGATGGTTGTGTTGTGTGTTAGTGTGTGGTGGTGAGGCTGTGATGGTCGTGTTGTGTGTGAGTGTGGTGGTGAGGCTGTGATGGTCGTGTTGTGTGTGAGTGTGTGGTGGTGAGGTTGTGATGGTCGTCTTGTGTGTGAGTGTGGTGGCCAGGCTGTGATGGTCGTGTTGTGTGTGAGTGTGTGGTGGTGAGGCTGTGATGGTCGTGTTGTGTGTGAGTGTGTGGTGGTAGTGGTGAGGCTGTGATGGTCGTGTTGTATGTGAGTGTAGTGGTGAGGCTGTGGGAGGGTGACGTTTGTGCACAGACTGCCCTATATGACATCATAACAACAGTCTGGACCACTGGACGGGTTCCGCAGGATTGGAAGGATGCCCTGGTGGTCCACCTCTTTAAGAAGGGGGACCGCACATACTGTACCAACTACAGGGGCATCTCACTTCTCAGTGTGCCGGGAAAGGTCCTGGCAAGGATTATTCAACATCGCCTTGCTAGGCACGCTGAGGAGAGGCTTGTGGAGCCCCATTGCGGTTTCAGGAAAGGGTGGTCCTGCACAGATGTCATATTTTCTGTCCGTCTACTACAGCAGAGGTGTAGGGAATTCCAACAAGACCTACATCTCTGCTTTATTGACCTGGTCAAGGCCTATGATACCATCAGTAGGCCTGGGCTCTGGGTTGTTCTTCATGCGTTCGGAGTACCTGACCCTTTGCTCACGATCATTAAGGACCTTCATGATGGTGAGCGGGCCCGGGTAAAACTACGTGGCGGGCTGTTGTGTGGGTTTAACCAGGCTGTTGTGTGTGAGTGTGGTGGTGAGGCTGTGATGGTCGTGTTGTGTGTGAGTGTGTGGTGGTGAGGCTGTGATGGTCGTGTTGTGTGTGTGTGTGGTGGCCAGGCTGTGATTGTTATGTTGAGTGTGAGTGTGTGGTGGTGAGGCTGTGATGGTCGTGTTGTGTGTGAGTGTGTGGTGGTGAGGCTGTGATGGTCGTGTTGTGTGTTAGTGTGTGGCGGTGAGGCTGTGATGGTTGTGTTGTGTGTTAGTGTGTGGTGGTGAGGCTGTGATGGTCGTGTTGTGTGTGAGTGTGGTGGTGAGGCTGTGATGGTCGTGTTGTGTGTGAGTGTGTGGTGGTGAGGCTGTGATGGTCGTGTTGTGTGTGTGAGTGTGTGGTGGTGGTGGTGGTGAGGCTGTGATGGTCGTGTTGTGTGTGAGTGTAGTGGTGAGGCTGTGGGAGGGTGGCGTTTGTGCACAGACTGCCCTATATGACATCATAACAACAGTCTGGACCACTGGACGGGTTCTGCAGGATTGGAAGGATGCCCTGGTGGTCCCCCTCTTTAAGAAGGGGGACCGCACAGACTGTAACAACTACAGGGGCATCTCACTTCTCAGTGTGCCGGGAAAGGTCCTGGCAAGGATTATTCTAATCGCCTTGCTAGGCACGCTGAGGAGAGGCTTGTGGAGCCCCATTGCGGTTTCAGGAAAGGGCGGTCCTGCACAGATGTCATATTTTCTGTCCGTCTACTACAGCAGAGGTGTAGGGAATTCCAACAAGACCTACATCTCTGCTTTATTGACCTGGTCAAGGCCTATGATACCATCAGTAGGCCTGGGCTCTGGGTTCTTCGTGCGTTCGGAGTACCTGACCCTCTGCTCACGATCATTAAGGACCTTCATGATGGTGAGCGGGCCCGGGTAAAACTACGTGGCAGGCTGTTGTGTGGGTTTAACCAGGCTGTTGTGTGTGAGTGTGGTGGTGAGGCTGTGATGGTCACGTTGTATGTGAGTGTGTGGTGGCCAGGCTGTGATTGTTATGCTGAGTGTGAGTGTGTGGAGCAGTGGTGTAGTGGTTAGCGTGCTGCGCTATGAACCTGGCAACACGAGTTCGATTCCCGCTCACGTCCAACACCGGTGACGATTGTCTGAACCGGTCTTGGGCCTCGCCTAGGTCGACTCAGCCTCAAATTAGTACTTGGTGCAGTGCGTAAACATTGCCACTAAGGAGACAAAGGTGGCCGGGAATGGTGTTGGCCACCCACCCCCTCGTATGCCGTGTTCGCCTTCATAGGTGATTGCTAAAAATACTTTCCCCAACAGTCTGTTCAGACTATATATGGGGGATCTTTGTTTTTTGATGGCCGGGCTGTGATGGCCGTGTTGTGGTCTGGTCATGTGGTGGTCGCTCAGGACGAAACCTATACGGCCAAACTCGGCTCTCGCTTCCCCATCAAGTGGACTGCACCCGAGGCAATCAATTACAACAAGTTCACGAGCAGGTCGGACGTGTGGTCCTACGGGATCCTGCTCCATGAGATCTTCACCTACGGGGAGGAGCCCTACCCCGGTGAGCACTCACCTTCTCACTCACTCCTCTACTTGTTCAATCACTCTCTCATTCACCTACGAACTCACGTGGATACTCGCACATTAACTCACCTGGTTACTCACTCACTTGCCTAGCTACTTATTCACTTCCAAGGATACTCACTCACTAGCCTCGTTACAAACGCATTCACCTGCATGCACAGTCACTCACTCACTCACTCACGTGCCTGCACACTCACTCACCTAGCTACACCATAACACACTCACCTGGCTACACACTCACTGTCATCTCAATTTTCTTGATGATGTGCATGGCAGGTCACTGATCTATATAAATGTTACTTAGTGGCGGTGCTCGTACTGGGCATTGAGGGAGGCCATCGAGTAGGTGAAGAGTGGCAGCAGGCCGTGGCACCAAACGGTGTTATGGGCAGTAGAGAGGTCACCAGTTGCTGTGCCGGTTTTCTGTTGACTCCGGAGACCAGGCAATGATCAGACTGCAGCAGCTACGGCTAGTTTGAAATCCCGCTCGGTTGTGAGGCAATTGAGCCTCGATAATGGGGGAGAGTCTGGCACGGCACGTTCCGCCAGCTTGGAGGAGGAGGACACGAGGGATGATAGTGGCCTGCAGCTGGAGTCTTGCGGCTTTCTGGGTTTTAGAATGGCGATGACTTGGCTTGCTTCCATGCTACCTGTGTATGATGGTGAAAATGATTTGCAAGCCATTATTGTCCATACAGTCACAGGTTCTTCAGCAACTCAAGACACACAGGCCATCATATCCCCGGTGCCTTGGTGGGCTTTGTGGCCCCGAGGGCTGCTTTCACTTTCAGCGACGGTGGTGTGGCCCCGTCAGATCTCTTGCTGGCGGTCGTTGGCTCAAGGTGATGGGGAGTGGTTTCGTGGCAGCATATGTGTGGCGAGCTTGTCCACTGCCCTTACTTGAGCAGCATAGCAGTGTGAGAATTCCGCAGCATTCACTGCGGTTGTTGGCGCTCTGCGCTCTGTTGGCTTTGAGGCACCCCAGGAGTTCCGGGGGACCTGGCAGGTATTACGGCCGGAGTCAGTGAAGTCTACGGTGACAGTTCTGATGAGCTCTTTCAAGAGTTCTGGTTGTCAACATGACGCTGTAGCTTTTCCGATGCCCATGTTTATGAATTAATAAAAAAATGTCAGGCTTGGGCTCCAGGTCCTTCAATTGAGCATCGGTTACTTTTTCGTAGCCGGGCCATTTGGCCTTCTGAAAGTACCAATTCAGCCATGTGGTGTCTGAAGTTACGACCAGTATCAAGAATCCGACAGTGCATGACTGCCAGTTTGTGTTGGCTTTTTGGAAAAACTATAATTTCGCTGGCCTATGGCCGCATTCTAACTTCTCTGAAAGGCTTCTTGGTGCTTCGCGCCTCGCCCGTCGCCCCCACTGATGTCCTCTTCTTACTCCCCCCCCCCCCATGTGTGCAGATCATACTGACTATATTGTATGTAGGGTGTGTAGGCAAATATGCCAACAAAACATTTCATTTTAGGGGGGGGTGGGGATCACTTTCTATAACTTTTTGATCCATGCCTTTTGAAAGGCTTTAATAATATAGTTGATCGCTAAATGGAACGCCGGGCTTTTATAATAGACTAGCAGGGAGTACCTGGCTTTGCCCGTGGAAAATTTATTTCAAAACTTGTCTTCTCTTAATAAACATAACATATACATACATAAATACGAAAATACATTCCGTTTGTCTGTATATTTGTCCGTCAACAAAACTAGAAGAACCTTTCAGAATGCCTAAATCAAAAAGTTATAGAAAGTGGGGGTGAAAAGTTGATCCAACAGGTTTCCAAAAATTGGCGACTCCCCCCCCCCCTCCAAAATTTGTTTTACCCCCCCCCACCCAATTTTATTTTTTATTTTGTAGGCATATATATATATAAATACTCTACATACAATAGCATCAGTAGTATCTACTGCCTCTACAGTAGTATATACTTTCTCTACAGTAGTATATACTGACTCTACAGTAGTAACTACTGAGTTTACAGTAGTATCTACTGACTCTATAGCAGCGGTAGGGAACCTATGGCTCGTGAGCCATATATGGCTCTTTCGGTGACGGCATATGGCTCCCAGACAATTTTGAGTTGAATTTTTTTTTTTATCAGTTTGGAACTGATTTTAAAATACTTGTGATATTGCTTAATAATACTGTGTCATTTTAAAGTAAACAGAAATTAGTTTTTAAGATAAATTTCACGGGTCACGGGTCCCGTGACCCGTGACCCGTGGATCGGGTCGGGAACCAATGGCTCGCGAGCATGTCACGGGTCATTGTAAAGGTGAAGAAATCCATTTGATCAGATAGCCAACTAGTTTATCCGCTTCAACCCTTGTAACGGAAAAGATGGCGAAAAGAAAAAAAGACGATGATTACCGTGCATTCCAGGCTGCGTGGACAGAGGAATTTGCATTTGTGGAGAGAGCAGGATCTGCGGTATGTCTAATATGCAATGATAAAATTGCATCGATGAAACGGTCAAATATAACGCGGCACTTCGATACGCACCATGCTTCATTTGCATCGAAATATCCAGCGGGGGACAGCAGGAAAAAGGCATGCGAAGAGCTACAGCGGAGAGTGCAGACGAGTCAGCAGCAACTACGTGTGTGGACCAAGCAATGTGACGGGAATTCCGCTAGCTTTGCGGGTGCTTTGGCAATAGTAAGGAATGGAAAGCCATTCACAGATGGCGAGTATGCCAAAACATTCATGCTTGATGTGGCCAATGAACTGTTTGATGACTTCCCAAATAAAGACAAGATAATCAAACGAATAAAAGACATGCATCTGTCAGCACGATCGTAGCATCATGATGGCAAATCAAGTCGAGGAAACACAAATTAAGGACATAAACGCCGGGACACACTTTTCTCTCGCGTTAGATGAGTCAACAGACGTTAGCCATCTATCTCAGTTCAATATAATTGCCAGGTATGCTGCAGGTGACACACTGCGTGAGGAAAGCTTGGCTGTTTTGCCAATGAAAGGGACAACAAGAGGAGAGGATTTATTCACGTCTTTCATGGAGAAACAGCTTGGCGGATGGTGCGGTCAGAGTATCCGTTCATCCTGAGGGCCCGATGTACATGCCTTAATTCACCGGCCAGGTGGTGTTGGTCAGAAATGCCATGAGCTCTATGGTATAGCGTTTTGATGAGAGAATTATTTTGAGATGGGTTGTGGTGGGAATCCGGTTTCAAGTAGGAATCTGTGTGGGTGGCTTTCCTGTAGACAGAATGTCCCAAGGATCCGTCAGGTCTCCTCTCAAACAGAATATCCAAGAATGGTAGTTTACCATCTTTCTCCACTTCCATGGTGAATCTGATGGATGGGTGTCTGGAATTGATGTGGTCCAAGAAGTGGTTCAATGCTGGGAGGCCATGTGGCCAAATGACGAAAGTGTCATCCACATACCTCTTCCACAGGGAAGGACGCAGGGTGGATGTCTGGATGGCGTCTGATTCAAACTTTTCCATGAACATGTTGGCTATCACTGGTGACAAGGGGGAGCCCATAGGGGTACCCTCATTCTGTTTGTAGAAGGTGCCATTCCAGGTAAAATAGGTGTTGGTGAGACAGCGCAGGTACATCAGAATTCAATCCATGTTGGACCAAGTCCTCAATTATTGTTAGGGTGTCCGGTACTGGGACTTTGGTAAACAGAGATACTACATCAAAACTGACGAGGATGTCATCAGGAGATAGTACCATGTCCTTAACCATAGAGACTAATTGGGTTAAGTTGAGTACTGCCGAAGAGGTCTTGCCTGTGAAGGGAAGCAGAGTATCTGACAGAAACCGGGCTAGTTTGTAGGTAGGAGAGTTTATCGTCGACACGATGGGTCGTAGCGGGGTGCCTTCTTTATGGATCTTGGGAAGACCATAGAGTCTGGGAGGTTTTGCCGCCGATGGTTTTAGAGAGGGACGTTTGCTTGGTTCGATTAGGGAAGTCGAACTCGTGATGATTCTGTTGGTTTTTGTCGTTAGGCTTTTAGTGGGATCGTTTTTAATTTTGGAGTAACTCCCATCATTAAGTAGGTCCAGGATTTTGTTGTTGTATGAATCTTTATCCATGATGACCATGGCATTGCCCTTGTCTGCCGAGAGGATGACTATATCATCTCTCTTTTTTAGGTCCGCGAGTTCAGAGCGTTCGTTTTTGCTGATGTTACTAGTGGGTTTCTTAGCATTCTTAAGAATAGTGGCTATTTCAGCTCTTGCTACATCCGCATGGATGTGTCCTATGCCTCTGAGGGCTACATCAATCTGAGAAATCACATCCTCTATTGGTATATATTTAGGGGTGACGGCGAAATTTAGTCCTTTGGCCAGTACCGTTTTTAGATTGTCAGAAATTGGGATGTTACTCTAATTCATATCGGTCTTGTTAACATCCAGCTTTGTGATGTGTTGCTCTGGTTTCTTCTTAGATAGGAGGTTGAATTTAGAGATCAGGTTTGCTTTGCATTTGGCTGACATTTAGTCAGCAGAAGCAGAAGTCATGTTATCAACGTGGTTCCAATCGGAAGGTGACATTTTTTGTGTTAACATTAAATGTGTTTGTAAGAGAGTCTTGTCTAAATTATCGAGTTCAGATCGGAGTAACCTTATTCTCTCCGAGATTAGTGATAGGCTGCTTTAAATAAAATCTGTTTAGAGTTCGGTGAGGACACAGCAGCGGATGTGAGTGCGTTGGTTGTCAAGGGGGAAGGTGCTCAGCCGTTTTGCAGCTTGCCTGAGTGAAATCCGGACTTTTCTTGAAATGAAAGGCGTCAAGCATCCTGAACTAGACAACACTGACTGGCTCCTGCAGTTTCACTATCTCGTGGACATAACTGGCCATCTGAACCAGCTCAATGTGAAAATGCAAGGTATTGGAAATACAATCTCATCCCTTCAACAAGCAGTGTTTGCATTTGAAAGCAAGCTGGAAGTCTTTCTCAGGGACATTGAAACAGGTCGTCTTCTGCACTTTGAAAAACTGCGACAATTTAGAGATGCATGCTTAGCAAGTGACTCCACTCAACATCTGGATCTCCAGCAGCTAACTGGCTTTACGTCCAATCTCCTGCAGTCATTCAAAGCACGTTTTGGAGAATTTCGTGCGCGCACTGGTCTTTTCAAGTTCATCACTCATCCACATGAGTGTGCAGTGGACAAAGTCGACCTGACATGCATCCCCGGGGTCTCTATCGGAGACTTTGAGCTGGAAGTTGCTGACCTGAAGGCATCAGACATGTGGATGAGTAAGTTCAAGTCACTTAATCGAGAGTTGGAAAGTCTTGCGCGACAGCAAGCAGAGCTGGCGAGGGAACACAAGTGGACAGAAATGAAAAATCTTCAACCTGAAGACCAGCTGATTCTTAAAACTTGGAACGAGCTTCCTGTGACATACCACACAATGCAGCGTGTGAGTATTGCCGTATTGACCATGTTTGACTCTACATATGCATGTGAGCGGTCATTCTCGCATATGAGGAACATTAAGACCAACCTACGCTCACGTTTAACTGATGGAAGCCTCAACGCCTGCATGAAGCTCAACCTCACTACGTATGAACCAGACTACAAGGCCATCAGCAAAAACAATGCAGCACCAGAAGTCGCATTAAAAGTAAGACATATTTAATTTATTATACGTTAAAAATACTATATGGCTCTCAATGAAATATATTTAGAAATATTTGGCTTTTATGGCTCTCCCAGTCAAAAAGGTTACCGACCCCTGCTCTATAGTAATAACTGCACACATGGGGTGGGGGGAGGAGAAGAGGACATCAGTGGGGGTGATGGCGAGGTGCGAAGCGCCGAGAAGCCCTCCGCGGGAGCTTAAACAGTGTTTTCTTAGCCCGTGCTGCAGCAGTAATTGTGCAGTTTCTGGCTGGTCTTCATACACGCTGTTCAGGATTTTCCTCAGCGTGTGCTCCTTTAGCAGTAACTGTGCAGTCTCTGGCTTGTCTTGATGCAGGCTACTTTGGAGTTTCCTTCAGCCGGAGCTGCTGAGGTGCTTTCATTGTTTGTTTGCTGTTGAGACAGCTGCTGCTCCTCCACTGTTTGCTTTGTGGCCACAGTGCTGCCAATCTCTTTGTTTTTGTTTTGGAGAGGCTTGTTTTTTTCTTTTTGGCATATTTTCTTGTAAACAAAATGACCAAGTCTTTAACATGAGATAACCTCCTATCATCGCTAAGCAACCGTGTTTGCATTGCTAGGGGCAACCGCGAGTCGGTGCACTGTTCAAAGTTATCATTATGATCAGCGTATATTTTACAAAGTTTTCTTTTCTTAATTTAGATTGGACCAAAGGCAAAAACTAATAGCAGGTGTTCATCCGGGGGCGTAGTTTGTTGTATTTGTGTACTTTGTTGAAATGTAAACCCAATAGTTTGTCAGTTAAAAGCGTTATAAGGAAGGCGGACACAGACAGAGAGACAACGAAGCAATTACTGGCTGTCCGTTCTTGTCCTCTGTGAAAAAGATGTTTATCGCTCATGGATTCCTCCAGTATAAATTCATAGTCTGATTCTGAAGCACAAGTCTGGGTTACAGTATTTTTTTTTCATCGGGCTGAGTGAAAATTTGCCCAGCTGTTCGGCTCGTATATGAGGAACATGTCACGAGTTGAGACCAATCCTTATATTCTGAGTAGCCCCCGTTGAGTGTGGTGGCTATTTAAGTCACCCCACGTCTGTAGCTGACTTGAGTGGCTGCTTGCAGATGTGGTGATGACCATTCATATTCAGGTCACCTGTATACAGTGGATGACAATCACGTCACGGACTGCGACAGTTATTGTCGATGTGCCATTGCTTGTGCTGGTGGACTTGAGACTGGAGTCCCCTTGGCCTTGCCTGATGAAGATTGCGAGGAGGTCATGTTTAGGATGGTTAATGGCAGAAACGTGATCTTGAGACCTCGTTCCGATCTGTTTACAGTAATTGATTAAAAGGGGGCTTTTTTCTTATCAGCGTTTAGCTCTTCTGATCGTTCGTTCATTTCTCAGTCCACTTGTCCTGGTGAGGGTCGCGTCGGCAGCATGTTGAGTAGGACGGTCCAGACCTCCCTTTCCCTGGCGACAAACTCTAGCTCTTCCTGGGGAATTCCCAGGCGTTCTCAGGTCAGCTGAGCGCCATATTAACGCCAGCGTGTCCTGGGCCGGCCCAGGGGGTCTTCGCCCAGTGGGACATGCCTGGTAGAGTTCCAAGGGGAGTCTGGCTCCTCTCGATCCAGAGGAGCAGCAAGTCGACTCTGAGGCTCTCCCGGATTACCGAGCTCCTCACCCGATCACGGAGAGTGAGCCTGGCAACCCTGCGGAGAAACCTCATTTCGGCCCCTTGTACCCGTGATCTTATCCTTTCTTCGGTCATTACCTAAAATTCGTATAAATTTAAGTGATTTGTTTACCTTTCCTATACTTTGCACTCATATTTTTGTATTGTTTTTTTGTTGTAATCAGGGAGTTTTTTTTATGTATTTGCATTATTCTAGGCTATATCTCTAGTTTGCATTAATTCAGAGATGTTCTGGTCAAACCATGGTGAATGATCACCCTTTAATCTGAATTTGTTTAATGGGGCATGTTTGTCATTTATTTTTAGGAATTGGCTCTCCAAGCCCTTTCAGAAACTGGAATTTTGCTTACCGTATCCCAGTTGTTGTATTGGTGTTCAGAGTATTTGGGCTGCAATAACTTTCCACGGGACTATAAGCCACTTGGTTGAGCTATCAGTTGTAATAGCCAGGTCGCTTCTGTGAAAAAAAGATACACAGCTCAGTGGGCATTACCTGGTAAAATTAAGAATAGTTTTAATTTAGTTTTGTGTTTAAGGTGACACGAAAATACGTGTGGCCACGATTGGAAGGATGCTACTATTCCCAAACCTCCAGTGAGCATTTGCCGTCCGCATAAGCATGCACTCTGCCGACCCCACACCACACACCGCCCTATCTCCCTTTTCTTGCGGCCACAGGGATGAGCACCCACGAGTCCCTGGAGGCAGTGCAGCGCGGCTACCGGATGCCGCGCGTGGCCGGCTGCCCGCAGGCCGTGTACGCCGCCATGCTCGCCTGTTGGCAGGTGGCCTCCGACGCGCGGCCCACCTTCGCTGACCTCGAGTCGCATTTCTCCTCGCTGTCCGGGGCTGCGGCAAACGACCCCAATGAAGCTCAATGCTCGACAGGCTGGGGGGATGGGCGAGCCGCGACGCTGGGGTCCCGGCGATTGCAGCCGCCCTCAGCCACGACGACGAGGAGCGGGACGAGGAATAGCGAAACCCTGCCTCACGACCTCACGCTGCCCAGGAAGAGCTCATGTCGCGATGGCAAAGATGGGTCTGACGACAAGGTGGATTCGGTGAAGTTCATTCTCCGATGTGACAGAACGAGCGACCTTTTGGGACCGAGGACTTGATGGGAGCGGTTCCACGTGCACGTGAAGGGAGGGTTCCTGCAACTGTTCAGTTTATCTCCAAAACTTGGTAAATTGTCGAGCGGCATTTGTGATGACCTGAAGTCAGTCCAGTGACTTATTTTGTTCATGGATGGTTCAGCGACTTTGCACTTCACGGGATTGGCAACAGCAACATCTGGATTATGTCTCCAGGCCAGATCCAGCTTAAATGACTGCGCAGGTATCACGTCATTTGTTTTCCACTTGAGAGGAATTTTACCTTTGAAGATTCATAATAATAATCGGATCGATTTCCCCCGGCAATGAACGTTTCTCTGCAGCAAAGCACTTGTGTGGGCAATGGCGGAGCCAGGATTTTTAGGTAGGGGGGGGAAACCCCTCCAGCAAAGAAAAATTATAGGAGTTGATAGTAAGTAAGGACTTGTCCCTTGCTTTTTATTCGATGCGTGTGCGGCGATGGTGCAGCCATCGATCGAGGGTCGAATTCGAATTCGAACTGCGTGTGATGGGCATCGCGCTCGCTGAAGGTATGCCTTCAGGGAAGTTGTGTACTGTTTATGCAACTGCGCACAATTCTCAATTTGAAGTTTTCGTGACTGCAAGGATCCATACTCTTTGGTTTTTCGGTAAAGTCACGTAGGTGAAAATTAAAAATAAAATAAAAATGAAAACAACTATATGAAATCACGACGTTTTGGAGGCAACACAAGCTTCCATCTTCAGGTGGAACTGCTACAGCAAAATTACTGTAGTAAGTGAAGAGAGCTATTAGAGACACGCGATTATATAGGGTAAGAGGGGGGGAGGAGCCAGGGAGGACCGCAGGGTAGGGGGGCGCCGTGTGGAGTCAGGGGGGGGATAAGCTGAGTTAAGCTGATTAGTAACATCATTTTTATGATGCAGGGGGTGGCCAGTGTGTGAACACGGGGGCAGAAGTTAAGCTGATTAATAGGAAAGCTAAGTTAAGCCGATTAATAACATCATTTTATTATGCAGGGGAGGGGAGGGTGAGTATTGGGGTACGGGGATTAGAGAGGCTTCGGGGGCACCGTGTGGAGTCGGGGGGGGGGCACAATTCTGTGAGTCACTTATAATTGCTTTGCCGTTGCTTATTGCCTATTGCCAATTAAGGACTTAGACTATTGTGCTATTATCTCATGAAGTCCCTGGCACGTAATAATATGCTACACAGTGGCAGTGGGGGTTGCAAAATGCCGATTTATTACGAATAAACCCCAATGATCATTGGGGGGGCACGTGCCACTCCACACCCCCCCCCGTACTGGCTCCGCCAGTGCTTGTGGGAAAAGGCAATGGCGCAAACTATGCCCCAAGCTCTGCCATCCCTTGAGTGTCAATGTGTTATCCACCAGTTAATGAGTGTTTACATGTGGGAGGAAAGTGGAGCTGTTGAGGCTACTGCCCCCCGATTCCTCTCTGTGAGACATAACTCTCGGCTGGTCCCTTAACCACCTTGTTCATTCAAACACCCTCCTCGTGCCTTCCCTCAAACATTGGTAATAACTACCCGCACGCTACTGTTCAACTCCGTGCATGCCCTAGAAATCGCATGGCAGCTGGGGGTCGGAGGTCGGAGGGCCGTGGCGTTGCTCGCACACGCGCGGCCGCCGTGAGCGGGTGATAACGCTCGTCTAAAGGGGCCATGGAACAGGTGTTTGCGGTGGGTGTGAGCCCTCACGCAGCACGTGTCTCAACACCGACCACCCACGTTACGAGCGCACACCCGTGGAGCACTGACTACACACGCTGTGAGCGTACGTACACACAGCACCGCGCGTTCACACTCTCGTCAAAACCACACTTTGGCTACGATTAGTTATTACTGCGTTGCCTCTCCTTCAATGAAACGCGACACCTCTCCTCACACAGCCCCGCGCAGCACTCACACGCTGTGAGCGTATGTACACACAGCACCGCGCGCATTCACACTCTCGTCGAAACCACACGAGGTTGTGATTAGTTATTAATGATTTATTACCGGCCGACTGATTCACTGTTAAGTCAGTAAGGATCGACAAGGCAGGCCTACACTATCGCCCAAGGGTCTGTACCCGATATATCTAATTTGATAGACTCTAAGCGGTTTTGGTTTTTCTAGCCTCAATCCAAATACGGCACACTTCGACGCGTTGCACGGACGTTCAGGTGGCCGAACTGGGAACCGTCCCGGGTGCTGACTTCTGGAGCAAGAGAGCGTTTTACCTCTCTGCGCCCTCTTTTTATCCTCAACCTACATCAAAGAACGCCCCCCCGACGCCTTCTCGGCCAATCAGGTCGCCACGCCCATTCAGCCGCATTCCCGGTTTCTCTAACAATGGGTCCCCCGCCGATTGCGGCGCTGGCGGTGATCCACGGGCGCCTTTGTTATGCCAATCAGCCGTGGTTTCCGTAACAAAGGCTCGCCGCGGCTGCTGCGCGGCAGCGGTCCCCGCGCACACCTGCCAAATGAATCAGCTGTCCCCCCCTCCTTGGCTTCCCCTTCGTTCGTGGCTGTGGACCCCTGCCGGCCTTGTCGATACGTGTGTGTGGGGGGTGCGTTTCAACCGTGGTGGCTGGACAGCCCAAGCCGTGACCATGCAATCTCAACCCGAGTCACAGCGCTGTGGTGCGAACCAGCATCGGGGGAGGTCGCCCAATTCCCTGGCCGCAGGAAACCGTGAAGATTATCCCTATGAGGGCTTTCAGGTAAAAACCTGCCAGCCAGGAGACCTCCCCTCGGAGCTCTATGTGGGAAAATGTGTGAGGGTGTGTTTATGTGGGGGGCGGTGAGGGGGAAGTAGGGTCGGCCCCGTCGCTTGGTGGTGGCGAGGTCGTAGATCGGCACCCGCCGAGCGGCTTCGCGGCAGTGGCATCACATAGCCCCCCGAGATGCCAGTCCCCGTCCTGGGTTGACTGGAGCACCTCGTCTGGGCCGCACCCACGAGGAAGCGCTGCGGGGTCTGGGGGATCCGTCCGGACCTCGTGGCTGGTCTCGGGGTGGGTGGCTTCGTCCTCTGGGGTTCCTGCGTCGGCCTCCTCCTCCACTCCAATGGCTCTCCTTTTCCCTCGGCACCTGCGGGCTGGGGCACAAACTCAGCTGAAGAAGGATTTAGGGGCCGTCGCCTGCGCCGTCTCCTGATTGGATCGGGACGCCTTGGGGTCGGGGGCCTGGCGTGCGAGGCCACCGAGCACGGGGGGTGCGGTTACCCCGGGATTTCGGGGCATTCGGGCGGCGGGGTTCTCCCTCGCCGGGGCCGCTTTCCATGGTTTTAAGCAGCGGACGTTGACCACCGTCTCTCGGCCCCTCTCCCCGTCCTGGATTAGTACTGTCCAGGGAGAGATCTGCTGCACCATGGTCCAGGGTCCTCGCCAGTAGGTCGTCAGTTTCCCCACCTGCCCGGCCCCGACGCGAGGGGTGTGTAGCCACACCTTAGCCCCTGTCGGGAATAAGGGGGGCTCCACGCGGGGTCGGGTGCTCTGTTCCTACCACTGATGCACGGCTTCTCCTTGAGGGTATGCTCGGCCTCAGGTCTCCCGCAGGGTCTCCATCAGGTGTTCTACGGAGCGGCTCCCTTCCTCCGGTTGGGGGGGAGGAACGCCGAACAGCAGGTCTGCGGGTAAACGAAACTCACGGCCGAACATCATCAAGAACGGGGTTTGTCCCGTCAACGTGTGTACAGTGGTGGCGTAGGCGAATAGGGCGTAGGGGTTGTGTTCGTCCCAATCCCGTTGATTTGCGGCCGCCATACGTTTGAGCTTCCCCGCTAAGGTTTGATTCATGCGCTCCACCATACCGTTCACTTGGGGGTGGTACGCTGTGGTTCGGTCCTTCTGGATTCCGAACTCTTGGCACAGCGCCTGGAGCAGCTCGGCCTCGAACTTGCTACCCTGGTCAGTGAGAACTCGTTCCGGGATCCCATGCTTAAGTACGTGATGCTCCACAAATGCCCGGGCCACCACAAGGGCCGTTTTATCAGGGATTGCCACTGCCACGGGGTAGCGGGTGAAATACTCCACCGCTACGAGGATATACCGGTTGCCTCGATGGGACCGCGGAAATGGCCCCTGTAGGTCGATCCCGACCAGCTGGTTTGTGCGGCTGACGAGGAACGGCGTTAGGGGTACCTGATAGCATGTCGGTTTCAGTCCGCACTCCTGACAAGCGCGGCAGCCCTGTACCCAGGCAGCCACGTCTTTTGTCAATTTGGGCCAGAGAAACTGGCGACGCAGTGTCTCCCGAGTGCATCATTCCCCGTCATGGCCCCCGAGCGGGTGGTCGTGCACCAGCCGTAGCAGCTGGAGTCGCACCTGGGCAGGAACACAGATGCACCCTGGCTGGCCGGCTTCTGTTAGCTCTCGTACCACCCCATTCTGCACACACAACCGGTCGTACAAACCACTCCAGGGTCCTGGCAGGGCGTCCTTCTTCTCTCGTAGGGCCGCTTCCACCACCGCAAGATCCGGATCCCGCTGCTGGGTTCGTCTCAGCTGCTCGTCGTTCAAGCCCGGGAAGGTGCAGCCGACGTCCTCTTGGATCCGTCCGATCGGGGCGGGGTGGTTCGTCGGGTCCTGAGTCGTGAGCTCCGCGATCGCCGGGCGGTCTGCTGGGCTCCCGGCTTCCTCCGTGGGGGTCTCTGTGGCGCATACTGCACTCTCTCTCACCGGGGGGGGGGTCAGTTGCCGCGGCCTCCCGGGGGTCCGTTGCCCGCCAGCAGCGTCCCCCTGTGAAACATGGGCAGGCCTCCTCCGCCCTGGTCTCAGCGCACACCGCGGGCTGCCTCGATAAGGCGTCCGCATGCGTCCGACTAGCCCGATACTCGATTTGCAGGTTGTATTCCTGCAACTGCGCCAGCCACCGGGCCATCTGCCCTTGCGGCTCCTTGAATGTAAAAAGGAACTGCAGAGCATAATGGTCAGTGCGTACGCGACATTTCCTGCTGTACAAATACGGCCGGAACTGCTTACACGCGAAAATCACCACGTACAATTCTTGGCGGGTCACGCAATAGTTCAGCTCGGCCCCACTCAGGGTCCGGCTGGCGTACGCGATGACTCGCTCCGTCCCATCCTGCTCCTGTGACAACACCGCGCCCAGCCCGCTGCTGCAGGCGTCGGTGTCCAAAATAAAGTCGGTGGTGAAATCGGGGAAAGCCAGGGTGGAGGTGTGGGTGAGGTGATCTTTGAGGGTGGTGAAGGCCGTCTGGCAGGCCCCCGTCCACTGATAGGGGTTCTTAGGGGAAGTGAGTTGGGTGAGGGGGTGTGCAATCTCGCTGAATCCGTTTACAAATCGACGATAATAGGTGGCGAGCCCCAAAAATTATCTGATCTCCGTCAGGTTCCTTGGCCATGGCCAATCCACTACGGCGTGTACTTTCTCCGGATCGGTGCGCACCCCTGCCTCGCTAACACGGTGTCCGAGGTACCCTACCTCGCGCTGTGCAAGGTAACACTTACGCGGCTTGAGCTTGAGATGGGCCGCTCGCAGTCGCTGGAACACCTCCCGTAACCTGGACCAGTGCTCAGACAGAGATCTACTGAACACTATCACATCATCCAGGTAAATCAGGCACTGTTCCCACTGCAAGCCCCGCATCACCAGCTCCATCAGCCGCTGGAACGTCGTGGGTGGGTTGGTGAGTCCGAACGAGAGTACTCGAAACTCGAATAGTCCCATCAGGGTGGTGAAGGCGGTTTTTGGTCGATCCTCTGCCGCCATCTCTACCTGCCAGTACCCAGACGCGAGATCGAGGGTGGAAAAATACCGCGCTCCGGCGAGGCTGTCAAAGGTGTCGTTGATGCCGGGGTATGGGAAAGGCGTCACCGAGGGTGACCGCGTTCAGTTTGCGGTAATCGACGCAAAACCGGGTTGACCCATCCTTTTTCGTTACTAGTACCACCGGGGCTGACCAGGGGCTCGCCGAGAGCTGGATTATGTTATCACGGAGCATGTCCCCGACCGCCTCCTTGATCTGGGCCCGTTCGGGTGCGCCCACTCGGTATGCGGGGAGTTTGATGGGTCGGGCTGCACCGGTGTCAATTTGGTGCTTAACAAGGTCTGTCCGACCCATGTCCGAGTCGTGTGCACTGAACACGTCGGCATACTCCCATAGTAACTTGCGCAGCTGATCGGCCTCCCCCTTAGGTAAATCTGCCCAAGGTACGTATAACTCGTCGAGCAGGGGAAAGACCTCGGCTCGGGGAGTCGGGCTGACTCACCAGGCCAGGTCCTGGTCGCCCTCGGGGCGACCGGGGTCCTCAGCCCAGAGTGCAAACACCGAGTCGTCCAGAGTGGCGTGCGTGCAGGGGGTGTACGGTGGCTATCGGGGTGCGCCATCGCAGTATCGCCGGGGTACTGTGAGGGTTAAACATCCGCATAAACAATCGGCCCCCATCTGCGTTTACCAATGTGGCTGAACCCACCACCCCATATTGTTTTGCCAACCTTACCTGATGGTCGGTGCGCGGGGTCGGTGGAGGGTGTTGTCACCGGTACCAGCATCTCGGTGAGCGGCCCGATGGTGACGGTCGTCACCAGGGTAGCGGCCACGGGTGCGAAGAGGGGTCGATTCGGCTCTCGTCCCAGGAATGGTATCCCCTCCCCGCTGCTCTCCATGGTGGCGCAATGCTGGCGGGATTGCACGTTGAGTCCCAGCTTTTCCAGCAGGTCGGTACCTGCAATACACTCGTGGCACAACACACTCGAGACGTAGAACTCCTGGGTGCACACCTGGCTGCCTATGCGGACCTCCAGGGTGGCCCTCCCCAGTAGCCCCATTCCGGCTCCGCTCGCCGTGTGCAGCGCGTGGTCTGGGGCCTGCAGGCGGCTCACATCGACCCCGATCATGCTGCAGTACGCCGCGCTCACGAGTGAGGCTACCGCCCCCATGTCCAGCAGGATCTGGGTACGCTGTCCGTTGACCTGCCCCTCCACCAGCGACGTAGCTCCCGTGATTCTCGCCACCAGTTCTCGCAGCCAGTTGCCAGGAGTCACCGCGCTCTTGGGTGTTGTTGCTGGGGTCTGTGTGGAGGTCACTCGCTCGCTATTATCAGTACAGCTTGTTTGTGTCGGGGCTACGTCGATTTCATCCCCCAGTGGTCCCCTCTCTTGTCTAGCTTGGGCGATCCCAGGACAGTACCTCATTCAGTGTCCCCGTTGGTCGCATATATGGCATGCAGGGGGAAGGGTGGCGGCTCCGTAGTGGGCCTCCTGCCCGCTCCCTCTCCCTCTCCCAGTACGCAGTTGTCCCAAATCGGACTCCAATTGGGATACCCGCCCGGCCAGCCCCCCTACTGTGGAGCGTAGTTCCCCCATCTCGGTCTCAACGGTAGACTGCAGTTTGGTCATATTTCGGCTCACTTTGTCCTCCATCCCCCCGATGCTGGCCTGTATCCCGGCTACCCATCCCGGTACTGTCTCCCAGGGTGTTGGGGTTTCCCTTGCTCGTCCCTTTGTTGGGATGGCGAGCTCCTCCTCCTCTTCCTCATCTGAGAGTAGGCTCGCCACGGCGCACTCCCGTCCCCGCCCTCGAAGCTGCGTGCGCTCACCGGAGAGCTTCTCGCATTTACGTGCGCGCTCGACAAGGGTGTTGAAGGGGAGGTGTGCACCGTCTACATTTGACTGCCACCATGGGGTGCGTGCCAAATATCGCTGGACCTTCCCGGCGGCGAGGCCCTCATTTATTTTTGCCTCGTACTCCGGGTACGCGATCTGGGTCAGCGAGCGTACGTCCTCGGCGTAATCCCGCCAATCCTCGCCGGGTTGGCGGCGGCGCGCCTCTAAGGCCGCCTGCGCTTCCTCCTCATCATACGTGCTGAAGCACAGTTCAAGCTGGTGCATTAATTCCCCCCACTGAGTTTGTGTGCTTTCGGGTAAAGCTTCCACAAAGTCGGCTGCCCGCCCATCCAAATGCATCTCCATCTGCTGCAACGCCTCCGCGTCTGTCCAGCCATTAACCTTTTTAGCACCTCTGATGCTGCGGGCAAACGATTTCCATGACGGAATCCCTTTGCCCGTGAACGTGCATTTTATTTTAGCCTGGGTTGGGTCGCCTCTCTCCCTTGGAGGTGCAGGTGATCGTTCCACCTCTGACACCATTTTGTTGAGGCTACTGCCCCCCGATTCCTCTCTGTGAGACATAACTCTCGGCTGGTCCCTTAACCACCTTGTTCATTCAAAAACCCTCCTCGTGGCTTCCCTCAAACATTGGTAATAACTACTATCGCCCAAGGGTCTGTACCCGATATATCTAATTTGATAGGCTCTAAGCGGTTTTGGTTTTTCTAGCCTCAATCCCAATACTCCTTTTCCCTCTTACTCACGGTTAGATGCGTATGGCGCTCTGGGGGTCTCGTCCTCGCGGCACACTTCGACGCGTCGCACGGACGTTCGAGTGGCCGAACTGAGAACCGTCCCGGGCGCTGACTTCTGGAGCAAGAGAGCGTTTTACCTCTCTGCACCCTCTTTTATCCTCAACCTACATAAAAGAACGCCGACCCAAACGCCTTCTCGGCCAATCAGGTCGCCACGCCCGTTCAGCCGCATTCCCGGTTTCTCTAACAATGGGTCCCCCGCCGATTGCGGCGCCGGCGGTGATCCACGGGCGCCTTTGTTATGCCAATCAGCCGCGGTTTCCGTAACAAAGGCTCGCCGCGGCTGCAGGTGTGCGCGGCGGTCCCCGCGCACACCTGCCACGCTAATCAGCCGTCTCCCCCCTCCTTGGCTTCCCCTTCATTCGTGGCTGTGGACCCCTGCCGGCCTGGTCGATACGTGTGTGTGGGGGGTGCGTTTCAACCGTGGTGGCTGGACAGCCCCCGCCGTGACCATGCAATCTCAACCCGGGTCACAGCGCCGCGGTGCGAACCAGCATCGGGGGATGTCGCCCAATTCCCTGGCCGCAGGAAACCGTGAAGATTATCCCTATGAGGGCTTTCGGGTAAAAACCTGCCGGCCAGGAGACCTCCCCTCGGAGCTCTATGTGGGAAAATGTGTGAGGGTGTGTTTATGTGGGGGGCGGTGAGGGGGAAGCGGGATCGGCCTTGTCGCTTGGTGGTGGCGAGGTCGAGCGGCTTCGCGGCGGCGGCATCACAGAGCACCCAGGGAGACCCCCAAGCGCGTGCGAGGGGGCAACCCAATACAGAAGTCCACAGCTTTGCTGAACTGCTGAGGTAGGGTATGGTTCTTCCTCGATGCCCACGCGTGGGGAGTTTCGCAACAGCATTTATCCGGTGATCCACCAACCCTCGCTGTCTCCCACAGTGCTGGATAACGGACCACATACAGCATAGCCGCCACCACCACCTGCATCACCCGGCTTTTTGTCTGACACAAGGTGATGCGCCGCTTACTGGGAGCCTCGTGGCGGCTGGGAACATTGTGTCTCATGACACAGTAGCACACTCTTAATGAAATTGAGAGAAAAAAAAGCAAGGATATTTTATTTGTACAGTTAGAGATCACTGTGAATAATGATTGCCTAAATATGTCGCTGGTAAGTTGTTGTTGTTTTAAATATCTTAAATTATAGGTTTCTTCATAGAATAACAATAAAGCATTGACCGTGTCTAGTAGTCCAAGCGTATATTTTTGTTACGTGTGAACTTATTTCGCAACGTTTGTAGCCAAACATGGTCATCGGAGGTGCGGGGGAAGGACAACAAACTAAACACAACAAAACAAAACCCTAGACCCCTCCCAAGGGACCCCACACCCTTCCGGGGGTAAAACCGTAATGGCTCGTCACCCCACGCGGTACACGAGGGGCCTGTCCGCCAGGGGGAGCTGTGACTTTAGTCATCGCACTCACCCCGAGACCGATGACTTTGTGGGAGCAGAGACGTCCTTGCTGCCTGTAGTCATCTGGAAATTCACTCGCACGATCAAGTGAGTGGCTCTGCTGATGAGACACTAAATGTCGAAACCGGTCCCAATTTTTGCTTGCAGATAATAAAGGTATTTTTGGGTTGGATCACGTAAATATAAATGTCGTTAAACCCAAAATCGCCCGACAGCCAATTAGAAAGGGTTGTCACGTATACAAAACGTGCCAATTAGTTTCTACTTCAGCACACCGGTGTGTTGGAGAGTAAACGCACAACATTCACAATTCGATTACGATTTTCGCTGGTGATTACAACCAGCTTCATCGGGCGATAGCCAAAGTTGTTATGCAGTCGTCCTGTTTTGGTCTTATGGGTAATATTGGCTGCGAAAGCTTACTGTTTTGCTTGCGCTGGACCAATGCTGTGGAAATTACGCACGACCAGAAGATTACGTGGCTGATGGCATGTGTAAAAAATATAACGTTCTACATTGTGGAGGGACTGATCTGTGAAGGAAGTTAATTATTAATTTGTGGCTTACATAATCCACGATGCTGGGCGGTGGCTTCGCTGGATGTAACTGCTGCCTGGTAACCCGTCGCTGTGGAGGCAGCAGTAGCAAGGGTTGGTGGATCACCACCACATGCGAGGAGTATTCACACTAGGCTCGTTGTGAGAAGTCGATAGACAAAAATGTGGTCTGCGATTAAGTGTTTTTACGTCGCACAAGTGGCTTTCTCCGGATGCTCCGGTTCCTCCCATTGCAGCAGCGGCGACGTTTGGCTCCGCCATCGAACAAAGATGGTCACTGCGTCTCGCGCTTTCAGATGCAATTCTGCGGTCGTCTGGAACGCTCTTCCTTTAGATATTATGAAGGCACTGGAGCTATGCACTTTTAAATCTAGATTGAAAACTAATTTCCTTAAAACTGATTTGTGTGTTGAGTTTGTTGTCCTTAGCACTGTTGGCTATGTACGGTGCAAAAGAATTTCAACATGCATACTCATGAATTGACCTTAATATATTAAGCATCGCAGAGCTTAGCTGTGCCGGCTTCTCCGCGTGACTGCTGCTGCTTCTGCTGTCTTCCCCACTCCTCGTATGAGGTTCCTCCTCTTGGCACCTCTGAGTCGTCCCCCCCCTCTCTCTCTACGATAATGAGGAGCGAACACCCAGAGGCGCCGCTCAGAGATGGAGGTGACATCTGCAAGAGAAAGCTCCCCCTGCTTTCTTCACGTGGAGCCACGCGGAGCTCGAGGCTCCCAGCAGATGTCGTTCACGACGTCCAGGTGGCATGAATTAGCCCGCAGAACTGAGGTCAGGTTCACGTGGGTCTTCCGCAAGCGGCCGAAACGCTGTTGATGATGATAATTTATCTTTGATGATCGCCAAGGAGACATCATCATCAACTTCATCTCGGATTAATCGGACGCCATGAAAATATTCAGACTCACGCACTCACACAGACTCACGCCCTCACACAGACTCACACACACACACAGACTCGCACACACAGACTCACACACACACAGACTCACACACACAGACTCACGCACACACAGACTCACGCACACACAGAGACTCACGCACACACACAGACTCACGCACATACACAGACTCACGCACACACAGACTCACGCACACACACAGACTCACGCACACACAGACTCACGCACACACACACAGACTCACGCACACACACAGACTCACGCGCTCACACAGACTCACACAGACTCACGCACACACACAGACTCACGCACACACACACAGACTCACGCACACACACAGACTCACGCACACACACAGACTCACACGCACACACAGACTCACGCACGCAGACTAACGCACACAGACTAACGCACACACACACAGACTCATGCACACACACACAGACTCTCACACACACACAGACTCACGTACACACACAGACTCACGTACACACACAGACTCACACACACACAAACGCACGCACACACACACAGACTCACGCACACACACACAGACACACACACACAGACTCACGCACACACACAGACTCACACACACACAAACGCACACACACACAGACTCACGCACACACACACAGACTCACACACACACAGACTCACGCACACACAGACTCACACACACACAGACTCACGCACACACACACAGACTCACGCACGCACACACAGACTCACGCACACACACACACAGACTCACACACACAGACTCACGCACACACACACAGACTCACGCACACACACACAGACTCACACACACACAGACTCACGCACACACACAGACTCACACACACACAGACTCACGCACACACACACAGACTCACGCACACACAGACTCACGCACGCACACACAGACTCACGCACACACACACACAGACTCACACACACAGACTCACGCACACACACACAGACTCACGCACACACACAGACTCACACACACAGACTCACGCACACACACACACAGACTCACGCACACACACAGACTCACGCACGCACACACAGACTCACGCACACACACACAGACTCACACACACAGACTCACGCACACACACACAGACTCACGTACACACACACAGACTCACGCACGCACGCGTGTGTAGTCGTGCGCCTCCGACTCGCGCTGAAATGACTCCGCACTTCTGTCTCGGCGCCACCTGACACCGGGACAGCCCCCCCGCTTCTCCCCCCTCCCCACCCGGGCCCTCCTCTACAGACACAATAGCGACACTGCT
Organism: Lampetra fluviatilis; assembly: GCF_964198595.1. Taxonomy (NCBI): domain Eukaryota; kingdom Metazoa; phylum Chordata; class Hyperoartia; order Petromyzontiformes; family Petromyzontidae; genus Lampetra; species Lampetra fluviatilis. Next base: position 191,891 of record NC_136298.1, read on the forward strand.
CGCTCTGTACCCCCCCCACCACTACCCCTACCCCCCACTTCCTACAATAGCGACACAGGTCGCCCTGTGCTCCCCCACCACTACCCCTACCCCCCACTTCCGACAATAGCGACACAGGTCGCCCTGTGCCTCCATCCTGCCCCCCCCCACTTCCTATAATAATAGCGAAATAGGTAGCTCTGTACCCCCCACCCCCACACCATGTCCCCAGCTGTAACCCCACCCGGGCAGCAGGGGCAGCGGCGGAGCGAGACGCACGGAATCCGACCCCAGCCTCTGCGAAGGTCGCCTAAATGCACTCTTTATCGCCCGCCCGCGCATTGTGATGGTTTCTGTGACCCCCCCCACTCCGTCCCCCTTTACCCCTCAGTGCCCCCCAGGGTTCACTGCTCGTGTCCGGAGCTCACAGCTGGGGACGTGGAGTGTTGATGGGCTCCCCCTTCTCGCCCGCCAATCCACCCTCCTGCCTACTATGCATTTCCACATGATGATAAGCCGCTTCATTAAGCTGTCATTTGTGATCGCGAGGTCGCTTCTGAAAAAAGAGCTCGAAAGCTCAGTGGGCATTACCTGGTAAAATAAAAAAGAGGTTCGTAGTAGTCCCCAATTGTCTCTGACTTTGAGCGGTGGCTTCTCGAGATTTAAACGCGAAGTCAAAGCAGTTATTGGCAGTTGTTGGAAATGTCGCATTCCCACGATGGGAACAAGTCTCTCCACTGTATCTACTCCGGAGGGCGGATTATATTTGGGCTGACTCAACTCCTCCAAACTAAAGGTGAGACGCGTCACAGCCTCTTATCTATACACTGCTGGATGAAGGCCTCCCCACACCTTTTAAATGATGGGGGATTGTTTGGTCATACTTCACCACGCTGGTCACTTTTGGTTGTTGAAGGCGTGGAGGGGATCCAGGACCGATTCAAGTATCACTCGCCACTGTGGTCCGGAATCAAATTCATACACCGACACCTCCGATTAGCACGGTTGGCTACGTACGGTGTGAAAGAGGTTCAACATAATCCATGTTTAGCAAGCTAACTGCTGCGCCACCGCTCCACGCCAATAAAAACTAATTTCCAGGGGTGTGCGTTTTACTGTCACTAAGAAGAGAGGGGCACATCTCAACGTTTCGGGCTACTGGCCTTCTGCAGGAATATTGAGGTTCACTAAGAGTCTTAAACTTACTGGAGCATCGAGGAAAACTAAACACGATTTGGCGATGCTGCTGCTGCGATGGCAATGGTGCACGAGTACAAGTACCACCACTCAACACATTCGTAAATGTAACACTGCGTCACCTTGAAATAAAAAATAATGTATAATATGCTACGATTTGAGCAACAGTCCCTTCTATACAGCACGTACATGAATAACAATTTCATTTTATATATAGCGTCATTCATGTAATAGCAACCCGCAACGCTGCACATTACTTATTATCCGTATCATGTGATCTGGCACGTCACGTAAATTGACGATAAAGAAGATACATTGGCCGGAATGTCGTCTAAAAAATTAATTAGTTTAAGGCCACACACACCGTGTTATTACTGACGAACGTGTTGAGTGTTTTTGTTGTCGCGTGTGGTAGGTGGGGCAGAGTGGTCGCGGCGGTGCCGTCGTCGTCTTTGATGTTCATTGAGTGTCAGGAGCGTGGGAAGACGTTCAACTGCATTCCAGGAGTTCATGTGCGGAGTGCCGCACTCAAGTACAATGTGCGTGAAACAATCCAATATACAGGCGAGTCTCCCATTTGTTACGCACGGGACTGTTTAAATAGCCGGGTTTGTGGTGACTTATCCGGGCTGTGAATGCAAGAAGGCGGGCTGTGAATGCAAGAAGGCACGCAGTGAGTGCACTTCGCATCCCTGCGTGTGTGCGTGAGTGAGCGTGTGTAAGGGGGCCAGGCCAGTTCACCTGGCCTGGCACAGGCGCCGTGGCGACGTCGCCGTCACTTAGAGGCGAATATCGGGTACTGGTATTGGTGTGTCAGGGCGGACCGAGCATGGTGCTGGCACCCACCCCCCTCGTGGTAATAGACTAACACTGAGAAAATTGAATGGCCAGAGACTAATTCCATGGCCTTTCCGTTTTCTCAGTGTTAGTCTGTGGCCTTTCCGTTTTCTCAGTCTTAGGTTATGGCCATTCCGTTTTCTCAGTGTTGGTCTATGGGCAAGTTCGTTGGTCCGATAATATGAATTGAATTCGTTGACAGCGAAAGGGGGTGACACAGCGGCCTCCGTCTTGGAGCGTGCTTCTCTGCTACGAATGTGCCTCGAAAACCGTACATTTTGGCGTAACAAAACATGGTTATGAGGCAAATTCTAGCATTAAAAACAGAGTTCACGGGTCGAGACTGAGAGACGGATGACAATGAATAGCAGATAAATTGATGCCACTCGGGTTAGCAATGGCGCAACGGACTTCCCATCGCCTAGCCGTGAAAAATCGGAAGAGATTAATTTCCAGGAGGTTGAAGTTTCAATAGTGGGAAGGGAGGTCAATGAAAGATCGCCCCCTGGTGGTGAAGGCGCTCCCTCGTAAAATACAAAACGTGATGATGACTGTGTACACAACACAATCCATGCTCTCTGTCCCTCCTGATTGTGTGCTTCCGTATATCTCCATCCTCACCCCCTTCATCTCTCTTCTCCATCTCCCTCCTAACCCCCTTCATCTCCCTTCATTTCCCTCCTGATCCCTTCATCTCCCTTCTCAATCTACCTCCTAAACCCTTAATCTCCCTTCTCCATGTGAATGGCTAAGTGGCGAGGTGCGTGGCCCAGTGGCGAGGTGCGTGGCTCGATGGCGAGGTGTGGGTGGAGATCGAACCCACGACCTCCTGCACATCAGGTAAGGGAGTTGGCGTCTAACCACCGTGGCTCGCATAAGCCGCTGCGATGACCGGGGCACTGAGGAGACAAAGGCGGCCAGGTGTGGTGTTGTCAACTCACCGCCTCGTGCGCCTTAATAAGTGCTCGCTAACAGCATTTGCCCCGACAGCCTGTGTAAGTCTGTGTGAGTGTAGTGTATGTGTCTATGTGAATGTGTGTATGCGTGCGATTGTGTGCGAGTCTGTATGCGTTTCTGTCCATGTAATGTATGCGTGTGAGAACGAGTGTATATGTGTGGGAGAGAGTAGGTGAGTGTGTGTGTGTTCATATGATCTATACCCATTGTGTGTTTGCGAGACAGATGTTAGTATTTTCTAATCTGAGTCATCCATTATGGGGGATTTGTTGAAATGTGTGTGTCGATGTGTCTGTATGTAGTGTGCGGAGCGGTAGTGTAGCATAGAGCACGCTGCGCTACGAACCCAGCAGCCCGAACTCGATTCCCGCTTACGGACAACACCAGTGATAGCGATTGAGACCCAGTAATGGGCCTCACCTAGTTCGACTCAGCCTCATATGAGTACCTGGTGCGGTGTGTAAACATCGCCACTAGGGAGGCAAAGGCGGCCGGGTGTGGTGCTGGCCACCCACCTCGTGTGCTGTGCCAGCCTTCATAGGTGGTCGCTAACAGCACTTTCCCCAACAGTCTGTTAAGGAAGGCTACACGCGGGGATCTGCGTTGTGTTTGCAGAAGACGTCAGTGTCCATACACGGCCACTTGAATGTCGGCTGCTTGAGATCTCAGTCCCATCATGGAGCGGAGAGCGGCAGGCCGAGAAACATCTCAAACATCTTCAACCATCTACAAGTGAGCGGAGGCAGAGCCGAGTTGTGCAATCCCTCTGAGGACCGGGATCCAGACGGCTTTCTAAAATACCCAACACACCTCTCCATCACAACACACATTCATCACACACACATTCATCACAACACACATATCCATCACACACACACATTCATCACACGCAAAATCACACGCACACATCAAAGACCAAGATAGCCCTTAACAGGCTGTTGGAGTAAGTGCTTTTATGAAGGGCAGAATCATGCCCGGGCGACTGTCTCCTGAAATAGTTTTTACATTCCGCACTAGGTACTCGTTTAAACAAAAACTAAACTATTTTTTTTATCTTACTAAGTAAGGCCCACTGAGCTATTTCGTTTTTTTAGAATCGACCCGGCGACAAATTATTGCTCAACAAAGTGGCTTTCATGTGGAAATTAATATCAGTCAAATACTCTAAAAGTATGTTCGGAGGACCTGGAGGAAAATCCACGCAACCACGGGGAAACATGCAAACTCAAAATATACAGGCGTCAGGGTCAGAATTTAATCCACGACATTCTGCACCTTGGCACCTGACTTAGGGCAGGCTTTGGATCCAATGGCGGAGCCAGGATTTCCAGGTAGGGGGGGCAACCCCTCCAGCAATGAAAAATTATAGAGGAGTTGTTAGTAAGTAAGAACTTGTCCCTTGCTTTTTATTCGATGCGTGTCCCGGCGATGGCGCAGCCATCGATCGATCAAGGGTCGAATTCGAACCGTGTGTGATCGGCATCGCGCTCGCTGAAGGTGAATGCCTTCAGGGAAGTCGTGTACTGTATACACAACTGCGCACAATTCTGAGTCACTAATAACTGCTTTGCCGTTACTTATTGCCAATTATGGACTCAGACTATTGTCCTATCATCTCATAGAGTCCCTGGCACGTAATAATATGCTATACAGTGGCAGTAGGGGTCGCAAACGCCGATTTATTGCTAATAAACCCCAATTATCCAATCTAAATTAGGGATTTTGATCGGATCATTGGGGGGACACACGGGCCCCCCCCACTGGCTCCGCCAGTGCCTGGATCGGTTCAAATATTTCCCACTTTTTGATCGCCGGATCTGCAACGCAGCGTACTAACCGCTGCGCCACTGTTCCTCCACCTAAATTACACACACACCTCGATGACACACCTGCATCACACATACCCATCTATGACACACACCTCCATCACATACAACAATTGTTATTCGTCATTAAGCGGCAGTGACGTCACTTCTGCCAGGCTAGGTGGATCTTGAGGCCATGATGAAGTGTTGTAGGCTGGCTGGCGGGAGGTCACAGAACAGACCCAGGTGCTATGGGTAGACTGACTGAGATTACTGGCAGATGCACCAACTGTGCCCCCAACTTTGCTAATTACGGGAATTCTCAACTCTCTCCACAACTGCCCCATCGCTTATGGGGAGTTGAGGGGATGAAGTGTTTGATGACTTTAAATACCCAGGCAGGTGCCAAGTTTTGGTGGGGATGATAGTTAGGCCCCACCTCTTAATAACAAGGTCCAGGTTCAGCAGCAGAGCCTCCAACTCAGTCAATAGTCAGCAGCAATCACCAGATCATCAACATGCAAAACATGGCTGACCACGACCAAACTCGGACATCAATCAGTCAGCCATTGAATATGTACCAGATGAACATTCCTTTGGTACAGCCATGGAAAGCTTCTCGAACTACGAGGTCGAAAAATATGTAACCCAGGGTGAATAGGAATTGGCTCTGACTCCCGGCTATCCAGCTTTAGGGGGCCATCCATTTAGTAGGTACGCAAAAATCCTCCCTCCCTGTATGCACGCGTACTTTTTACACCCCCCTCCCGAATCCTATAGAACGGCTGATATTTAATCTACGCAGAAACGATCAAGGATTCATAATATGAACTTTTTTTTTAGCAAACAGAGAAGTCCACCGCCGGACTACCTAACTCATTTGAAGGCCAATGTAGACAAATTATTATCCAAGCTTCACCCCGCCCCCCCCCCCGTTTCCTATGCGTACGTAAATTGTCAGTAGACCCCCCATGCGCAAGCGTACGCATTTGGGTTAACCCCCCCTCCCCCCTCCTGTGCATACGTACTAAATGGATGGCCCCTAGCCAGGCCTGCCCACCATCATGAAGGTCTTTAATAATTGTAAGCCGTCAGGGACCCGAAAGCACAATCGCCTACTGATGGTATCGTAGGCCTCGAGGAGTTCAATAAAGTAGAGATATAGGTCATGTTGAAATTTCTTACACCTCTCTTGTAGCAGACAGATAATTTTGTGTCCGTGTAGGACCATCCCGGCCTTGAAACCACATTGGGGCTCGGCAAGCGTCTCCTCAGCGTGTCTGGCAAGGCGATATTGAATAATCCTTGCCAGAACCTTTCCCGACACAATGAATCAGTACATAATCTCATTATGTCCCTTGCTTAAAGCGTCACCTCTTCTCAATTGCCCATTCTCTTCATCTTTCCTTTCCTCCCCACGCTACCTCCACTTCCTCCTGTTCCTCCCCTATCCTTCCATAACCCTTAAGTACCCTCTATCGCGGTCACCCATTCCTCAGCCCTTGCACGCCCCTGTCATCTGAATCATTCTTTTATTATACCCTTTCAAACTACGAGACCAGGCTATTGTGGGTTTTAATGGTGTCCGATGTGGACGCCCACCACCGCAGTAGAATTAACTATTAAAACGATTACAATCTATTTCCAATAGTTGGCAGGAGTATCAAGGCCGTAGCCATGGAGTCAACAATGGGGGGACCAAATCTTCCAGGGGGTCTGGCGGTCTTCCCCCAGATGAAAAGAAATCTAAATTTGAAAACTAATTTCATGTAATTTCCTGCCTAAATATAAAAAATTCACTAACACATAGGATGGACTTTTTATTTATTTTTTAGAATAATGTGTAATAGTGTATTGTATTACATTGCTCTGTTTTTTCTTTTTTTCTTTTCTGGGGGATGTGTCCCTCCAATATATTTGTTATAATGACGGCCTTGAGGAGTATATTACAGATGGCAGGCCGCTGGTCTCTGAGTGAGCAGAATCACCAGATTATCGGCATACATAACATGGTTGACCAATAGGGTGCCATCCCTTCACCGGACCCGGGCATCGATCAGCCTCCCATTGTACCTGAACCAGATGGAAATTCCGATTTAAAGCTTTCGTGACTGCAGGGATTCATCTTCTTGGCTCTTTCGGTAAAGTCACGTAGAAGGGAAGTAATAAAATAATAAAAATAAAACATAATAAAATTTTTCTCACAACGTTTCGGCCACAACGCAAGCAGCCGTCCTCAGGTGAAAACCAGGTCCGTCGAGGCGACAGAGTCTGAATGAAACAGCACACGAGCTTGGAGCATATATATAAGCTGGGCGCCTTGACAAAGGAATTTGCATATCAAGAGGAATTTAGCATATTTATGGGAAATGCAGGAATGTGATTAGTACTACATATGCATGTGCATTATGCAGGATTAACAGCATCAAAGGGAGCTGCAGTTGCTGCTGCTGCTGCAGTTGCTGCTGCTGCAGTTGCTGCTGCTGCTGCAGTTTCTGCTGCTGCTGCAGTTTCTGCTGCTGCTGCAGTTTCTGCTGCTGCTGCAGTTGCTGCTGCTGCAGTTGCTGCTGCTGCAGTTGCTGCTGCTGCAGTTGCTGCTGCTGCAGTTGCTGCTGCAGTTGCTGCTGCTGCAGTTGCTGCCTTATCCATTTTAATATAACACTATGTATTATTCTACCCACCCTAATGTGTATCACACTGCTATATATTTACTATACAATTGTAATAAACGACTGGACCACGATGTCTGGCTCAGTGTCCTTTATTCGGTTCGTGCTGTACACCCACACGGCTGTCTTTACTCTGTAGCTTCCCCACGGTGCTGACTCCAATGTCGGCCCGATCCACAACAGCAGCCCCGCTGCTGTTTCTCTCACACAGCCCCCCTTGGCTGTACTCGCTGCAACTCCTCTCTCTCTCCGCAGCTCTGACAGCCTCGTGCTGTCTCCCTCTCTCCCTCCGCAGCTCTGACAGCCTCGTGCTGTCTCTCTCTCTCTCTCCGCAGCTCCACCTGGCAGCCACACCGCTGCCTCTAACACGCAGCCCTTCTGGCTGTCTTCTCTGCAGCTGCACACCACTCCGCAGCTTCCTCTTGTCTTCGGGGTTGGCTCCCGATGGCCGTCGGTGCCCCCCCTCTTCTCACTCGCCCGCGTGGCCTCACTCTTTTCCGCTCACACCCCGACTGCCTTCCCCTTCCGGTTTACCCGCTTAAGGACCCGAACCTTCCACCCACGTCACATGACTCCACCCCCCGTGACGTCACATCCGGAAGGTCGCTTACGCCCGCATTACACCACCCTCCCCCGTAGAAAAATCCCAGCCGACCTCGGCTGACCAATAGCAAATCGTAATGCGGCGAACCGAGCTTCCCCCCCTAAAGGACACTAAGCATAAAATGTAACAGCAAGAACAACAACAACAACGCAATTAACATCAACGAACATACAAAAAGCATGCAATAAATACAACTGTAAGAAAAAAAAATAACAACACAGCAACAATCAACGAAACGTAAGCGATTTGGAACGTGTGCGGGTCGCCGGCCCGTCCCGGACGGTCGGCGGCCCACTCGCAGAACGGGAACGCGATGAAAGTCGAGGAATGACAGGGGGTAATCCCCCTGTCGCAGCTGGAAGTCCACCGACGTCCCGTGTCCCTAAAGAGTTAGTCTTGGGCTTGTCCTGTGACCGTGCACGCAGCTGGGTCGGAAGGGCTGCAGGGCTCGAAGGTCCCGCAGACCTGGCAGGCGTCCTCCGAGCAGGGCCCCTCGTCCCCCGCAATGTCACGGCCGGCCTGTCTGGAACAGGTACGACAGGCGCTCTAGCAAGATCAATGGACGCAGGCAGGGGAGAGTCAGCAGCAACAGACCCCGGCAAGGCAACATTGGGGGATGACGCATCATGTAAGGGAGCAACATATGGTTTCAAGCGCGACGTATGCACAACCCAGCGACGAGACCCAATCTGGACGCGTGCTGACTGTGGGTTGGGAACCGCAATGAGGCATACGGGACCATGCCAGGGTTTGTGCAATTTCGGCGAGGTCCCCGGACGTACCTGTGGACAATGAAGCCAGGCTAGGTCCCAAACCTTCCAAGGGCACTCCCCCTCGGACCGTCGCGCATATCGCTCGTTCCGGGCCTGGGCTTTGGCCGTAGCCACGCGGGCATTCTCCCGCGCCTCCGTGACTCGGCGAACCGTGTCCTGAATGTATTCAGGAAGTGGTTTACGAGGTCCCTTCACCCCAGTTCCCAATTGCACATCCACCGGCGGCACGTTTTCCCGACCATACATAAGGTAAAACGGCGAATATCCTGTAGCCGCATGAGGCGTCATCCTGTACGCCGAAAGCACCCCGGGGATGTGCAGATCCCAATCTGATTGTTGTTCACTCACGGTATGGCAAAGCATGGCAGACAATGTCCTGGTCAGCCGTTCAACCATACCATCCGTCTGCGGATGGTATGGGGATGTCCGTACTTTCTTAGTCCCAAGGCCCGCGCACACTTCCGCCAATAATTTAGAAGAGAAATTCCTGCCCTGGTCCGTGAGGAGTCTCTCAGGCGCCCCCTTATCCATAATATACCCAAACAAAAAGGCGTCGGTAATGGCCGCGGCCGACTGATCGGGCAACGGCCAGGCCATCGGCCAACGGGAGAGGTACTCAACCCCTACCAGCAAATATTTATTACCCCTCGCCGATGGTGGAAAGGGTCCCAATATGTCCAGTGCCACCAATTCATTGACTCGAGACACCTGAATCGACTGGAGAGGCGGCACGTAAGGATGTTTCGGCGGCTTACGTCGTGCACACGCAGGGCACGCGCGCACGTGCCCTACGACATCTGTCGCCATGCCGTGCCAAAAATAATGACGTTGCAACGTCAACAAGGTCTTCTGCACCCCTAAATGTAAGAGAGTGTCACAATGGAGGGTTCTAATCAACTCGAATCGCAAGGACGTTGGTACCACCAGGCGCCAACGTTCCTGGAACCCCTCCCGCCACATAAGCAGACCATCTCGGAGAGCGGTTTGCGGCCCCATAGCCGTACTCGGACTCCCATTGTCCCTAGCAGACCGCTTCCGCAAGGACACCAACGACTCATCCATCATCTGTTCCCGGATCCAGACAGACCGCGGCAGGTTCAAAACCCCGTCAGCCGGTCCCGGTTCCATCGGAGTGTCCGACTTCTCGACGGCCAACGTAAGCGGCTGAGGGGGGTTTGGAATCGGCGAACACCTATGCGTCCCCGACTCACATTTACAAGGGGCGCGCCGCGGTAATCTGGAAAGTGCATCAGCGTTCACATGGCGCACTCCCTTCCGATGTTGAATTTGGAAGGAAAATTCCTGTAGCGTGTCCAACCAACGTGCCAACTGTCCGGATGGCTGGTCAATTTTAAGGGCATATTGCAAGGCCGCATGATCCGTACGCACAATAAAAGAACGACCGTAGAGGTATGGTCGAAATTGCCGTAGGAAAAAAACAACCGCCAATAGTTCTCTGCGAGTGACACAGTAGCGGGTTTCCGCAGGAGACAAGACTCGGCTACCATACACCACGACACGCTCTACACCCCCTTTAGACTGTGATAATACCGCCCCAATACCTGTGTCACTCGCGTCCGTATCAAGAATGAATGGGTGATCGAAATCGGGATAATCCAATGTTGGGGCCGTGGCCAATAGATCACGCAGACTCCGAAAGGCCGCCTCCTCCGGCTGTCCCCAAACAAACTTCCGTCCTTTACCCGTAAGGAGATGCAAGGGCCTCGCAATCGTCGCAAAACCCGGCACAAATCTTCGGTAATACGAGGCAAATCCCAAAAACCACCGAACATCCCCCACGGTGGCCGGAGTCGGCCAATCCCGGACGCACGCCGTCTTTTCCGGATCCGTGGACACTCCCTCAGCACTCACAATGTGCCCCAAATAGCGGACGGACCGTTGCAGTAGGTGACATTTCTTTGGTTTGAATTTCAATTTGGCAGAACGCATCCTCGTGAACACTGTCTCCAGCCGCGTCAAATGTTCATCAAATGTGCGGCTGAAGACAATAATATCGTCCAAATATATAAGACACGTCTCCCACTGCAACCCCGTCAAAACGAGCTCCATCAATCTTTGAAATGTAGCAGGGGCCGCATTCAATCCCATCGGGAGACAGTTGAATTTAAATAACCCCTGCGGCGTACGGAATGCGGTTTTCTCCCGTGAGGACTCGTCAAGGGGAAGCTGCCAAAATCCCGAAGAGAGGTCCAGTGTGGAAAAGAACTTAGCCCCCGACAATGCGTCGAGGGAGTCATCCATACGCGGCAGGGGGTACGCATCTGCCACCGATATCTTATTCAATTTGCGGAAATCAACACAAAATCGCAATTTGCCATCCTTCTTCTTAACCAAGACGACCGGAGCGCTCCATGGGCTGTTAGATGGCGATATAATGTCCGCAGCCAACATGTCTTCCACTGCCCCCCGTACGTGTTCTCGCTCCGCAGGACTCATCCGATGCGAATTTAATCGAATAGGGGCAGCATCGCCCGTCTCAATGTGATGGTAAAGCAACGAAGTGCGGCCCAAATCCAAATCATCGGAGCTGAACACATCGGAATATGTCAACAACAATTTACGCAGCGCACCACGTTGCTCCATGGACAGGGAAGAATTTCCGTCACATAAATCAGCAAATCAACGATCATCCGAACTCCTTGGCTCGGAAACCCCAGCAACAACTCCCCGGCTATGCGGACAATCATGGGTCGCAAACGCCGTAGTGGCATGTGCCACAACCGTACCGGCCGGGACACGGACGTTTTCTCCCCCCGCATTAAGCACCTGTAAAAACGGTAATTGATCCGGCCGGACGATGGTCTGTGCCCCCACTAACGCCAACCCGGTTGTTATCGTGGCGGACGGTGACAACAAGACCCCTACTGCTCCTAGCCGATCAGGCAGGGGCTTCCGATACCGCAAGGGTATAAGCATCTGTGTACCAGGTGGGATGTCCACAGATGCGACGGACAGCGCCTGCACTTGTACGGCCGAAGCAGGTCGCCCCCAGGGCGACGGCAGAAACGAGATTTGACGGCCCCCCGGCAGTTCAATACAGTTCTCATTGATTTTGATCAAAATGGGCATCTTAGCCAAAAAATCGGTGCCTAACAAACAAGGAACCGCCAAAGATCTCGATATCAACACAACACCCGAGGCCGACACATCTCCAATAGATATCTTAGCATCCACCTGACCCACGATACCCATGCTACCCCCGTTCGCAGCGACGCACGACCCATAAACCGGACGCACAGCCCCCGGCGGGATGCCCAACAGATGGAAAATGACATCCGAAATAATAGTCGCAGACGCGCCGGAGTCGACCAAAATGCGTACGTCCACCCCTTGTATAGACCCCGGTACAGTGGATGAGCCCGTAGCGGCCGCGACGACTCTCCGTGCCAACTTGCGCCACTGCGTGACCGAGCGACAAGGCCCCGTCGAAGGGCATGCTTTAACCACAACGTTAGGATGGCGCAACGACGGTGATGGGTGAGGTGTAAAGCCTTGCCGAGTGTCTGGTGCGTGCCGACATGCCTGTTTCGCAGGATCTTTAGCCGACTTGTCCGGTGCCGAGGCCTCCTGCTGCGGCGGAGCCGGGAAGCGGGCCCAGCAGTCTCTGGCGTAGTGGCCCCTACGCCCGCAGCGGAAACATTCGGCCTCGTTGCGCCGAAGCGCAGGCCTTGCCTCCTGACGGCCCCGTTCTGGTAGCACCGCGCGCGGTCTCGGCCCGCCGCGTCCCGTCCATGGAGCGGAGGCGGCCGTCAGCTGTTGAGGGCCCCGGTCATCCGGAACATAGACAGCCTGCGCAGGGTTCGACCCCAGCGCATCCCCTTCTTTGACGGGCCCCCCCGTCCACGCCGTCACTTGTTTCCAGCGACGGAGGTTGAATTGCGCATTGAGACACTTAGCAGCCATCCGGGAAGTTAGCTTCTCATGCCCACACACAGGCATGGGGATCCCTAGATCCCGAGACAGCTCCAACATTTTCCCTAATATGAGAGGCTCGAGCAGGTCCTGTGGCGTCTCAGGATAAGCTGCCATGGCCAGCTCCAGCACCGCACACCTGAACGCCACGGGCGACTCCTCTGGTGCTCGTTGTCGTTGAGCGAATCGCCGATGCGCATCATCTGGTGGCTCATAAGCATCGGCCATTTCTTGAAAAACACCACATAAAGTTGCCTTCTTATCGGTCGTTATGGAACGGAAGAATCGGACAGATTCGTCGTCCAGGAGAGTCGGCAACACCTCCAAAGCCTCCGCATCGGTCCATCTTGCTGTGCGTACCGCCGCCAAGAAGCGGCAGGCGAACGCGCTCCAGTCCCCACCGACGGAAAATTCTTTAACCGTTGTAAGGTGGCGACTCCGACTCCTCTTCCCGCCGTCTTCCAATGGTGGTGGTTGTGGTGGCAAATTCAAAATGGCGTCGGCCCGCAGCGTGGCCAAGATGGCGGTTTGGCGCCGCGGAGCGCGCAAAATGGCGGCCTCTTGCCGCGTGGGCAATGGCGGCGGCAGGACAGGCAACGTGGCGGCCCGCGGAGCACCAACTGCGTCCTCCATCGTCCCTGGCGCGACGAGATGGCACAGATGCGCCAGGACGTCCTTAAGTGCCTCCAGTTGTACCGCCATCGCTTGCCATCGTTGATCCGCGTCTGATGATGTCGACGGACCCGCCACCGCGCCAACATCCTCCACTCCCGTTCCCGTGGTCGCCTCAGCCGGGCTCTCCTCCACCACCCCAACAGGATCCGTGGTTGGAGGGAGTTCGTCGTCGTCGGACGAAGAAGCCGATGCAGGCGCCGGATTAACTTTCTTCCTCACTTGTTTCAACATGCCGTTGCACTTCCGACACCAATGTAAAAAACGACTGGACCACGATGTCTGGCTCAGTGTCCTTTATTCGGTTCGTGCTGTACACCCACACGGCTGTCTTTACTCTGTAGCTTCCCCACGGTGCTGACTCCAATGTCGGCCCGATCCACAACAGCAGCCCCGCTGCTGTTTCTCTCACACAGCCCCCCTTGGCTGTACTCGCTGCAACTCCTCTCTCTCTCCGCAGCTCTGACAGCCTCGTGCTGTCTCCCTCTCTCCCTCCGCAGCTCTGACAGCCTCGTGCTGTCTCTCTCTCTCTCTCCGCAGCTCCACCTGGCAGCCACACTGCTGCCTCTAACACGCAGCCCTTCTGGCTGTCTCCTCTGCAGCTGCACACCACTCCGCAGCTTCCTCTTGTCTTCGGGGTTGGCTCCCGATGGCCGTCGGTGCCCCCCCTCTTCTCACTCGCCCGCGTGGCCTCACTCTTTTCCGCTCACACCCCGACTGCCTTCCCCTTCCGGTTTACCCGCTTAAGGACCCGAACCTCCCACCCACGTCACATGACTCCACCCCCCGTAACGTCACATCCGGAAGGTCGCTTACGCCCGCATTACACAATTACGACACCATACATTACTCTGCACACTGCACCATGCCAGTGAGTGGAACGCGGTCTGAAAGTCACCGTAAACGTGAACACAATCAGTTAAGATCCGAAATGGTTTATTACATCCTTCCAATGATTGCTAAGCCAGAATCCATCTTCTCGGTTGAAATTGTCTCTGTGTTTGTATATGTGGATCGCCTCATGAACGAATCTCTCATGATAGCCAGATGGCTTGCAGAGAACCTCTGTCTTGGAGAAGTCAATGTCATGTGAGCCCACTGAATTGTAACAGTGATCTGCCACGGCTGAGGTGTTTGTCCTACCGTGTTTTAGGTCTGCTTTATGTTCACGGATGCGGTCCGAGACATGTCGTTTGGTTTCTCCAATGTAACTGCTACCACAGAGGCAACTTAGTTTGTAGACGCCAGGGTACTGTATGTCTGGAACCACATATTTTACAGACGGGACCAGATCACGGATTTTATATACTGTGTTGAATCGGACCTGGATCTTGTGTTTAATCAGGATTTTCGAGATCTTTTTTGTGACCCCAGCAATGTAGGGTAAGGTGATGGTCTTGAAAGGCTCCTCAACAGGATCCTTCTTGATGGTTGGAGTGATGGCCTTGCGGATTGTGTAGTCGGAGTAACCATTAGCCTTAAGAGCTTGGCGTACGTGTTTGAGTTCACTGCCAATGTGTTCCTGGTCGGAAATGCATTGGGCTCTATGGTATAGAGTCTTGATGAGGGAATTCTTCTGGGATGGATGGTGGTGGGAATCCGGTTTTAGGTAAGCACCCGTATGGGTGGCTTTCCTGTAGACAGAGTGGCTCATTGAACCATCAGGTCTCCTTTTAATTAGGACATCCAAAAAGGGTAGCTTGCCATCTTTTTCGACTTCCATGGTGAATCTGATGGCTGGGTGTATGGAATTGATGTGGTCGAGAAATTGGTCTAGAGCAGGCCGGCCATGTGGCCAGATGACAAAAGTGTCATCTACGTACCTCTTCCATAAGGTCGGGCGTAGAGTGGTAGTCTTGATGGCGTCAGTCTCAAATTTCTCCATGAAGAGGTTGGCTACAACCGGAGATAGGGGGGAGCCCATTTGGGTGCCCTCAGTTTGCTTGTAGAAAGTTCCATTCCAGGTGAAGTATGTATTGGTTAAGCAGTGTCTCACCAGGGGGGGTACCCCAGCATTCAGTCCTTGATGAACCAAGTCTTCAATGATTGCGATGGTGTCAGGTACAGGAACTTTGGTGAATAAGGAAACCACATCAAAACTGACAAGCAGGTCGTCTGGGGACAGGGCAATCCCCTTGATTGTCGATACCAGGTCAGTAGAGTTTAGTACCGCAGAGGTGGTTTTTCCAGTGAAAGGCCGTAGGATTTCAGACAAAAAACGAGCCAGTTTATAGGTGGGGGAGTTGATAGTAGAGACAATGGGACGAAGAGGTGTATCTTCTTTATGTATCTTTGGCATGCCGTATAATCTTGGTGGCCTGGCTGCAGAAAGTTTCAACGAGAACTGTTTGGTCTGATCAATTAATGCGGTTGAATCAGAAATGATTTGCTTGGTTTTAGAGACGAGGCTGTTGGTGGGGTCTCTTTTTATTTTTGTATAGCTGCCATCGTTGAGTAGTTCTTGGATTTTGTTGTTGTATTCTGTTTTGTCCATGATGACAGTTGCATTGCCTTTGTCGGCTGAGAGGATGACAATGTCATCCCTCTTTTTTAATTGAGCTAATTCAAAACGCTCATCTTTGCTGATGTTGCGAGCTGGCATCTTAGCGTTTTTGAGGGTTGCAGAGATTTCAGATCTTGCTACGTCTGCAGCGATGTGACTCAGGCCCTTGAGAGCTACATCTACTCTAGCAATTATAGCATTAACTGGTATGTGTCTAGGTGTGACTGCAAAGTTTAGTCCTTTAGCTAAAACGGATTTCAGGCCTTCAGAAATAGAACTGTTACTGCGATACCATAGAGCCCAATGCATTTCCGACCAGGAACACATTGGCAGTGAACTCAAACACGTACGCCAAGCTCTTAAGGCTAATGGTTACTCCGACTACACAATCCGCAAGGCCATCACTCCAACCATCAAGAAGGATCCTGTTGAGGAGCCTTTCAAGACCATCACCTTACCCTACATTGCTGGGGTCACAAAAAAGGTCTCGAAAATCCTGATTAAACACAAGATCCAGGTCCGATTCAACACAGTACATAAAATCCGTGATCTGGTCCCGTCTGTAAAAGATGTGGTTCCAGACATACAGTACCCTGGCGTCTACAAACTAAGTTGCCTCTGTGGTAGCAGTTACATTGGAGAAACCAAACGACATGTCTCGGACCGCATCCGTGAACATAAAGCAGACCTGAAACACGGTAGGACAAACACCTCAGCCGTGGCAGATCACTGTTACAATTCAGTGGGCTCACATGACATTGACTTCTCCAAGACAGAGGTTCTCTGCAAGCCATCTGGCTATCATGAGAGATTCGTTCATGAGGCGATCCACATATACAAACACAGAGACAATTTCAACCAAGAAGATGGATTCTGGCTTAGCAATCATTGGAAGGACGTAATAAACCATTTCGGATCTTAACTGATTGTGTCCACGTTTACGGTGACTTTCAGACCGCGTTCCACTCACTGGCATGGTGCAGTGTGCAGAGTAATGTATGGTGTCGTAATTGTATAGTAAATATATAGCAGTGTGATACACATTAGCGTGGGTAGAATAATACATAGTGTTATATTAAAATGGATAAGGCAGCAACTGCAGCAGCAGCAACTGCAGCAGCAGCAACTGCAGCAGCAGCAGAAACTGCAGCAGCAGCAGAAACTGCAGCAGCAGCAGCAACTGCAGCAGCAGCAACTGCAGCAGCAGCAGCAGCAACTGCAGCTCCCTTTGATGCTGTTAATCCTGCATAATGCACATGCATATGTAGTACTAATCACATTCCTGCATTTCCCATAAATATGCTAAATTCCTCTTGATATGCAAATTCCTTTGTCAAGGCGCCCAGCTTATATATATGCTCCAAGCTCGTGTGCTGTTTCATTCAGACTCTGTCGCCCCGACGGACCTGGTTTTCACCTGAGGACGGCTGCTTGCGTTGTGGCCGAAACGTCGTGAGAATAATTTTATTATGTTTTATTTTTATTATTTTATTACTTCCCTTCTACGTGACTTTACCGAAAGAACCAAGAAGACAGATGGAAATTACTTTGGTACAGCCATCGCAGGCTTCACAAATTTTGTGCTCGAAATAGATGATAAATAAAGTGGGAGCCAAATGACATCCCTATAGCACTTCAAGGTGAACACACCCCACATTACACACACACCCCCACGAGACACACACGCCGACATAACACACCTCCATGACACAACGTCAAATCTCAACCGGTTCTCGGGATCTCCGATGTCGACTGAGTCTTACACGAGTATACCTGGCGCAGTGTATGAGCATCACCACTGTGGGGAGAAAAAGGCGGTCGGGCATATTTATTAGACATCTTCCGTGGTTTGCGGCGTCAGCATCGTTGCTCTTGCCCCAGCAGTCGTTTAACCCCCACACTGGGACCTTTGTCGTTGCTGGTGTGCTTGCAGCAACCCGCGTGACTGGGCGTGCGTGAATCCGAGGCGAAGAGTGTATGCAGTGTATGTAGGGTAGGTGTGTGTCCAGTGAGTGAAGGGTAGGCGGTGTGCAGTGTCTGAAGTTTGTGTAGGGTAGGTGTGTGTGCAGTGTGTGTAGAGTCGGTGTATGTGCAGTGTGTGTAGGGTGTGTGCAGTGTGTGTAGAGTTGGGGTGTGTGTGCAGTGTGTGTAGGGTAGGTGTGTGTGCAGTGCGTGTAGGGTAGGTGTGTGTGCAGTGTGTGTAGGGTAGGTGTGTGTCCAGTGTGTGAAGTTTGTGTAGGGTAGGTGTGTGTGCAGTGGGTGTAGTGTGTGTGTGTGTGCGTGTATTGTGAGTCTGAGATTAGGAAAGGCACCGGGCAGAGATGATCTCCCAAGCGAAATGCTCAGGGAGGGTGGCGTTTGTGCACAGACTGCCCTACATGGCATCATAACACAAGTCTGGACCACTGGACGGGTTCCGCAGGATTGGAAGGATGCCCTGGTGGTCCCCCTCTTTAAGAAGGGGGACCGCACAGACTGTAACAATTACAGGGGCAGGGAAAGGTCCTAGCAAGGATTATTCAACATCGCCTTGCTAGGCACGCTGAGGAGAGGCTTGCGGAGCCCCAATGCAGTTTCAGGAAAGGGCGGTCCTGCACGGATGCCATATTTTCTGTCCGTCTGCTACAGCAGAGGTGTAGGGAATTCCAACAAGACCTACATCTTTGCTTTATTGACTTGGTCAAGGCCTATGATACAATCAGTAGGCCAGGGCTCTGGGTTGCTCTTCGTGCTTTCGGAGTCCCTGACCCTCTGCTCACGATCATTAAGGACCTTCATGATGGTGAGCGGGCCCGGGTAAAAGCCTTTCCCTGTACACCTTGGGGTGCGACAGGGATGTCCTCTGGCTCCCACATTATTTAACATCTATTTTGACCACGTAGTTCGTGAAGCCTTCAATAGCTGTACCGGGGGAATTTCCATTTGGTACAGATATAATGAGAGGCTGATCGACGCCCGGGTGCGATCAAGGGATGGCTCCCTATTGGTCAACCACGTTATGTATGCCGATGATTTGGTAATAGCTGCTCATTCAGAAGAGGAGTTGGAGACACTGCTGCTGAGACTGGATCGTGCCACTAAGAGGTGGGGCCTTTACCATCAACCCCACCAAAACTAAGCACCTGCCTGGGTATTTTGTACCATTCTCCACCCCCACAACTCCCAATCGGTGATGGGGCAGTAGTGGAGAGAGTGGAGAGTTTCCCATACCTGGGCAGTGTGCTTATGACCGGCTCCAGTTTAACAGCAGAGGTCTCACTCCGAATCAGTCGAGCGGCAATATATTTTCATCGGTTGCGTAATGCTGTGTGGAAGCTACCTGGTCTGTCGCTCCGCACGAAGCTTCAGGTCTTCTCGGCCACGGTCATTCCCTCTACGCTTGCGAAACGTGGACCCCCCTAATGGAGCATCTTCGCCGGTTGGAAACATTTAGGCTGGCCTGCCTACGATCCATCCTGGGTTTAACCAAGCTGGATTGTGTGAGGAGCTCACAAATCCTTGAAAGATCTGGGCAAAGTCCCATCGGTGAGCTCCTTCGGTAGGCAAGGCTGCGTTGGCTGGATCATGTAGCCCGCATGCCCAGCCACCGCATGCCTAAACAGCTTTTGTTCGGCCGGATCGAGGGGGCTAAACGGGCGCGGCACGGGCTAGAGAAGAGATGGAGTGATGTGGTACAGGAGGACGTGGAGCTGAGTGGACTTGCTGATGACTGGTACCAGCGGTGTCAAGATCGGCCTCTGTGGAGGAGGCTCGTGAAGGACGCTACTGGGCATTTGGAGGCAGTCGCCCTCCAACAACAACGGAGGGCGGAGGAGCGACGCTCACAACAACAAGCGGAGCGCCGGGTGGCTAAAGCACAGCAAGTTGGTACAGTAGGGGCACAGGTGGCACATCAGCCAGTCATCTCGGTCATCTCGGTCAGTCGACCCGTGGCACCTGGGTCTGCCCCGTGACCTCCTGCCAGCGTGCGTTCGACACTTCACGTGGCCTCAAGGTGCACATGGCCTGGCACAAGCGTCGTGGTGACGTCACCGCCACTTAGTGGCGAATGGCGGTTATTGTTGTTGTTGTCGTGTGAGTGTATATTGAGGTTGTGTGAGTGTAATGTGGGGGCGATAGTGTAGCAAGTAGTGCGCTGCGAATCGAATTATCTGAAACGGTCCTGGGCCTCCCCTAGGTCGACTCAGCCTCAAAATGAAGTACCTAGTGTGTAAACATCGCCACTAGGGAGACAAAGGCGGCCAGGCGTGGTGGTGGCCACCCACCCCCGCGTGTGCCGTGTAAGCTTTCATATATGCTCGCAAACAGCACTTGTCCCAAAGAGTAGGTTGAGGTAATGCAGGAGGATCTTTGTCTTTTGGTGTGTGTAGTGTGGCGGGGACCGGAGGAAAAGAGTGTGTGTGTGTGTATGTAAGTGGTATGTGATGTTTGCCTGGTGTCTTTGTCTGTCTGTATTGCTCGCGAACAGCACTTGTACGGTTGTGCCAACAGCATATGTAGGGTACACGGGGGATCTTTGTCGTTGTATGTGCATATATATACGCAGGTGTGCGAGTGTATTAGTGCGTGTGTGTGCGCCCCTGGTATAACTCGGGGGTGTGTACTGTTGTGTGTAATTGGTAGGAAGGGGTGTGTGTGTGTACCTGGTATGTGTGTACGTGTGTGCTCAGAAAGAACATTAAATACTTTCCATACCCGGGTGAGTGACAGGCAAGCGGATGCTCGCTTCATAACCCCTCGCACACACATCCCTCAACTGTCACTTCGCCGTGGCAATATCTGTTCATATCACCTCACTAGCAGTTGGAGGCTAAGCCAAGTGGACTCACTGGCAGGTGGAGCTACGAACAGGTGGATTTGTTTTCCATCTTCTCCTTTAGCTCCACTACGATCATCATTTAAAAAAACTCCATCTCTGGATCCTGACACCCATGAAAGATACCACCCCATCCCCAGCCTCCCTCTCCTGGGCAGAAGTCCATGGAAGGGTCATCCTCTACCCCCTCCGTCAATCACTCCTCCTGCTTGTGATCTTCATGACCCAGTCACATCTGGTTTCCGTCAAGGCCACTCAATGGAAACAACCCACTGGAGTGTAGGCAACGACCTACTTTACACCGGACAATGGTTCCCACTCCCTGCTTATTGGAATTCACTGCTGGCATGGATACCTTTGATTATCCCAGCCTCCGTTGAATCCGGCTCCTATCTCTTACGCGTTAATCCCAGTCCTTACAAAGGCTTCCCTCCTCTCAGAAATGCTTACGTAATGGTGTTCCTCAATCCACTGTATGTCTTCCCACTTGGCAAAATTATGTCCAGCCGATGACACCCATACTCAAGGTGCCGTTCATTTGCCTGATCCTGCTTCACGAGAACAGGATTTGGTGCTGCTGCTGTTGCTGCGTTGGCATTGGTGCAAAAGCGCAATTAACAAAACGTCTCAACACACTCGCCAACCAACACTGTGGCCTTACGAGAATACAAATCTATAGAATTGGCAACATGTCAGGCAGTGGCCCTTCTAATGGCAAGCAGCCTTCCCATGCCCTCAGCATTGAACCACCTCGCAGGATTTTCTGACTTAATTCTGACATCAAGTCGGAAGTCAAACATTGAAATGCCCTCTGCAACAATGTTGCTTGCAACACAGTTGTTCAGTTTAAAACGTAGGCTTTCGCGACCAATATAATAATAGAGGGTGGGGGGGGGTTAGATTTCGTAAAACATGCCAATAAGCGCCTGATTGGCTCACAAGTGACGACATCACATTTAATCCCTCTGTTTAAGACCAAAACAGGAGGATGATTTATCCACAACTCCGTGGCTGTTGCCTGACGAGGCTAGCTGTAATTACCGGGCGAAACGTCACAGTACTCGAATTGTAAATGTTGTGGAAGGGGTCACCTGGTGGTCGTCATGGGGCTGGAAGGGCTCACCTGGTCGTCACGGTAACCAAATCCAGCACGGCAGATTGCTTTCTATGCACATTACGAAAATGTGAACTCAAGATTCGTTTAGTTTGTGTTTTTTTTAGAAAGGCAAATAAGACCTTAGAACTATTCTCTAAAGCTTTTTATTTCTATTTTCCTGCCAGGGCTCTGATGAGGCCAGACGGGCCCAGGCCGGCCTTCGGGCCTACCCAGCCCTGCTATCCTTGATGCGTGAACACAAGCCGTGCGCGGCTGTACGTTTAAAGGCCGCGTAAATGTGCAACTGTTGCAAAATATGTTTTCGTTGCAGTGCTTAACAAGAATGCTGCGTGCAACATTACAAGAATGCTTAACGTGAAGCCACACCACAAGGCTGCCCCCGGGAACTTATCGAACCACTGCCATAGTCCGTGCAGAGCTCGCCTCTTGTCCTCACATCTGTCAACTTCGGCAGGATCTCTTACCTCCTCCATCTGCACACTATCTCTCTTCCTATTCCAGGTTTCCCTTTCTCTCCCTCCTCCCCACCCCCATCTGCTGCGACCGAGATACTGCGTCCACGCCTGCGTCACCGACTGCCCCATCGTGCTGGCTACGCAAGGCTCTGTGGCTCTCCTCTCTACGACCTCTCTCTCCACCTCAGATCCCTCCTCAGACTCTGACCGCATCTCCCGCCTCCCTCCCTCCCCACCTCGCCTGCGAGGTCGCTTCTGAAACCGCTTCCCCACTCGCTCCCAACTTGAGCGATTCGTTCCAAGACCGCCCTCTGTTTTCAAGACCTGAAATGATCTTGCTCTCAACTCCACTCCCCTGCTGGCACACTTCGCTCGGACAGTCCCCGCGCTCTTGGTGAAACCCAAAGTCATCCTTCAGACTATGGGGAGGTCACTCCTCCTCTGATTCTCACCGCCACCCCCCATCCACCCACCCACCCGCCGTGTCTGGAATTCTTTCCCCTCGGTTGTCCGCACATCTGATGAACTCCTTCCCCTTTAACTCATTCTTCCACCTCTGCCAACTGCACATTAACGTCCCATTAAACGCTCGCTACATTTCCCCCCACCTACCTGCCCTTTCCAACTTCGATACAAAATCGTCACCCATTATTGTTGTCTTATTCTCCCCTTATCCTCTAACCTAAGTCCACTCCACTTGGCCAAACGCGGTTGTTCCACGAATCTGCTCTCGCTGGCGGCACGGGGGGTGGCGGGGCGGTGCCTGCCCGCGCGTGAACCGAGACGGCTCACTGCGCAAGATGCGTTGGCACGCCCCCTGTCCACTCAGCCCAACATCGTGGGTCGCGTGTTATTCTTTTTCCTTATGCGTGCACGATTTTTGAGTGCGTCTATTGCATGATTTGCCTGCCTCTAGGATGCGGGGTCCTGGAGGCCGCTCTTGGCTGCCGTACGCTATGATGCGCACGCTGCTCTGGGAAGTTGCACTGTTCGTGGGTCCTGTTATCCGCAACCTATCGTTATGTGCTCCTCTTATCCGTGAACATGTTGCTGATAATAAGATTCTCTTAGCTCTTCTGGAAGCTTGCTTCCTATAGAATCATTAATGTATAAAATATGAATAAGAGGGTCAAGTCACCCCACCTGATACCTCGACTGGACACGTGTGAAAAAAGCTGTATAGCTCATTGGATTCCTATAGTATAAACAAACATTCTGAGTATGATTATCCGTGACAATGTGCATGTCATCAAGTGAATTAAGCTCTTCCCAGGAGATTACCTGCGGATAAACACGGATGAATGTTCCACATTACTCCTCTTTATCTCATAATGTTTTGGAAAATAGGATACTTTTCATAAATAGGCTTTCATATATTTGCTTACGCGACAAGTTTATTGTTTTCCTTACCCCGTGCATCCGATTAGCATGGTTAGCTAAATGGTGCAAAATAAGTTAAACATACATTTACATACTATCAGGTGGTGGATTGTCATGTAAAAAAATGTACACTACACCTATATGATCTAACCCACCAAACTCAGGATAATAACATCTTTTGCAGATCGATAACAGGATTGCAGTTGAGAGGCATTCTACTGTAAACTCTAAACAACATCATCACCATCATCACCATCATCGTCACCATCATCATCATCATCACCACCACCACCATCATCGTCACCACCATCATCACTGTCACCGTCGTCATCATCTCACCAACCATCATCACCATCGTCACAAGGCACGCAGCCCAGGGCGGCTGCAGACTCGAATCGCGTCTATCAAGGTCAGCATCGGGACGGGGTTCAGCGTCCCGTGATTGCAGCCGTTACTGCCACGGGACTCTAACCGTGACCTTGACCCCTCCGAGGCAGCGCTCCCACACCCGAGAGCCGCGCGGAGCCGGAGACTGAAACCAGGAACACAGCAACCCGGGTGTGCTCCAGACTCTTAACACGTGAGGTTTAATGAGAACCGTTTACAGGTAAAAATAAAATACACAGCGTCAGTCAACGTATAAGTTACCTGCATAAATAAAATAAATACGTATTAAATAGATTTTTTTGCAGTTACAAAATTATATTTAAAAATGCATTGCATCAACCATTGTTACAGTTCAAAATGAACCTGTCAATTGCTAATGAAGGGAGCCTCTCCTGTCGTCCAATCGGGGCACGCGACCCTCCTCCCAGCATCCCACACATACAGCACCCCTCCCCCACTTTCTTCACCTGCACATTGTCACTGAGATACACCTGGACTGCACAGAACCCCCCCCGCCCTCTACAACCAGGGTACGAATAGAACATCCCACAGGTTGAACCCCTACAGCTGTGTAATGGAACACTTAACTCTCGCTCCCCCGGTGGGGGTCTGCGTCGAAGATGAAGGTGGAGGACACAGCGCTGCTAATACTATACACTGAGCTAAATGTATGCTGGCGTGTCACAAGAGACCACGATGACGACGAAGACGACACCGAATAGGGGAAGAGTCTTCACAAAATGTACAGCGTGTGCGCGCCTCAGCACGAGTCCCCCTTCCGTCAGGCCGGTCCTCCTCGCTCCGTCTCCACGGCGGGGGGGGGGGGGGGGAGCGGGGGGTGGAGGGGGAGCTCCCTCGTTTGCTCGTCCGCCCAAGCACGGTTCGTCGGTTCGCCGCGCAGGGCTTCGTCAGCGCAGGCACCTGCAGCCATTGGCGGAGACGTTCTCCAGCGTCTTCCACTCCAGCGACGAGTCCATGAAGGACACGTCTTCGAAGCCCACAGGCCGGCAGCAGGGCTGCGCACTACTCCGCGATGCCACCAGGTCACCCTTCAGGTCGAGCAAGTGCTCCAGCACCATCTGGTACATGTTGCGGTCCTGGCGGCAGCTGCCGCCACAGTACTTGAAGCGCAGCGTCTCATCCGAGTCGTAGCCCAGTCCCAGCTCCCTCACAGTGACCTGCACGACACGCAATCGGCACGACTGCTCGGCCTTGCGGCCGCGACCACCGCCGCCGCCGCGGCCACGACCGCCCTTCTTGCCCAGGCGGCTCCGCTTCTCCCCGTGTAGCGAGCGCTCCGTGCGGAGCAGGACTCGCCGAAGGGGCCCTGGGACGCCGGGTGCCCAGCCAAGCCTCGAGTCGTCTGCGGCATGGAGCGGACGGGGCGGAGAGAGGGGGCACGCAGGCATGTGTGAAACCTCGGCGAAGGCCGCACGCAAATATCCTCTCCGCACACACCACGCTCCTCACCACGCACGCTCCTCACCATGCACAACGCTCACCAGCCCTAACATTCCTCACGACACACACCACTCATCAGCGATAACATCTTTCACCACTCACACACCGCTCACCACCTCTCACCGGCACTTATACCCTTCACCATCGCACACCGCTCACCAGCACTAACATCCGTTACCGCTCACACACCGCTCATCAACTCTAACCAGCACTAACACTCCTCGCTACTCACATCTCACCAACACTGACCTCTGAGCTGCCGACCCTCTGTTATTAAACTGGGTTCTCAAGTCCAGCAAGCTGATGGTATCCACCCAGGTCACTTATGACTGCACAAAAAAATGTTCATGCTAAATTTGGGTCGCACTTAGCTAACTTCTACTCACGCTGTGACCATCATGCGACAAACCTTGTAGAACAAGAAGGGATCTCAGAGGTAGCTCTGTGATATCCGCTTCCGTCGGCTTTTTTCTGCATAGATGGTCATTATGCTCGTTCACCCGGGAAAGCCCTCACACCGAGACTCGATGCTTTTTCAGGAGGGTCCTGTCAGGTTGTTGTAGTAGAGGGAGCGATGTTTCTGCTGTCGCTGCATGTGATCCCAATTCAGAATTTTAAAGGTTTTTTTCATTTTGGGATGTTTTGGCTAATACCGGTTACGCTGGACGTTTTACAAATATATATAATAAAACATCTATTTTAGCTTCAAAAGATGGCAACTGCCGTGCGATAAATATAATTGATTCCCTCAATGCGTTACAAAATGAAAGTAACCATCGGGGTTGTAATGCTCTTCACATGGACAGACATCTCCACCAGCAGCGGCGAATACACACGATAACAACAACAACAACACCACCGCCACACGACCTGTAACAACAACAAAAATACGATGACAACACCACCGCCACACGACCTGTAACAACAACACGATAACAACTACAACACCACCACCACCACACGACCTGTAACAACAACAATACGATAACAACACCACCACCACACGACATACAACAACAACACGATAACAACACCACCGTCACACGACCTGTAATAACAACGCGATAACAACAACACCACCGCCACACGACCTGTAACAACAACACGATAACAACACCACCGCCACACGACCTGTAACAACAACAACAACAACACGATAACAACACCACCGCCACACGACCTGTAACAACAACAACACGATAACAACATCACCGTCACACGACCTGGCTGTACATTGCATCTTAATGTCGCCGCATGTCAAATGCCGTACGAATAGCGGGTGTATGCACGAAATAAACAATTTGATTGCAGTATTTAAAAAAAAAATCCAATTGTTTGCGACGAGTTAATAACAATAAAAACAAGTGAGAAGTAACCGGGGAAGGAACGACTAAAGAGACAAGATCGAGAAATACAGAGAGAATAACTTTTCAATTACATGAGGTAGTTGTTCAGCCAGGACTTAAAATATCTCCATCGACTACGGGTTCCTAACTTCCAAGGACAGGGAAAGCCAGAGCCTGGGTGCTGTACAAATGAAAGCCCCATTACTCCAGGTTCGCACATTGGGAGCATGGTACACCGAGTAGGGCATGATCGGTCAATGTCAAGAGATGACATGACACATTTTTAGTGCTAAAAAATATAAACTATTTTTAATTTTACCAGGCAAGGCCCATTGAGCTATTTGCTCTTTTTCAGAAGCAACCTGGCTATCACAAATGATAGCTCAACGAAGTGGCTTATCATGTGGAAATTTATAGCAGCCAAATAACTGTAAACGGATGTTGATTCTAAATGTGAAGGGAAAAACCGGAGGACCCGGATAAAAATCAACGCCACCACGGGGAGAGAGACATGCAAACTCCAAATATAGAGCAGGCATCAGGGTCGGGATAGAACCCACGACCTCCTGTATGCCAGACGAGGCAGATAACATCTCGCCACTGGGGCCACCAATGTAGAGTTGACTCGTGAAGCTAATGCAGGGTTGAATAGTGGACTGTGGCCTCCCTCCCACCAAGCCAGGTCCACCCTGGACCAGTGCAGACATCGCTTGCCACCGATGCTAGCCGCGGCCAGGAATTAAAAATTTTAACACCTCAAGAGTTCATAGCTCCACTCCTCCTGTGTATACACACACGTGTGTCTGTCTATGGGTATAGATGCACACACACACACGTATAAATGTGTGTGTGCGTACGGTATTATGTGCTTGGGTCGTGGAGTGGTTAGCGCACCGCGCTACAAACGCAAACGGCCTGAGTTCGATCCCACTCACAGCCGGACATCAGTGACAAATATCCGAACCGGTCCTGGGCATCCCCTTAGGTCGATTTAAAAATGTCTAGCGTGATTTTTCATAAACATTAGCAGTGGGGAGACAAAGATGGCCGGGGCGTGGTGCTAGTCATTACCACGCCCTCTCGTATGCATTCCCCGGCCTTCATGGGTTCTACTCGCGAAGAACCCTTGCCCCGAGGGACTGCTAGAGGTGGCATATCTGAGTGGGCACGCACAGCGTTCTGTCGGTGCGCCACCTCGAGGTGACGCGCTGGCTTTGGCAGTTGAAGGGGGATTCTCATGCTCGGCATTGTGATGGAAGGGGGCGAAGTGGGTGGACGGGTGGGTGGGTGGATGCGTTTTACTGACGTCACCCAGGTCTCCGCTTTGCTCTCACCGCCACACGCGACGTGACCGCGAGCCGGTGGAATTCGTCCGGTGGTGCCCCCGGGGGAGACAGGTGCTGCGTTTAGGGTGGTAATGAGGCGGGGGGGTTGGGCCGTTGCACACCGATCGGCGCGATCGGCACGGAGCGGCGCTGGCGAGGCAGAGTGGCCGCCGGGTGCGGCACGACGGCCCGCGCCCAAGCGGCCGCCGCCACACCGTGGTCGCCGTGGAGGTACCCCCCTCCACCCCTCGGCTTGCGATTGTTACGGAGCAGGGGCGGGGGGCTTCGCCAATTTGATTCAGGAAAGGCCCACTGAGCTATGCAGCTCTTTTGTCATAAGCGACCTGGCCAATCGCAAACGATAGCTCAACGAAGTGGCTTATCATCATCATGAGGAAATTCATGTCAGAAGCGAAATACTCTGAAAGCGTGACGTTGACTTCAAATGTGAAGGGGAAACCGGGAGGACCCGGAGAAAAAATCCACGCGACCACACGCAAACTTAAAATATTCAGCAAGTGTCAAGGTTGGGATCGAACTCACAACCTCCTGTATTCCAGGTGAGGGAGATAACATCTCCCAGCCACCGTGGCGCCTCCCTATTCTTCAGCACCACCACATCTCGTGTTGCTCTCGCCGTGGCTGTGGCTACGAGTCACCCACTGCAGCCTAACAACCAACGAAACTGGAAAGTATACCGTGACGAAAGGAAGCCCTGATTGAGAGAGTAAGCGTCTGACATGGAACAACGGCAGTGGGGAAGATTAAGGGTGGGGCACGGGGATGGTGGAGGGGGGGCACGGGGGAAGGACGCAGGGGTCTCGTTACCTCCCCCTCAAACTCCAGTGCTCGTGACCCCCCCCCCCCACCACGGGCCAAGGGTCACCGGTCTTCATCAGTCAAACACAACGGAAGTTCTTAAAACACACCGTATTAGCCCGACGATTTTGTAGCCACCCTGGGATATTGGCAAGGTGGCTGGAGACTGGATTTAGTGCCTACTTAATTTCATCTTAAAATAATTTCTCAACGAAACTAAGAATAATCTAAATTTCAGATGTTACACCAGGTGTATTTAGCATTTCAAATCTCTGATTCAATTATAATCCGCTATCAATTCAACATGCTCCAAAGAACACGTGAATATATGAATATGAATATACGATTTCAATTGGCTATTTGTTTTACGTGTCTTTGTCAACTGCATTTAAACAGTTATTTGACCAGCATTTGTATCAAGCTAATAAATACATACATTTGTTTTTTTTGAGTAAAATACTCAGCAATTTTTGTTAGGTGTGACACTGCCCCTACTTTACTCCGTAACCTTTCAACCCAATCATTTCCTCTTGTCTTATTCCACACCCGGGACGTGAATTACTGCTCCAGACTCGCGGCCTCAGTGATGATGAACACCACCAAAACAAAAAGACAAAGATCTCCCGTATAGCCTCTAATAGACTGTCGGGGCAAATGCTGTTAGCGAGTAGCACCTATGAAGGGCACATGAGGGGTGGGTGGCCAGCACCACGCCCGGCCGCCTTTGTCTCCCCAAATGGCGATGTTTACACACCGCACCAGGTACTCATTTGAGGCTGAGTCGACCTAGGGGAGGCCCAGGACCGATTCAGATAATCGTCACTAGCGTTGGCTATGAGCGGGAATCGAACTTGGGTCGCCGGGTTTGTAGCGCAACATAGCGTTAACTGTTGGACTACCGCTCCCCACATGAACACCACCACCTCCACCACCACCACAACCACCACCACCACTACGACCAGCATCACCACGACCACCACTATGACCACCACCTCCCAGCCGGGTGGTTCTCAGTGGAGCTTCAGGAGAGGGACTCTGCCCTGACCGGTGAGCGCGCCGTCAGCAGCGCGGGAATGCGTGCACCCGGGGGCCCCATGGCCGAACACGGTCATTAGGCTGTCTCTGATGGGGGTCACATGGCTGATGGGCAGGGTCACATGACTGATGAGGTCACATGACTTTAGGGATCACGTGACTCTCTCGGACGAGGTCACCCGACTCCCAGATACGGGGGGGGGAACGTGATTTTCTCGAATGGGGTCAACGCGACGGATGAGTTCGCGAGTCACTTGACTCTCGGATGGGGGTGGTGGGGCGGTCACATGACACTCACGCTGCTGGTGCCACGCGTCATCCTCGGCGGTGCTGGTCAGAGCGGGGGGCGCCGTGGGTGCGATGAGGTCGGCGAGGTGGTCGGGGTCGACAGAGTCGGCGGGGTCGATGGGGTCGGCGGGTCGCACCTGTAGGCCCGAGGACGGTGGCGTCGTGCTCATTGTGTGCCGCCCGCTCGCCCCGGGGGGGATGGAGGCGGAGGCCGCCATGAGGAGCAGCAGCAGAAACGCCGCCGCCTGCGGGAGACAAGAGACGCGGTTTGGGAGCGAGTCAACGAGGGGCAATCCGCAGGGCCGCGAATCGGGAGGCTGGGTGTTAATGTAGCTGGACGTACGTCGGCTTCGTTGATACGAGCCCACTCTTGGACGCTCCCATTTTGTATTCCCCAAGAAACGGGATGACTCCGCACATGGGGCGAGGGTACATGCCGTCACCGCCCGTGCAGGCAGCGCCGCCGTCGCCCCTGCCAGCAGCTCCCCTCGCCGGCCGTCCTGGCAGTGACGAGCGGCGCTGTCGCTCCGGTGCTCACCATTTGGTTCACCCCCCCCCGGTTTGACGACACAACACTCTCGTTGCCTCTCTGCTGTCACGGACGTCACATGCCCAGTGTGGAATCGCGCACACGACGCTCTGTTTTCCTCGTCGTAAATCGGCCTTGGTCAATCTACTGCTGGATGAGGGTTCCCCAAAGCAGTGGCCTCCCGATAACCCCCACGGGTCCCACGATGCAACAATGCCTCCCACCCAGGTTGGCTGAGCCAGAGTTAGATCCCATGAGCTCGCTCGGCAATCCTACGCTGTTGCCAGTCTCGGAGTTGAATGTGCAGGGATTTGTGTTCTAGACGCCTTCTGTGAACTGCACTTTGCTGAACTGGGCGATAGGGTCAGAGTCTGGGTGTAGGTCAGGGTTGAGGTCAGGATCAGGGTTGAGGTTGGTCAAAGTCACAGAACATTTTTGGGCAAGCCTCTGTTGTAGAAATAAAGGGGCTAAGGGATTGGCTTAGGGTTTCAGTTGGGGTTAAGGGTGGAGGTAGTGTTACGGTTAGAGATGCGGTTTGGTTAAGGCTAAGGTGAGGGTTATGGATAAGACTAGAAGACTAGAGTTAGGCTGAGGGTTAGAGTGAGGGTGAGGGCAAGAGCTGGCTTTAGGTGTATTTGTTGAGGCAGGGCTAGGGTTAAGTTTGGATCATGGCTCGGGATACAGGGCTGGCATTGACATGGTTAGAGTGAGGTCTGAGTGAAGCATCAAAGTAGGCAAGCGGTGCGTCCCGCGGGCCGTCAGGACACCTACGGTGGAGAGGGGTTCGGACAGTGGCTCCGCCAGGGAGGGCTCGCGTCGGCCGGCAGGGTCCAGCACAATGAGTCACGTTCTCGTGGCGCTGGATTCTATCTCCAGCATTTGGCGAGTGCAGGGATACCGCCGCGGCCAAGACTCACTCGGGTGGCTTCCCCAATGGCGACGTGAGTTCACGCAAAGTGACGTTCCTGTCGGACCGCCCTCACCGGGGTTATCGTGATCCCGCGTCTCGGCCGGACAGGACGCAGCTCTCAGCCTCGGTGGACAATGGCGACGGTGCAACGCCGCACGCCGGCGGACAAGCGGAATGCACAGCAGGCGGGGTGGGGGGGAAGCTGCCAGGGAGAGGTTGCCCTTGAAGCTGCGCTCAACGACCTCACCTGCGCTTCGCTCACCTCGAGCTCGAGCGCCTCCCTCACATCTCATTTACCTGCGCCTCGCTCGCTTGCGCCTCGTGCCTCGCCCGCCCCTCACCTGCACCTCGCCCGCCCCTCACCTGCACCTCACCCGCATCTGACTCGCCGCGCTTCACTCGCCTGCGATTCTTTCGCACCTCGAGCGCGAGTGCCTCACCCATGAAGCCCCACGAGGAGGATATTAACACTGCGTCTCTACAGAGGTGTGTGAGAGACAGGGAGTTGTATGCAGGGTTTAACCAGGTTGGATTATGCAAGGAGCTCACAGATAACCCGAAAAATCTGGACAGTGCAACCAGTGAGCTTTTCCAGTAGGCGAGGGTTACGTAGCTAGAGAAGAGATAGAAGAAGACATGGAGATGATCTGGTACAGGACGATGTGGACCTGAGTTGGACTTGCCGATAATTAACCGGTACGAGCAGTGTCAAGATTGGCTTCTGCGGAGGAAGCTCGTGAAGGACACTACTGGCCAGTTGGAGGCAGTCGCCCTCCAACAACAACGGAGGGTGGTATAATGATGCTCAAAATAACGAGCAGAGCTCCGGGTCGTGGAAACAGCAAGTTGGCACAGTGGGGAACACAGGCGGTGCATTTTCCAGTCATCTCAGGCAATCCACCCGTCCTGTGATCTTCTGACAGCGAGCCTTCGAAACTTAACGTGGCCTCAAAGTGCACCTGGCCTGGCACAAGCGCCATGGTGACATGACCGCCACTTCGTGGCAAATGGTTGCTGTTGTTGGTCTGTGAGTGAGACAGGTGGCTGTGATACAGGTGTGAGGCAGGTGTGAGACAGGTGTGAGTGAGGCAGGTGTGAGTGAGGCAGGTGTGAGTGAGTGAGGCAGGTGTGAGTGAGGCAGGTGTGAGGCAGGTGTGAGTGAGGCAGGTGTGAGGCAGGTGTGAGTGAGACAGGTGTGAGTGAGACAGGTGTGAGGCAGGTGTGAGACAGGTGTGAGTGAGGCAGGTGTGAGTGAGGCAGGTGTGAGTGAGTGAGGCAGGTGTGAGGCAGGTGTGAGTGAGGCAGGTGTGAGGCAGGTGTGAGTGAGACAGGTGTGAGTGAGACAGGTGTGAGTGAGAGTGAGGCAGGTGTGTGTGTGTTTGTCGTGTATGTGAAAAACGGTGGCTCAACGGGGGGGCGGGGGGGGATCGTTGCGTGTTGTGTGATGATGACTCACGTGAGTGAGTGGGTACGTGTGTGTGTGACGCTAAGTGGTGTGTGAACCAGGTGCGACTGCGTGTGTGTGGATGCGAGAGACGACGACCCGGGGTGTATTTACACGTTTATGGTCTGGGTGTCACGGAGTGCGTTGCTTGCAGGTGCAAGGCGTGGGGGTAGGGAGGGTTTGTGTGCAGCTCCGGCGTGGAGGAGGAGGGGGGAGTGCAACGAGAGGTCTGTGTGTGGTCACCGAGTGACTGGGGGGTGGGAGTTAATGTGTGTTGTCCCTCCGTGATGCCGGCATGGCTGTGCGGAGCCATGCCCATAGATACTGGCTATGGTTGCCCTCTAGGCTATTTATAGAGTGTATGAGTGTGTGTGTGGCACGTGTTTGTGTGTGCGTGTGTGTGCGCGTGTGTGTGGCACATGTGTGTGTGCGTGTGTGTGCGTGTGTGTGTGCGTGTGCGTGTGTGTGCGTGTGTGTGTGTGTGCGTGTGTGTGCGCGTGTGTGTGAGTGTGCCCGTGCTGTCTGTAGAGAGCGGTAGTGTAGCGGTGAGCGCGCTGCGCTACAAACCTAGCGATCCGGGTTCGATTCCCACTCACGGACAACACCAGTGACGATTAATTATTGAACCGGTCATGGGCCTCTCCTAGGTCGACTCAGCCTCAAATTAGTACCTGGTGCGATGTGTAAACAACGCCACTAGGGAGACAAAGGCGACCGGGCGTGGTGTTGGCCACCCACCCCCTCGTGTGTCGTACCGGCCTTCATAGGTGCTCGCTAACAGCACTTGCCCCTACAGTCTGTTAAGGCTATACGGGGGATCTTTTATCTTTGTTCCTATGCTATCAGTGGGGAGCGGTAGTGTAGTTGTTAGCGCGCTTCGTGCGCTACGAATCCAGCGACCCCAGGGTTCGATTCCCGCTCACTGCCACTTCGAGTGGCGATCATCTGAACCTGTCTTGGGCCTCCCCTAGGTAGGTCGACTTTGCCTCAAATGAGTACCTGGTGTGGCGTGTAAACATCGGCGCTTGGGAGACAAAGGCGGCCGGGCTTGGTTCTGGCGACCCGCAACCTCCTTGTGTGCCGTGTCGGCCTTCATAGGTGCTCGCTAACAGCACTTTCCCTTCCAGTCTGCGAAGGCTGCACGGGGAAGCTTCGTCTTTGTGATGGGCGTGTCGTTGTTGTGTGTTTAGTGGCGTGTGTGTGTAAGGGTATGCGGGGGCGGCAGGAAGAGTGTGAGCGCGAGTTTGTAATCGAGTATAAGGGGTGTAGGAATGTGGCCATGAATGTGTGAGTGCGTGTGTCAAATGTAACAATGTGTATTAGCGCGCGTGTGTGTGTGTCGCGGTGCGTGTGTGTGTCGCGGTTCGTGTAGCGTGTGTGTGTGTCGCGGTGCGTGTAGTGTGTGTGTGTCGCGGTGCGTGTAGTGTGTGTGTGTCGCGGTTCGTGTAGCGTGTGTGTGTGTCGCGGTTCGTGTAGTGTGTGTGTATCGCGGTGCGTGTGGCGTGTGTGTGTCGCGATGCGTGTAGCGTGTGTGTGTGTCGCGGTGCGTGTGTGTGTGTCGCGGTTCGTGTAGCGTGTGTGTGTGTCGCGGTGCGTGTAGTGTGTGTGTGTCGCGGTGCGTGTAGCGTGTGTGTGTCGCGGTTCGTGTAGCGTGTGTGTGTCTCGGTGCGTGTGGCGTGTGTGTGTGTCGGGGTGCGTGTGGCGTGTGTGTGTGACGGGTGCGTGTGGCATGTGTGTTTGTCGCGGTGCGTGTAGTGTGTGTGTGTCGCGGTGCGTGTGGCGTGTGTGTGTGTCGGGGTACGTGTGGCGTGCGTGTGTAGTGTGTGTGTCGCAGTGCGTGTGGCGTGTGTGTGTCGTGGGTGCGTGTGGCGTGTGTGTGTCGCGGTGCGTGTGGCGTGTGTGTGTGTCATGGTGCGTGTGACGTGTGTCGCGGTGCGTGTGGCGTGTGTGTGTCACGGTGCGTGTGGCGTGTGTCGCGGTGCGTGTGGCGTGTGTGTCGCGGTGCGTGTGGCGTGTGTGTGTGTCGCGGTGCGTGTGGCGTGTGTCGTGATGTTTGTGGGGAGCGGTTAGCGCGCTGCGCTACGGACCCAGCGACCCTAGTTCGATTCCCGTTCACGTCCAACACCAATGACGATTATCTGAACCGGTCCTAGGTCTCTCCATAGGTCGACTCAGCCTCAAATTAGCACCTGACGTGGAGTGCGGTGCGATGTGTAAACATTGCCAATGGGGATACAAAGGCGATCGAGTGTGGCGTGTTGGCCACCCACTCTCATCGTGTGCCGTGCCTGCCTTCATAGGTGCTCGCTCACAGCCCCCTACAGTCTGTTAAAGGATACACGTGGGATCTATGTCCTTGTGCGTATGTGTAAGAGAGAGTGTGTGTGTAAGAGAGAGAGTGTGTGTGTAATATAGAGTGTGTGTAAGAGAGAGAGTGTGTGTAATATAGAGTGTGTGTGTGTAATAGAGAGTGTGTGTGTGTGTAAGAGAGAGAGAGTGTGGGTGTAATATAGAGTGTGTGTACGACGGTGCCACGTGCGCCAGGGACTCGCCTCCACTCTCTCACCGTTCTGCTCTCTCGTGCTCTCGCTGTGCGCTCTTTGGAACTCGCCGCGCGCTCTCTAAAGGCTGCTGCTGCTGCACCCTCGGGGCCTCCCACGCCGCCCTCCGGGGCTCCCGATGCGCCGCCGCGCTGTCTGGAAGCGGCTGTGCGTTCAGGGGTACCGGTGGTGCGTGCGCGCATGGCGCTGCTGGTGGTGATTGTTCCGCGCCGGGGTCCGGGCGCGCTCCTGCCAACGAAACGGCGAGGGGTGCAAAGATCACACGAAGCGAGCGAGTGAGGCTGGAGGCTGCTGTTGCTGCTGCTGCCCGTGCGCAACGTTTGTTTACGTTCCCTCCACCACCAGTAGTGCCAGCAGGAGCACCGCTAGCAGGAGGAGCACCGCTAGCAGGAGGAGCACCGCTAGCAGGAGGAGCACCGCTAGCAGGAGGAGCACCGCTAGCAGGAGGAGCACCGCTAGCAGGAGGAGCACCGCTAGCAGGAGCAGCAGGCTAGCAGGAGCAGCAGGCTAGCAGGAGCAGCAGGATCAGCAGCAGGAGCAGGATCAGCAGCAGGAGCAGGATCAGCAGCAGCAGGATCAGCAGCAGCAGGATCAGCAGGAGCAGGATCAGCAGCAGCAGCAGGATCAGCACGGGGCCCACGCGCCCGTGGAGCCTCAGCCCCAGCCGGGGCCGTGCCCGGAAGGAGTCTCCGACCGACGCGTCGCGCCCACGGCACACGGAGGAACCAGTTGGCTGAGTTCGAGATTATTATGAGTGGAGGAGGGGTGGAGGATAAATCTCGAGGCAAGCACTCCGCGACAATTGGCTGACGTCAACGAGGGTGTCAATCACCGCTCAGGAATCCGCGCTCGGGGTTTGTCGACCCGGGGCGGTCATCATCGCGCAAGAGGCGTGGGGGGAGGCGGAACACCGCGTGCACAGTTGCCGGCTCCTCTTGCGCATCATTGCCACTGAAGGCCCATTCCACCCCCCACGACACCCTCCCCCGCCGCCCTGCAAATCAGTGAGGGCGGCCCGGCTGGGATAAGTGGACAGAGCACTCCGAGGCGGCATCGCTGAACGCCTGGGTTGTAATCCGGGTTCTCGATTGTAACGAGTTGATGGTCTCAGCCCGGTTACCGATGACTTTCACAGAGGCCCATAGACCTAGGCAGAGACCCATCGCCAGAGAGACTCATCGACTTACATCGACTGAGTTGTGATGAAAGCGGGTTCCTAAGTGTCGTGAGGTGATGGCCTCAGCCCAGTGACCAATGGCCGGACAAGAACAACCTTGACACGAAATGTGTGCTACTTTATCAACCTCGCCTTGTTGCAGCTCTTGAGCATTAACATTTTGCAATTGATTGACAGGCAATGAACACCCTTAGTAGGGCACGTGGGCCCTGACGGCGAGCGGCTCCGTTCGCCGTCACAGGCTGATGCACTGCTCGCTCGCTCGCTAGCTGCATGATACCGAGGGAATTAACGAAGGGATTTAGAGCCAAGGGCTGTTAGCAAGCACCTATTGTGGCCTGTGCGGCACGGCACACGATTGGATGGTGTGGGCAGTGCCACGCTGCTTGGCCGCTTTGGTCTCCCCAACGCGGATGTTTATGTAATGTAGGAACTTGGCAGGAGACGACCTTACGGGTAGCACACTCTTTTATTAACACCAACTTCTCACACGGGTGGCTAACTCCAGCCTTAACCCACAAGGTTTTCCTGGCTACACCCACACGGGCTCTTACGCCCCGTAGCCTCTCGGAACACACCCAGCCGGGGTGTCCGTCTCGACTCTGGGTCCCACAGTCTCGGCCCACATGGGCGTCGGACCACGGGTCCCACAGTCTCGCCTCCGAGCCACACAGGGCCCCGGCCCTGACAAGGACAGCGGGACTAGGGGTCTCAGGGCCTACCTCTTGAACTCCGTCTTCGGTCTTCGACTGGTTACCAACTCCCCGAGTGCTCCCGCGCGTCCCCCTTTATAGTCCCTCATGCGGACGTCGCTGAGAGCACCCACACCAGTTGACCAATCACTGCGCGCTGCCCACGATCCTATTTCCCCCCCTTGTGTCAGCGCGCACAACCCCGCACCCCGCGCCGCCCCGTGATCTCTCACTGTCGGCGAGCGTCAACACCACCACTACATCACCCCCTACCACATAGCTCGCAGCCGACCCGGCTGCTATAAAAAATTGTATTACCTCCCCCCCCTTGTGTGTGCCCCGTAACACAAGCAACAATAACAACACAACACAACAAGAACAATATGTACAACGCGGCGAGCGACAACAATAAATGTGTATGCAAAAAAAAATGACTCGTGCAGCGTCCC
The DNA here is from genome assembly GCF_964198595.1 of Lampetra fluviatilis. Lineage (NCBI taxonomy): Eukaryota > Metazoa > Chordata > Hyperoartia > Petromyzontiformes > Petromyzontidae > Lampetra > Lampetra fluviatilis. The sequence goes on from NC_136298.1 coordinate 230,011, forward strand.
TTGATCTCCGAGCGCCCCTTGAACGGGACATTACACCGGGCAGAAGGGGGACGCGGCGGCGAGCTGCAATCTCTTTTTTTTTTTCATGAAAAGTATTGTGTCTTAGCACGAGTCCGCCTGGCCGGTCCGTCGTACGGCACCAGACGCGGTTGACCGTCCGGTGGTGCCGGCAGTCCAGGAAGGCACGGGCCAGGCATCGGAGATCCGCGCGTGCCTCGGGGTTCCGGTTCACGACGGTCAACCGCCGTCAGGTCCGAGACACCTGGGAGTGGGTCAGGTGGAGACACGTGAGGATCAGACTGCGACACATCCCTCCCCGAGTCAACGGCCACATCACACGCTAGGTCGGTACGGCACAAAGGGAGACCCTGCGGTGCCGCGAAGGGTTTCAGCCGGGAGGGGTGTACGTACCAATGGCGTTTTTCCCATTTAATCTGGATACTCTGGGGTCGTGCGATACGCACGATTTCCACCGGTCCCCTCCAAGGTCTCAACAATTTAGGGGACGTAGCCAACGGTGCATGTGGGCAGTGCAGCCAGGCCTTATCGCCTGGTTTCCAATCGTGCGTATACACCTTAGGTGCATGCAATGTTTCGTTAGCGATCTGGCGAGACCTTGAATTCAACCTCGCAGCCTCTCGCGCTTCAGCCAGCTTGGCGATATTAAATTTGATGTGGTGGGCAATTTAGATTTCGCACGTGGCTGGGAAATCCCCAATTGGACATCCATGGCCGGATCGGCCTCCCGCCCATACATGAAAAAAAATGGGGAAAACCCCGTCGCCGCATGAGGGGCCATTCGATAGGCCGCGAGTACCCCAGGTACCTGTAAGTCCCAATCAACCTGATCGTTGCAGACCTGTTGGCACAGCATAGAAGTAATCGTCCTGTTCAGACGTTCAACCATTCCATCAGTCTGCGGGTGGTACGGGGAGGTACGCACTTTCTTTGTACCCAACAGGTCGCACACCTCGCGCAACAAAACGCTCGAAAAATTCTTCCCTTGGTCCGTCAGCAAGCGTTCGGGGGCGCCTTTGTCCAAAACATAGCCCTGGACAAAGGCGTCCGCCACTGCCGCAGCCGACTGGTTGGCGAGTGGCCATGCCATGGGCCATCGGGTGAAGTATTCTACACCAACCAGCAGGTACTTATTACCCCTAGGTGTAGCGGGAAAGGGCCCCAAGATGTCGAGCGCAACCAGTTCGTTCGTGCGCGAAACCTGAATGGATTGTAGCGGTGGATTAGCCGCTATTGGTGGCGGTTTCCTTTGGGCGCACCCCACACATCCCTTAAGGATGTTTGCCACGTCGTTGCCCATACCCGGCCAATAATAGTCCCGTTGGATTAGGGCGAGCGTTTTGTGAAATCCCAAATGCATGAGTCGTTCGTGAGCAGCCAGAACGACCCTACCCCGCATAGCAAATGGCACAACGAGCGCATGACGCCGAGACATATTGTCCCACTTCATCAGGAGGCCCTGTCTGACCACCCAGGAACCGACCCGCGTCTCCCCCCCCCCCCCCCCGGGAGCGTTAGCCTTCCGACGCAGCGTGAGTAGGGAGCTGTCGGCCATTTGGAGACGGCCCCACTCGATAAGAGGCAACGCGAGCAACGAGTCCCTCCCCGTGGGAGCGGCGGGCGCGTCGACCCCCGGAGCGTCAGTGGCGGCGAGCAAAACTTCCGCGGGGACGGCAACAGGGGGTTTAACCGCGCCGATCCCAGAAGACATGCACATTCCGAGCGAGGCGGCAATCGCGACAAGGCATCCGCATTCGAGTGCCGCAATCCCTTACGGTAAATCGTCGTGAATTGGTAGTCTTCGAGGATCTCCAGCCATCGGGACAATTGGCCGGAGGGTTGCGCCACCCGCATAGCGTATTGGAGAGCCGCGTGGTCCGTACGAACAGTAAAATGATGGCCGTAGAGATACGGCCTGAATTGCTGTATAAAAAAAACGATCGCTAGCAATTCACGACGTGTTACACAGTAGCGCTGTTCCGCAGGTGACAAAACTCTGCTACCGTAGGCGACCACCCGTTCGACCCCCCCGACCACCTGTGAGAGCACTCCCCCGATACCCGTGTTACTGGCATCCGTGTCAAGCAGGAACGGTTGCGTGAAATCGGGGTAACACAAGGGGGAAGCCCGCACCAAGGCGTCTCGAAGGGAGCAGAACGCAGCTTCCTCTTCCGGCCCCCAGTGAAACCTTACTCCTTTAGCCATCAAAGCGTGTAGGGGCCAGGCTATGGTGGCAAAATGTTCGACAAAACGGCGGTAGTAGGAGGCGAATCCTATGAAGCTGCGGACTTCAGTGACTGAGGTTGGCATTGGCCATGAGCTGACGCAGTGCGTCTTAGCAGGGTCTGTAGAGATCCCTGAACGGCCAACGATATGCCCCAAGTACCTGACCGATTCCCGAAGCAGGTAACATTTAGCCGGTTTAAATTTTAATTTAGCGGAACGCATCCTGAGGAACACCGCTCTCAGTCGCTGGAGGTGCTCCTCGAAAGTCCGGCTGAAAACGATGATATCATCGAGGTAAATCAAACAGGTGTCCCATTGGAGTCCTGACAAAACCAATTCCATGAGCCTCTGGAATGTGGCGGGAGCGGAATGTAAGCCCATGGGCAATCGATTGAATTCAAATAGGCCTCCTGGTGTCCGGAAAGCGGTCTTTGGTTTCGATTCGTCATCAAGGGGCAATTGCCAAAATCCCGAAAGCAGGTCAAGCGTCGAAAAAAACTGTGCTCCCGCCAAGGCATCCAGCGACTCATCCATCCTGGGGAGTGGATACGCGTCGGCCATTGAGATTTTGTTTAGGCGGCGGAAATCCACACAGAACCGCAAGGAACCGTCCTGTTTTTAACAAGGACGATGGGAGCACCCCACGGACTGGAAGAGGGAGAAATGATGTCGGCTGCCAACATGTCATTAACAGCCGACTGCACATGCTCCTTCTCGGCTGGGCTGAGTCGGAAGGGATTCTGCCGAATAGGGGCCGCGTCACCCGTCGCTATGTGGTGGCGCAACAGGTCTGTGCAGCCAATATCGTACTTGTGTCTGCTAAACACGTCAGCGAATTCGAGTAGCAGGCCCCTCAACGCTCCCAACTGCACACTAGACAAGTTACTAGACCCAGCACACAACGAGTCCAACCATTCTGTCCCCTCCTCAAATGGAGGATGCGTATCGAGGCCAGAATCTGCGTGTGCAATGAGCTGTTCATCGACGGGTAGCGGCGCCGCATGAGCCAGCACCGTGCCCTGTGTAATTACGGCTGGCCGCGACCCCGTATTCAGAACCATAACGAACGGCTCCCTGTCCGCCCGCACCATGGTCTGAGCTACCGCTAAGTCGAGGCCCCCAACAGCTCTGTTTGACGGCCCCAACAAAACACCCTGTTCCGCCGCATCCACCCCGAGGGGTTTTCTCAATCGAAAGGGTACCAACATTTGCGATCCCGGGGGCACCCGTACAGTCTGAATTGCCAGCGCCTGAACTGTAGCACAAACCGTGCGTATTTTTGTAGGACTCGTCAAAAATGCAACCCGCCGTCCCGATGGAAGCTCAATGCAGGCCTGATCGATGAGAATTTTAATGGGCATTTTAGCCAGAAAGTCCGTACCCAGTAAACAAGGAACTGCCAGAGATGGTGATACAAAAATAGGACCCGCCAATTTGATATCGCCAATACAAATAGTCGCCCGAATCTGTCCGATGATTCCCAAAGATCCCCCGTTCGCCGCGTAAAATGGTACGTCCACCGGCAAAAGGGGTCGACATTGGACGGGGAGGATGTTATAAATAAGGTCCGAAATGATAGTGGCTGACGCACCCGTGTCCACCAGCACCCGGACCTCAACCCCGTCAATAAAACCCGTTAGCACGGACGACCCGGCCGACGCAGCCACTATCCTGTGGGCCAATTCGGACCATTCGACTGCTTTCGGGCCGTGTACGAACCCCCCTCGCCGAACCGAATCCCCGGTACCCATACGCGGTCCCCCCACCGCGAAGCGGCAACCCGAGTGTGCCGTGTATGTGGACCGAGCGTGTGGGGTGCCGCGACTTGCCGGGGTTAGCTGGGACGACTTGGGGCCTTGGTCGTCGTCCGGACGTGGCCCCGTGGCACGCTGACACGGAGCCCGGCACCCGGACGCGACGTGACCCCGAAGGCCGCAGTTGTAACACATGACGAGGGACGTCGTAGGTTTCGGTTGCTCCAGCTTGCGGGACGAACGTGTGGGCGAACGACCACCCAATCTCCACTCCCCCGGTCTCGACACGGTGAAGGCCTCCTCCCGAGCCGTAGCAGTCTGAGGCTCGGCGACCGTCGCGGCAGTTGCCGCGATCCCCGCCGATGCACAGACGACCGTCCGCTTGCGCTTGAGGACCTCGTGTGCGTGAATACTTGTAGCAATCCCCAAGGAGCAGATGTCCATTTTGTCCGCCGTATTGATGGGGACTCCCAGGTCGTGAGCCAACGCCAGCAGCTGCTCTGTCACCATGGCGTCCTTCCCCTCCTTGTCCATGCGGGGAAAAGCGGCGTCCGCCAGGGTGAGCAGCGCCGTGCGATAGGCGAGCGTAGTTTCTCCAACCATCTTGCGCCGTTCGTAGAACTGGTGGCGACAGGTCGAGGGCGGTCCGAACACCTTAGCCATTAGATGTAGCGCGGCCTGGAGCGTTGAGCGGGACGACCTTGGGGTGGATGTGAAGGCCGCAAGCGCGTCGTCGTCGAGCGTCGCTGGCAGCGCGCGTAGGGCAGTGGTGTCGGACCACCCCGACATCTCTTGATGTGCGAGGAACCTTCGTTGGAAGGCCCCCCAGTCGCCCCCGTCTGCCTTGAACGCCGTCAGCGCGGGCAGTCGTTGCTGGAAGACCTGGTCGTCGTCCTCCGAAGAATGCTTTTCCCGTGCGCCGCTGTGGTTGACGAAAATGTCGGCTCCGTCGGCAGGCGCATGGTGGAGAGCTCTGGCGCGCGCCGATGACGCGGGCTGTTCAGAGTGGAGGTCTCCGACCACGTGGTGTCCACGCTTCCCGCCAACCGATGGTGGACCCTCAAAAATGGCGCCAATTTCAAAACTTTCGGCGCGAAGCGCATTCTGGTGGGATCCCTCCGGCCGCGCTCCCTCCTCCAACCTCGTAGTCGTCCTCCCGTCTGCTGAAACGGTGATTTCCGCCAAAATTGAAGCGGCGGCGAGCAGCAACTCCGCCAGGCGGGAGTGTGCATCCTGTAGGCCGGTGTCGGAGGCGAGCGGAGCGTCGGCCATCGCCGCGAAGTGCTGCATCGGCGGCAACTCCTCGTCCTCGCATTCCGAGGTTTGTGGCTCCGGTACGCCGTTGTCTTCCCAATCTCGCTCGTGGGTACGGGTAGTCTTCCTAGTATCCATCCTTTTGAAGACAGGTTTACTTCTGACGCCAGTTGTAATGTAGGAACTTGGCGGGAGACGACCTTACGGGTAGCACACTCTTTTATTAACACCAACTTCTCACACGGGTGGCTAACTCCAGCCTTAACCCACAAGGTTTTCCTGGCTACACCCACACGGGCTCTTACGCCCCGTAGCCTCTCGGAACACACCCAGCCGGGGTGTCCGTCTCGACTCTGGGTCCCACAGTCTCGGCCCACATGGGCGTCGGACCACGGGTCCCACAGTCTCGCCTCCGAGCCACACAGGGCCCCGGCCCTGACAAGGACAGCGGGACTAGGGGTCTCAGGGCCTACCTCTTGAACTCCGTCTTCGGTCTTCGACTGGTTACCAACTCCCCGAGTGCTCCCGCGCGTCCCCCTTTATAGTCCCTCATGCGGACGTCGCTGAGAGCACCCACACCAGTTGACCAATCACTGCGCGCTGCCCACGATCCTATTTCCCCCCCTTGTGTCAGCGCGCACAACCCCGCACCCCGCGCCGCCCCGTGATTTCTCACTGTCGGCGCGCGTCAACACCACCACTACATTTACATACCGCACCAGGTACTCGTTTAAGGCTGAGTCGACCTTGGGGGGACCCAGGACCAGTTCACAATTCCTTCACCGATGTTGGCTGTGAACGGGAATCAAACTCGGGTCGCTGGGTTCGTGGCGCAGTGCGCTAACCACTGTGCCACCGCTCCCCACACTCGGCGCTTGTCCCCTGTGCCACCTGCATGCCGCACCCCGTGGTACAGAAGGCGTGGAGACCGCGCGCCCAATCCGATTGTTGACATTCACATTCTGTTCACAGGGAATAGGCGTGCGGGCGAGAGAGACGCGTGCACGCGTGTGGTAGATGCGTGTGAGATACATGTGTGAGGTGTGTGTGTGGGTTGAACGTTTTTCGCATCTTACATAGCTAACTGTGCAAATCGGAGGTGCGGGGAAGGACAACAAACTAAACCCAAAAAGCAGTTCTAATATCGTAAGGAAGAGCGTTCCAGACGTCCACAGTTCATCTGAAAGCACGTGATGCAAATATGCGCGTACACGCGTGTGGAATGCGTGTACACGTGGGTGAGATGCGTGTACACGCGTGTGATATGTAAGGACGTTTCATTGTATACGTACTTGTCTGTACTGGATATGATGCAACGTAAAGCAACAGTCTGGGTGAATGATGATGACACGGCACTGACCAATTCACTCTGGCCACTCGCTCAGCAGCGGCTAGTCGCCTCCTTATCACTCTTCTATCGCTACTACTACCGTGGGTTAACTGTCACCGTGACTTCACTTGTTGATGCCTCCACCCACTTACCGGCCCACTCACTGACTCCCCTACTCACCCACCTACTTACCTAATCACACACCTACTCACCCACCCACTCCCCACCCACTCATTCACCTACTCACCCACTCACATACCTACTCACCCACTCGCCCACCCATTCTTTCACCCACTCACCCACCTACTCACCCACCCACTCGCCCACCTACTCACTCACCCAGCCACTCACACACCTACTCACCCACCTACTCACTCACCCATCCACTCACCCACCCACTCACCGACCTACTCACCCACTCACTCACCCACTCACACACTTACTCGGTCACCCAGCCACTCACCCACCTACTCACCCTCTCACCACACAACAGGTCACGACACTTCTCTTTCTGCTTCTTTCTTCACACCGCTCCTCTTTGGACCTCCCTCCTCCCATCAATCATCATCATCACCACCATCTCTCTCCCCAAATTCGGACAACAATAATAACCTCCCTCAATTCAAGAATCGCGTTGCACTCTCGTCTATTACGAGTGTGGCAGTGCTGTTTGTTGCTGGTCGCTTGACGGTTTGGGGTCTTGTGGGGAATTTGCTTTGCGACTGGATTAAAAAGAACATTTTTAAAAAGCAAATTGTCTATCCGACGTGAGTTTGAGACGCGCGCGAGTGAGATCTCATTCGGAGTCGGTGAAGGCATTAAGAGCAGGACCCGTCTCCGATCTGCTGACGATGTCGCCTCTGTGACGGAGGCGGTGGCCGAGAGGCATTCAACCGATCGTCGTCCCGTGTTGCCCAGCGGGACGGGGGTATTCGTTGCACTTCAGGCAACGTGACCGGCACGGGCAACGTGACCGGCACGGGCAACGTGACTGGCACGCGACGGGCAGAGGCAGCGGCGAGGAGGAGGCAACCGGCTCCCGCCCATTCCTCGAAGAGAGCGGTGCACGGTCACCCACGTCAGAACCTCACCAGGCCGATGTGCCCCACATCTCCTGAGTGGTTGGGAAATCAACGACATGAGCGACAGTGCTGCGCTGGTGGCCGTCCAAACCAGACAATGGGCCCGCAGCAGAGCACTGCGCTCCTTCAGTGGAGGAGGAACAAAACTACTGAAGCCCTCTCGTCGTGGTCATTGACACCTAGCACCTGCACATTGACACCTGAACATTGACACCTAGCACCTGAACATTGACACCTATCATCTGAACATTGACACCTAGCACCTGAACATTGACACCTAGCTCCTGCACATTGACACCTAGCACCTGCACATTGACACCTAGCTCCTGAACACTGACACTAATCACCTGCACATTGACACCTATCACCTGAACACTGACACCTAGCTCCTGAACATTGGCACCTAGCACCTGCATATTGACACCTAGCACCTGAACATTGACACCTAGCTCCTAAACATTGACACCTAGCACCTGCACATTGACACTTAGCTCCTGCACATTGACACCTAGCAGCTGCACATTGACACCTAGCTCCTGCACATTGACACCTAGCACCTGCACATTGACACCTAGCTCCTGCACATTGACACGTAGCACCTGCACATTGACACCTAACTCCTGCACGTTGACACTAGCACCTGCACATTGACACCTATCACCTGAACATTGACACCTAGCACCTGCACATTGACACCTAGCACCTGAACATTGACACCTAGCACCTGCACATTGATATTTAGCTCCTGCACATTGACACCTAGTACCTGAACATTGACACGTAGCTCCTGCACATTGACACCTAGCTCCTGCACATTGACACCTAGTACCTGCACATTGACACCTAGCACCTGCACATTGACACCTAGCACCTGCACATTGACACCTAGCACCTGAACATTGACACCTAGTACCTGTGTAGTGGTGGTGTTGACGCGCGCCGACAGTGAGAGATCACGGGGCGGCGCGGGGTGCGGGGTTGTGCGCGCTGACACAAGGGGGGGAAATAGGATCGTGGGCAGCGCGCAGTGATTGGTCAACTGGTGTGGGTGCTCTCAGCGACGTCCGCATGAGGGACTATAAAGGGGGACGCGCGGGAGCACTCGGGGAGTTGGTAACCAGTCGAAGACCGAAGACGGAGTTCAAGAGGTAGGCCCTGAGACCCCTAGTCCCGCTGTCCTTGTCAGGGCCGGGGCCCTGTGTGGCTCGGAGGCGAGACTGTGGGACCCGTGGTCCGACGCCCATGTGGGCCGAGACTGTGGGACCCAGAGTCGAGACGGACACCCCGGCTGGGTGTGTTCCGAGAGGCTACGGGGCGTAAGAGCCCGTGTGGGTGTAGCCAGGAAAACCTTGTGGGTTAAGGCTGGAGTTAGCCACCCGTCCCCTCGGATCGCAAATGTTGGTACCCCTTCGATTGAGAAAACCCCTCGGGGTGTATGCGGCGGAACAGGGTGTTCTGTTGGGGCCGTCAAACAGAGCTGTTGGGGGCCTCGACTTAGCGGTAGCTCAGACCATGGTGCGGGTGGGACAGGGAGCCGTTCGTTATGGTTCTGAATACGGGGTCGCGCCAGCCGTAATTACACAGGGCACGGTGCTGGCTCACGCGGCGCCGCTACCCGTCGATGAACAGCTCGTTGCACACGCAGATTCTGGCCTCGATACGCATCCTCCATTTGAGGAGGGGACAGAATGGTTGGACTCGTTGTGTGCTGGGTCTAGTAACTTGTCTAGTGTGCAGTTGGGAGCATTGAGGGGCCTGCTACTCGAATTCGCTGACGTGTTTAGCAGACACAAGTACGATATTGGCTGCACAGACCTGTTGCGCCACCACATAGCGACGGGTGACGCGGCCCCTATTCGGCAGAATCCCTTCCGACTCAGCCCAGCCGAGAAGGAGCATGTGCAGTCGGCTGTTAATGACATGTTGGTGGCCAACATCATTTCGCCCTCTTCCAGTCCATGGGGTGCTCCCATCGTCCTTGTCAAAAAACAGGACGGTTCCTTGCGGTTCTGTGTGGATTTCCGCCGCCTAAACAAAATCTCAATGGCCGAGGCGTATCCACTCCCCAGGATGGATGAGTCGTTGGATGCCTTGGCGGGAGCACAGTTTTTTTCGACCCTTCACCTGCTTTCGGGATTTTGGCAATTGCCCCTTGATGACGAATCGAAACCAAAGACCGCTTTCCGGACACCAGGAGGCCTATTTGAATTCAATCGAATGCCCATGGGCTTACATTCCGCTCCCGCCACGTTCCAGAGGCTCATGGAATTGGTTTTGTCAGGACTCCAATGGGACACCTGTTTGATTTACCTCGATGATATCATCGTTTTCAGCCGGACTTTCGAGGAGCACCTCCAGCGACTGAGAGCGGTGTTCCTCAGGATGCGTTCCGCTAAATTAAAATTTAAACCGGCTAAATGTTACCTGCTTCGGGAATCGGTCAGGTACTTGGGGCATATCGTTGGCCGTTCAGGGATCTCTACAGACCCTGCTAAGACGCACTGCGTCAACTCATGGCCAACGCCAACCTCAGTCACTGAAGTCCGCAGCTTCATAGGATTCGCCCCCTACTACCGCCGTTTTGTCGAACATTTTGCCACCATAGCCTGGCCCCTACACGCTTTGACGGCTAAAGGAGTAAGGTTTCACTGAGGGCCGGAAGAGGAGGCTGCGTTCTGCTCCCTTCGAGACGCCTTGGTGCGGGCTCCCCCCTTGTGTTACCCCGATTTCACGCAACCGTTCCTGCTTGACACGGATGCCAGTAACACGGGTATCGGGGGAGTGCTCTCACAGGTGGTCGGGGGGGTCGAACGGGTGGTCGCCTACGGTAGCAGAGTTTTGTCACCTGCGGAACAGCGCTACTGTGTAACACGTCGTGAATTGCTAGCGATCGTTTTTTTTATACAGCAATTCAGGCCGTATCTCTACGGCCGTCATTTTACTGTTCGTACGGACCACGCGGCTCTCCAATACGCTATGCGGGTGGCGCAACCCTCCGGCCAATTGTCCCGATGGCTGGAGGTCCTCCAAGACTACCAATTCACGACGATTTACCGTAAGGGATTGCAGCACTCGAATGCGGATGCCTTGTCGCGATTGCCGCCTCGCTCGGAATGCGCATGTCTTATGTAATCGGCGCGGTGTAAACCCCCTGTCGCCGTCCCCGCGGAAGTTTTGCTCGCCGCCACTGACGCTCCGGGGGTCGACGCGCCCACCGCTCCCACGGGGAGGGACTCGTTGCTCGCGTTGCCTCTTATCGAGTGGGGACGTCTCCAAATGGCCGACAGCTCCCTACTCACGCTGCGTCGGAAGGCTGACGCTCCCGGGGGGGGGGGGGGGAGACGCGGGTCGGTTCCTGGGTGGTCAGACAGGGCCTCCTGATGAAGTGGGACAATATGTCTCGGCGTCATGCGCTCGTTGTGCCATTTGCTATGCGGGGTAGGGTCGTTCTGGCTGCTCACGAACGACTCATGCATTTGGGATTTCACAAAACGCTCGCCCTAATCCAACGGGACTATTATTGGCCGGGTATGGGCAACGACGTGGCAAACATCCTTAAGGGATGTGTGGGGTGCACCCAAAGGAAACCGCCACCAATAGCGGCTAATCCACCACTACAATCCATTCAGGTTTCGCGCACGATCAAACTGGTTGCGCTCGACATCTTGGGGCCCTTTCCCGCTACACCTAGGGGTAATAAGTACCTGCTGGTTGGCGTAGAATACTTCACCCGATGGCCCATGGCATGGCTACTCGCCAACCAGTCGGCTGCGCAGTGGCGGACGCCTTTGTCCAGGGCTATGTTTTGGACAAAGGCGCCCACGAACGCTTGCTGACGGACCAAGGGAAGAATTTTTCGAGCGTTTTGTTGCGCGAGGTGTGCGACCTGTTGGGTACAAAGAAAGTGCATACCTCCCCGTACCACCCGCAGACTGATGGATGGTTGAACGTCTGAACAGGACGATTACTTCTATGGTGTGCCAACAGATCTGCAACGATCAGGTTGATTGGGACTTACAGGTACCTGGGGTACTCGCGGCCTATCGAATGGCCCCTCATGCGGCGACGGGGTTTTCCCCATTTTTTCTGATGTATGGGCGGGAGGCCGATCCGGCCATGGATGTCCAACTGGGGATTTCCCAGCCACGTGCGAAATCTAAATTGGCCGACTACATCAAATTTAATATCGCCAAGCTGGCTGAAGCGCGAGAGGCTGCGAGGTTGAATTCAAGGTCTCGCCAGATCGCTAACGAAACATTGCATGCACGTAAGGTGTATACCACGATTGGAAACCAGGCGATAAGGCCTGGCTGCACTGCCCACATGCACCATTGGCTACGTCCCCTAAATTGTTGAGACCATGGAGGGGACCGGTGGAAATCGTGTGTATCGCACGACCACAGAGTATCCAGATTAAATGGGAAAAACGCCATTGGTACGTACACCCCTCCCGGCTGAAACCCTTCGCGGCACCGCAGGGTCTCCCTTTGTGCCGTACCGACCGAGCGTGTGATGTGGCCGTCGACTCGGGGAGGGATGTGTCGCAGTCTGATCCTCACGTGTCTCCACCTGACCCACTCCCAGGTGTCTCGGACCTGACGGCGGTTGACCGTCGTGAACCGGAACCCCGAGGCACGCGCGGATCTCCGATGCCTGGCCCGTGCCTTCCTGGACTGCCGGCACCACCGGACGGTCAACCGCGTCTGGTGCCGTACGACGGACCGGCCAGGCGGACTCGTGCTAAGACACAACACTTTTCATGAAAAAAACAAAAAAACAACCGAGATTGCAGCTCGCCGCCGCGTCCCCCTTCTGCCCGGTGTAATGTCCCGTTCAAGGGGCGTTCGGAGATCAAGGGAGGCTGCACGAGTCATTTTTTTTTTGCATACACATTTATTGTTGTCGCTCGCCGCGTTGTACATATTGCTCTTGTTGTGTTGTGTTGTTGTTGTTGTTGTTGCTTGTGTTACGGGGCACACACAAGGGGGGGGAGGTAATACAATTTTTTATAGCAGCCGGGTCGGCTGCAAGCTATGTGGTAGGGGGTGATGTAGTGGTGGTGTTGACGTGCACCGACAGTGAGAGATCACGGGGCGGCGCGGGGTGCGGGGTTGTGCGCGCTGACACAAGGGGGGGAAATAGGATCATGGGCAGCGCGCAGTGATTGGTCAACTGGTGTGGGTGCTCTCAGCGACGTCCGCATGAGGGACTATAAAGGGGGACGCGCGGGAGCACTCGGGGAGTTGGTAACCAGTCGAAGACCGAAGACGGAGTTCAAGAGGTAGGCCCTGAGACCCCTAGTCCCGCTGTCCTTGTCAGGGCCGGGACCCTGTGTGGCTCGGAGGCAAGACTGTGGCACCCGTGGTCCGACGCCCATGTGGGCCGAGACTGTGGGACCCAGAGTCGAGACGGACACCCTGGCTGGGTGTGTTCCGAGAGGCTACGGGGCGTAAGAGCCCGTGTGAGTGTAGCCAGGAAAACATTGTGGGTTAAGGCTGGAGTTAGCCACCCGTGTGAGAAGTTGGTGTTAATAAAAGAGTGTGCTACCCGTAAGGTCGTCTCCCGCCAAGTTCCTACATTACACCTGAACATTGACACCAAGCACCTGCACATTGACACCTAGCACCTGCACATTGACACCTAGCTCCTGCACATTGACACCTAGCACCTGCACATTGACACCTTGCTCCTGAACATTGACACCTAGCTCCTGCACATTGACACCTAGCACCTGAACATTGACACCTAGCACCTGAACATTGACACCTAGCTCCTGCACATTGACGTACATAGCACCTGCACATTGACACCTAGCACCTGCACATTGACACCTAGCATCTGCACATTGACACCTAGCACCTGCACATTGACACTTAGCTCCTGCACATTGACACCTAGCAGCTGCACTTTGACACCTAGCTCCTGCACATTGACACCTAGCAGCTGCACATTGACACCCACCACCTGAACATTGACACCTAGCACCTGCACATTGACACCTAGCTCCTGCACATTGACATGTAGCACCTGCACATTGACACCTAGCTCCTGCACATTGACACCTAGCACCTGCACATTGACACCTATCACCTGAACATTGACACCTAGCACCTGCACATTGACACCTAGCAACTGAACATTGACACCTAGCACCTGCACATTGACACCTAGCTCCTGCACATTGACACCTAGCACCTGAACATTGACACGTAGCTCCTGCACATTGACAACTAGCTCCTGCACATTGACACCTAGCACCTGAACATTGACACCTAGCACCTGCACATTGACACCTAGCACCTGAACATTGACACCTAGCACCTGCATATTGACACCTAGCTCCTGCACATTGAGACCTAGCACCTGCACATTGACACCTAGCTCCTGCACATTGACACCTAGCACCTGCACATTGACACCTTGCTCCTGCACATTGACAGCTAGCACCTGAACATTGACACCTAGCTCCTGCACATTGACACCTAGCACTGAACATTGACACCTAGCACCTGAACATTGACACCTAGCTCCTGCACATTGACACCTAGCACTTGCACATTGACACCTAGCACCTGCACATTGACACCTAGCACCTGCACATTGACACCTAGCACCTAAACATTGATACCTAGCACCTGAACATTGACACCTAGCTCCTGAACATTGACACCTAGCTCCTGCACATTGAAACCTAGCACCTGCAAATTGACACCTAGCACCTGCACATTGACACCTTGCACCTGCACATTGACACCTAGCATCTGAACATTGACACCTAGCTCCTACACATTGACACCTAGCACCTGCACATTGACACCTAGCACCTGCACATTGACACCTATCACCTGAACATTGACACCTAGCACCTGCACATTGACACCTAGCACCTGCACATTGACACCTAGCACCTGCACATTGACACCTAGATCCTGCACATTGACACCTAGCACCTGCACATTGACACCTAGCACCTGCACATTGACACCTAGCACCTGAACATTGACACCTAGCACCTGCACATTGACACCTAGCACCTAAACATTGACACCTAGCACCTGAACATTGACAGCTAGCTCCTGCACGTTGACACCTAGCACCTGCACATTGACACCTAGCACCTGCACATTGACACCTAGCACCTGCACATTGACACCTAGCACCTGCACATTGACACTTAGCACCTTAACATTGATACCTAGCACCTGAACATTGACACCTAGCTCCTGAACATTGACACCAAGCACCTGCACATTGACACCTATCACCTAAACATTGACACCTAACACCTGAACATTGACACCTAGCACCTGAACATTGACACCTAGCTGCTGCACATTGACAACTAGCACCTTAACATTGACACCTAACACCTGAACATTGACACCTAGTACCTGAACATTGACACCTAGCTCCTGCACATTGACACCTAGCACGTGCGCATTGACACCTAGCTCCTGCACATTGACACCTAGCACCTGCACATTGACACCTAGTACCTGAACATTGACACCTAGTACCTGAACATTGACACCTAGCACCTGAACATTGACACCTAGCTCCTGCACATTGACACCTAGCACCTGCACATTGACACCTAGCACCTGCACATTGACACCTAGCACCTAAACATTGATACCTAGCACCTGAACATTGACACCTAGCTCCTGAACATTGACACCTAGCTCCTGCACATTGAAACCTAGCACCTGCAAATTGACACCTAGCACCTGCACATTGACACCTTGCACCTGCACATTGACACCTAGCATCTGAACATTGACACCTAGCTCCTACACATTGACACCTAGCACCTGCACATTGACACCTATCACCTGAACATTGACACCTAGCACCTGCACATTGACACCTAGCACCTGCACATTGACACCTAGCACCTGCACATTGACACCTAGATCCTGCACAGACACCTAGCACCTGCACATTGACACCTAGAACCTGCACATTGACACCTAGCACCTGAACATTGACACCTAGCACCTGCACATTGACACCTAGCACCTAAACATTGACACCTAGCACCTGAACATTGACAGCTAGCTCCTGCACATTGACACCTAGCACCTGCACATTGACACCTAGCACCTGCACATTGACACCTAGCACCTTAACATTGATACCTAGCACCTGAACATTGACACCTAGCTCCTGAACATTGACACCTAGCACCTGCACATTGACACCTATCACCTAAACATTGACACCTAACACCTGAACATTGACACCTAGCACCTGAACATTGACACCTAGCTCCTGCACATTGACACCTAGCTCCTGCACATTGACAACTAGCACCTTAACATTGACACCTAACACCTGAACATTGACACCTAGTACCTGAACATTGACACCTAGCTCCTGCACATTGACACCTAGCACGTGCACATTGACACCTAGCTCCTGCACATTGACACCTAGCACCTGCACATTGACACCTAGCACCTGAACATTGACACCTAGTACCTGAACATTGACACCTAGCTCCTGAACATTGACACCTAGCACCTGCACATTGACACCTAGCACCTGAACATCGACACCTAGTACCTGCACATTGACACCTAGTACCTGAACATTGACACCTATAACCTGAGCATTGACACCTATCACCTGAACATTGACACCTAGCACCTGAACATTGGCACCCAGTACCTGAACATTGACACCTAGCACCTGCACATTGACACCTAGCACCTGAACATTGACACCTAGCACCTAAACATTGACACCTACCTCCTGAACATTGACACCTAGCACCTGAGCATTGACACCTAGCACCTGAACATTGACACCTATCACCTGCACATTGACACCTATGACCTACACATTGGCACCTAGCCCCTGAACATTGACACCTAGCACCTGCAGATTGACACCTAGCACATGCACATTGACATCTATTTCCAGCACATTGACACATACCACCTGAATATTGACACCTAGCACCTGCACATTGACACCTAGCTCCTGCACATTGACACCTAGCACCTGCACATTGACACCTAGCACCTGCACATTGACACCTAGCACCTGCACATTGACACCTAGCACCTTAACATTGATACCTAGCACCTGAACATTGACACCTAGCTCCTGAACATTGACACCTAGCACCTGCACATTGACACCTATCACCTAAACATTGACACCTAACACCTGAACATTGACATCTAGCACCTGAACATTGACACCTAGCTCCTGCACATTGACACCTAGCTCCTGCACATTGACAACTAGCACCTTAACATTGACACCTAACACCTGAACATTGACACCTAGTACCTGAACATTGACACCTAGCTCCTGCACATTGACACCTAGCACGTGCACATTGACACCTAGCTCCTGCACATTGACACCTAGCACCTGCACATTGACACCTAGCACCTGAACATTGACACCTAGTACCTGAACATTGACACCTAGCTCCTGCACATTGACACCTAGCACCTGAACATTGACACCTAGTACCTGCACATTGACACCTAGTACCTGAACATTGACACCTATAACCTGAGCATTGACACCTAGTACCTGCACATTGACACCTAGTACCTGAACATTGACACCTAGCACCTGCACATTGACACCTAGCACCTGAACATTGACACCTAGTACCTGCACATTGACACCTAGTACCTGAACATTGACACCTATAACCTGAGCATTGACACCTATCACCTGAACATTGACACCTAGCACATGAACATTGGCACCCAGTACCTGAACATTGACACCTAGCACCTGAACATTGACACCTAGCACCTGCACATTGACACCTAGCACCTGAACATTGACACCTAGCACCTAAACATTGACACCTACCTCCTGAACATTGACACCTAGCACCTGAGCATTGACACCTAGCACCTGAACATTGACACCTATCACCTGCACATTGACACCTATGACCTGAACATTGGCACCTAGCCCCTGAACATTGACACCTAGCACCTGCAGATTGACACCTAGCACCTGCACATTGACATCTATTTCCAGCACATTGACACATACCACCTGAATATTGACACCTAGCACCTGCACATTGACACCTAGCTCCTGCACATTGACAACTAGCACCTGAACATTGACACCTAGCACCTGCACATTGACACCTAGCACCTGAACATTGACACCTAGCACCTGCACATTGACACCTAGCACCTGAACATTGACACCTAGCACATAAACATTGACACCTAGCTTCTGCACATTGACAACTATCACCTGAACATTGACACCTAGCTCCTGTACATTGACACCTAGCATCTGCACATTGACACCTATCACCTGAACATTGACACCTAGAACCTGTACATTGACACCTAGCACCTGCACATTGACACCTAGCACCTGAACATTGACACCTAGCACCTGCACATTGACACCTAGCACCTGCACATTGACACCTAGCTCCTGCACATTGACACCTAGCACCTGCACATTGACACCTATCACCTGAACATTTACACCTAGCACCTGAACATTGACACCTAGCTCCTGAACATTGACACCTAGCACCTGCACATTGACACCTATCACCTGAACATTGACACCTAGTACCTGCACATTGACACCTAGTACCTGAACATTGACACCTATCACCTGAACATTGACACCTATCACCTGAACATTGGCACCTAGTACCTGAACATTGACACGTAGCACCTGAACATTGACACCTAGCACCTGCACATTGACACCTAGCACCTGAACATTGACACCTAGCACCTAAACATTGACACCTACCTCCTGAACATTGACACCTAGCACCTGAGCATTGACACCTAGCACCTGAACATTAACACCTATCACCTGCACATTGACACCTATGACCTGAACATTGGCAACTAGCCCCTGCAGATTGACACCTAGCACCTGCACATTGACATCTATTTCCTGCACATTGACACCTAGCTCCTGCACATTGACATCTAGCACCTGAACATTGACACCTAGCACCTGCACATTTACACCTAGCACCTGCACATTGACACCTAGCACCAGCACATTGACACCTAGCACCTGCACATTGACACCTAGCACCTTAACATTGATACCTATCACCTGAACATTGACACCTAGCTCCTGAACATTGACACCTAGCACCTGCACATTGACACCTATCACCTAAACATTGACACCTAACACCTGAACATTGACACCTAGCACCTGAACATTGACACCTAGCTCCTGCACATTGACACCTAGCTCCTGCACATTGACAACTAGCACCTTAACATTGACACCTAACACCTGAACATTGACACCTAGTACCTGAACATTGACACCTAGCTCCTGCACATTGACACCTAGCACCTGCACATTGACACCTAGCTCCTGCACATTGACACCTAGCACCTGCACATTGACACCTAGCACCTGAACATTGACACCTAGCACCTGAACATTGACACCTAGCTCCTGAACATTGACACCTAGCACCTGCACATTGACACCTAGCACCTGAACATTGACACCTAGTACCTGCACATTGACACCTAGTACCTGAACATTGACACCTATTACCTGAACATTGACACCTACCACCTGAACATTGACACCTAGCACCTGCACATTGACATCTAGCACCTGAACATTGACACCTAGCACCTAAACATTGACACCTACCTCCTGAACATTGACACCTAGCACCTGAGCATTGACACCTATGACCTGAACATTGGCACCTAGCCCCTGAACATTGACACCTAGCACCTGCAGATTGACACCTAGCACCTGCACATTGACACATATTAACTGAAAATTGACACCTAGCTCCTGCACATTGACATCTAGCACCTGAACATTGACACCTAGCACCTGCACATTGACACCTAGCACCTGCACTTGGACACCGAGCACTTGCACATTGACACCTAGAACCTGTACATTGACACCTAGCTCCTGCACATTGACACCTAGCACCTGCACATTGACACCTAGCACCTGAACATTTACACCTAGCACCTGAACATTGACACCTAGCTCCTGAACATTGACACCTAGCACCTGCACATTGACACCTAGCACCTGAACATTGACACCTAGCACCTAAACATTGACACCTACCTCCTGAACATTGACACCTAGCACCTGAGCATTGACACCTAGCACCTGAACATTAACACCTATCACCTGCACATTGACACCTATGACCTGAACATTGGCACCTAGCCCCTGCAGATTGACAACTAGCACCTGCACATTGACATCTATTTCCTGCACATTGACACCTAGCTCCTGCACATTGACATCTAGCACCTGAACATTGACACCTAGCACCTGCACATTGACACCTAGCACCTGCACATTGACACCTAGCACCAGCACATTGACACCTAGCACCTGCACATTGACACCTGGCACCTTAACATTGATACCTAGCACCTGAACATTGACACCTAGCTCCTGAACATTGACACCTAGCACCTGCACATTGACACCTATCACCTAAACATTGACACCTAACACCTGAACATTGACACCTAGCACCTGAACATTGACACCTAGCTCCTGCACATTGACACCTAGCTCCTGCACATTGACAACTAGCACCTTAACATTGACACCTAACACCTGAACATTGACACCTAGTACCTGAACATTGACACCTAGCTCCTGCACATTGACATCTAGCACCTGCACATTGACACCTAGCTCCTGCACATTGACACCTAGCACCTGCACATTGACACCTAGCACCTGAACATTGGCACCTAGCACCTGAACATTGACACCTAGCTCCTGAACATTGACACCTAGCACCTGCACATTGACACCTAGCACCTGAACATTGACACCTAGTACCTGCACATTGACACCTAGTACGTGAACATTGACACCTATCACCTGAACATTGACACCTAGCACCTGCACATTGACACCTAGCACCTGAACATTGACACCTTGCACCTAAACATTGACACCTACCTCCTGAACATTGACACCTAGCACCTGAGCATTGACACCTAGCACCTGAACATTGACACCTATCACCTGCACATTGACACCTATGACCTGAACATTGGCACCTAGCCCCTGAACATTGACACCTAGCACCTGCAGATTGACACCTAGCACCTGCACATTGACAACTATTTCCTGCACATTGACACATACCACCTGAATATTGACACCTAGCACCTGTACATTGACACCTAGCTCCTGCACATTGACACCTAGCACCTGAACATTGACACCTAGCACCTGCACATTGACACCTAGCACCTGAACATTGACACCTAGCACCTGCACATTGACACCTAGCACGTGCACATTGACACCTAGCACCTGAACATTGACACCTAGTACCTGAACATTGACACCTAGCTCCTGAACATTGACACCTAGCACCTGCACATTGACACCTAGCACCTGAACATTGACACCTAGTACCTGCACTTTGACACCTAGTACCTGAACATTGACACCTATAACCTGAGCATTGACACCTATCACCTGAACATTGACACCTAGCACCTGAACATTGGCACCCAGTACCTGAACATTGACACCTAGCACCTGAACATTGACACCTAGCACCTGCACATTGACACCTAGCACCTGAACATTGACACCTAGCACCTAAACATTGACACCTACCTCCTGAACATTGACACCTAGCACCTGAGCATTGACACCTAGCACCTGAACATTGACACCTATCACCTGCACATTGACACCTATGACCTGAACATTGGCACCTAGCCCCTGAACATTGACACCTAGCACCTGCAGATTGACACCTAGCACCTGCACATTGACATCTATTTCCAGCACATTGACACATACCACCTGAATATTGACACCTAGCACCTGCACATTGACACCTAGCTCCTGCACATTGACACCTAGCACCTGCACATTGACACCTAGCACCTGCACATTGACACCTAGCACCTTAACATTGATACCTAGCACCTGAACATTGACACCTAGCTCCTGAACATTGACACCTAGCACCTGCACATTGACACCTATCACCTAAACATTGACACCTAACACCTGAACATTGACACCTAGCACCTGAACATTGACACCTAGCTCCTGCACATTGACACCTAGCTCCTGCACATTGACAACTAGCACCTTAACATTGACACCTAACACCTGAACATTGACACCTAGTACCTGAACATTGACACCTAGCTCCTGCACATTGACACCTAGCACGTGCACATTGACACCTAGCTCCTGCACATTGACACCTAGCACCTGCACATTGACACCTAGCACCTGAACATTGACACCTAGTACCTGCACATTGACACCTAGCTCCTGAACATTGACACCTAGCACCTGCACATTGACACCTAGCACCTGAACATTGACACCTAGTACCTGCACATTGACACCTAGTACCTGAACATTGACACCTATAACCTGAGCATTGACACCTATCACCTGAACATTGACACCTATGACCTGAACATTGGCACCTAGCCCCTGAACATTGACACCTAGCACCTGCAGATTGACACCTAGCACCTGCACATTGACAACTATTTCCTGCACATTGACACATACCACCTGAATATTGACACCTAGCACCTGTACATTGACACCTAGCTCCTGCACATTGACACCTAGCACCTGAACATTGACACCTAGCACCTGCACATTGACACCTAGCACCTGAACATTGACACCTAGCACCTGCACATTGACACCTAGCACGTGCACATTGACACCTAGCTCCTGCACATTGACACCTAGCACCTGCACATTGACACCTAGCACCTGAACATTGACACCTAGTACCTGAACATTGACACCTAGCTCCTGAACATTGACACCTAGCACCTGAACATTGACACCTAGCACCTGAACATTGACACCTAGTACCTGCACTTTGACACCTAGTACCTGAACATTGACACCTATAACCTGAGCATTGACACCTATCACCTGAACATTGACACCTAGCACCTGAACATTGGCACCCAGTACCTGAACATTGACACCTAGCACCTGAACATTGACACCTAGCACCTGCACATTGACACCTAGCACCTGAACATTGACACCTAGCACCTAAACATTGACACCTACCTCCTGAACATTGACACCTAGCACCTGAGCATTGACACCTAGCACCTGAACATTGACACCTATCACCTGCACATTGACACCTATGACCTGAACATTGGCACCTAGCCCCTGAACATTGACACCTAGCACCTGCAGATTGACACCTAGCACCTGCACATTGACATCTATTTCCAGCACATTGACACATACCACCTGAATATTGACACCTAGCACCTGCACATTGACACCTAGCTCCTGCACATTGACACCTAGCACCTGCACATTGACACCTAGCACCTGCACATTGACACCTAGCACCTTAACATTGATACCTAGCACCTGAACATTGACACCTAGCTCCTGAACATTGACACCTAGCACCTGCACATTGACACCTATCACCTAAACATTGACACCTAACACCTGAACATTGACACCTAGCACCTGAACATTGACACCTAGCTCCTGCACATTGACACCTAGCTCCTGCACATTGACAACTAGCACCTTAACATTGACACCTAACACCTGAACATTGACACCTAGTACCTGAACATTGACACCTAGCTCCTGCACATTGACACCTAGCACGTGCACATTGACACCTAGCTCCTGCACATTGACACCTAGCACCTGCACATTGACACCTAGCACCTGAACATTGACACCTAGTACCTGCACATTGACACCTAGCTCCTGAACATTGACACCTAGCACCTGCACATTGACACCTAGCACCTGAACATTGACACCTAGTACCTGCACATTGACACCTAGTACCTGAACATTGACACCTATAACCTGAGCATTGACACCTATCACCTGAACATTGACACCTAGCACCTGAACATTGGCACCCAGTACCTGAACATTGACACCTAGCACCTGAACATTGACACCTAGCACCTGCACATTGACACCTAGCACCTGAACATTGACACCTAGCACCTAAACATTGACACCTACCTCCTGAACATTGACACCTAGCACCTGAGCATTGACACCTAGCACCTGAACATTGACACCTTTCACCTGCACATTGACACCTATGACCTGAACATTGGCACCTAGCCCCTGAACATTGACACCTAGCACCTGCAGATTGACACCTAGCACCTGCACATTGACATCTATTTCCAGCACATTGACACATACCACCTGAATATTGACACCTAGCACCTGCACATTGACACCTAGCTCCTGCACATTGACACCTAGCACCTGCACATTGACACCTAGCACCTGCACTTGGACACCGAGCACTTGCACATTGACACCTAGAACCTGTACATTGACACCTAGCTCCTGCACATTGACACCTAGCACCTGCACATTGACACCAAGCACCTGAACATTTACACCTAGCACCTGAACATTGACACCTACCTCCTGAACATTGACACCTAGCACCTGCACATTGACACCTAGCACCTGAACATTGACACCTAGCACCTAAACATTGACACCTACCTCCTGAACATTGACACCTAGCACCTGAGCATTGACACCTAGCACCTGAACATTAACACCTATCACCTGCACATTGACACCTATGACCTGAACATTGGCACCTAGCCCCTGCAGATTGACAACTAGCACCTGCACATTGACATCTATTTCCTGCACATTGACACCTAGCTCCTGCACATTGACATCTAGCACCTGAACATTGACACCTAGCACCTGCACATTGACACCTAGCACCTGCACATTGACACCTAGCACCAGCACATTGACACCTAGCAACTGCACATTGACACCTAGCACCTTAACATTGATACCTAGCACCTGAACATTGACACCTAGTTCCTGAACATTGACACCTAGCACCTGCACATTGACACCTATCACCTAAACATTGACACCTAACACCTGAACATTGACACCTAGCACCTGAACATTGACACCTAGCTCCTGCACATTGACACCTAGCTCCTGCACATTGACAACTAGCACCTTAACATTGACACCTAACACCTGAACATTGACACCTAGTACTTGAACATTGACACCTAGCTCCTGCACATTGACACCTAGCACCTGCACATTGACACCTAGCTCCTGCACATTGACACCTAGCACCTGCACATTGACACCTAGCACCTGAACATTGGCACCTAGCACCTGAACATTGACACCTAGCTCCTGAACATTGACACCTAGCACCTGCACATTGACACCTAGCACCTGAACATTGACACCTAGTACCTGCACATTGACACCTAGTACGTGAACATTGACACCTATTACCTGAACATTGACACCTATCACCTGAACATTGACACCTAGCACCTGCACATTGACACCTAGCACCTGAACATTGACACCTAGCACCTAAACATTGACACCTACCTCCTGAACATTGACACCTAGCACCTGAGCATTGACACCTAGAACCTGAACATTGACACCTATCACCTGCACATTGACACCTATGACCTGAACATTGGCACCTAGCCCCTGAACATTGACACCTAGCACCTGCAGATTGACACCTAGCACCTGCACATTGACAACTATTTCCTGCACATTGACACATACCACCTGAATATTGACACCTAGCACCTGTACATTGACACCTAGCTCCTGCACATTGACACCTAGCACCTGCACATTGACACCTAGCACCTGCACATTGACACCTAGCACCTTAACATTGATACCTAGCACCTGAACATTGACACCTAGCTCCTGAACATTGACACCTAGCACCTGCACATTGACACCTATCACCTAAACATTGACACCTAACAACTGAACATTGACACCTAGCACCTGAACATTGACACCTAGCTCCTGCACATTGACACCTAGCTCCTGCACATTGACAACTAGCACCTTAACATTGACACCTAACACCTGAACATTGACACCTAGTACCTGAACATTGACACCTAGCTCCTGCACATTGACACCTAGCACGTGCACATTGACACCTAGCTCCTGCACATTGACACCTAGCACCTGCACATTGACACCTAGCACCTGAACATTGACACCTAGTACCTGCACATTGACACCTAGCTCCTGAACATTGACACCTAGCACCTGCACATTGACACCTAGCACCTGAACATTGACACCTAGTACCTGCACATTGACACCTAGTACCTGAACATTGACACCTATAACCTGAGCATTGACACCTATCACCTGAACATTGACACCTAGCACCTGAACATTGGCACCCAGTACCTGAACATTGACACCTAGCACCTGAACATTGACACCTAGCACCTGCACATTGACACCTAGCACCTGAACATTGACACCTAGCACCTAAACATTGACACCTACCTCCTGAACATTGACACCCAGCACCTGAGCATTGACACCTAGCACCTGAACATTGACACCTATCACCTGCACATTGACACCTATGACCTGAACATTGGCACCTAGCCCCTGAACATTGACACCTAGCACCTGCAGATTGACACCTAGCACCTGCACATTGACATCTATATCCAGCACATTGACACATACCACCTGAATATTGACATCTAGCTCCTGCACATTGACAACTAGCACCTGAACATTGACACCTAGCACCTGCACATTGACACCTAGCACCTGAACATTGACACCTAGCACCTGCACATTGACACCTAGCACCTGAACATTGACACCTAGCACCTAAACATTGACACCTAGCTTCTGCACATTGACAACTATCACCTGAACATTGACACCTAGCTCCTGTACATTGACACCTAGCATCTGCACATTGACACCTATCACCTGAACATTGACACCTAGAACCTGTACATTGACACCTAGCACCTGCACATTGACACCTAGCACCTGAACATTGACACCTAGCACCTGCACATTGACACCTAGCACCTGCACATTGACACCTAGCTCCTGCACATTGACACCTAGCACCTGCACATTGACACCTAGCACCTGAACATTTACACCTAGCACCTGAACATTGACACCTAGCTCCTGAACATTGACACCTAGCACCTGCACATTGACACCTATCACCTGAACATTGACACCTAGTACCTGCACATTGACACCTAGTACCTGAACATTGACACCTATCACCTGAACATTGACACCTATCACCTGAACAGACACCTATCACCTGAACATTGGCACCTAGTACCTGAACATTGACACGTAGCACCTGAACATTGACACCTAGCACCTGCACATTGACACCTAGCACCTGAATATTGACACCTAGCACCTAAACATTGACACCTACCTCCTGAACATTGACACCTAGCACCTGAGCATTGACACCTAGCACCTGAACATTAACACCTATCACCTGCACATTGACACCTATGACCTGAACATTGGCAACTAGCCCCTGCAGATTGACACCTAGCACCTGCACATTGACATCTATTTCCTGCACATTGACACCTAGCTCCTGCACATTGACATCTAGCACCTGAACATTGACACCTAGCACCTGCACGTTTACACCTAGCACCTGCACATTGACACCTAGCACCAGCACATTGACACCTAGCACCTGCACATTGACACCTAGCACCTTAACATTGATACCTATCACCTGAACATTGACACCTAGCTCCTGAACATTGACACCTAGCACCTGCACATTGACACCTATCACCTAAACATTGACACCTAACACCTGAACATTGACACCTAGCACCTGAACATTGACACCTAGCTCCTGCACATTGACACCTAGCACCTGCACATTGACACCTAGCACCTGAACATTGACACCTAGCACCTGAACATTGACACCTTGCTCCTGAACATTGACACCTAGCACCTGCACATTGACACCTAGCACCTGCACATTGACACCTAGCACCTGAACATTGACACCTAGTACCTGAACATTGACATCTATTACCTGAACATTGACACCTACCACCTGAACATTGACACCTAGCACCTGCACATTGACACCTAGCACCTGAACATTGACACCTAGCACCTAAACATTGACACCTACCTCCTGAACATTGACACCTAGAACCTGAGCATTGACACCTAGCACCTGAACATTGACACCTATCACCTTCACATTGACACCTATGACCTGAACATTGGCACCTAGCCCCTGAACATTGACACCTAGCACCTGCAGATTGACACCTAGCACCTGCACATTGACAACTATTTCCTGCACATTGACACATACCACCTGAATATTGGCACCTAGCACCTGCACATTGACACCTAGCTCCTGCACATTGACACCTAGCACCTGAACATTGACACCTAGCACCTGCACATTGACACCTAGCACCTGAACATTAACACCTAGCACCTGCACATTGACACCTATTAACTGAAAATTGACACCTAGCTCCTGCACATTGACATCTAGCACCTGAACATTGACACCTAGCACCTGCACATTGACACCTAGCACCTGCACTTGGACACCGAGCACTTGCACATTGACACCTAGAACCTGTACATTGACACCTAGCACCTGCACATTGACACCTAGCACCTGAACATTGACACCTAGCACCTTTACATTGACACCTAGCACCTGCACATTGACACCTAGCTCCTGCACATTGACACCTAGCACCTGCACATTGACACCTAGCACCTGAACATTTACACCTAGCACCTGAACATTGACACCTAGCTCCTGAACATTGACACCTAGCACCTGCACATTGACACCTAGCACCTGAACATTGACACCTAGCACCTAAACATTGACACCTACCTCCTGAACATTGACATCTAGCACCTGAGCATTGACACCTAGCACCTGAACATTAACACCTATCACCTGCACATTGACACCTATGACCTGAACATTGGCACCTAGCCCCTGCAGATTGACAACTAGCACCTGCACATTGACATCTATTTCCTGCACATTGACACCTAGCTCCTGCACATTGACATCTAGCACCTGAACATTGACACCTAGCACCTGCACATTGACACCTAGCACCTGCACATTGACACCTAGCACCAGCACATTGACACCTAGCACCTGCACATTGACACCTAGCACCTTAACATTGATACCTAGCACCTGAACATTGACACCTAGCTCCTGAACATTGACACCTAGCACCTGCACATTGACACCTATCACCTAAACATTGACACCTAACACCTGAACATTGACACCTAGCACCTGAACATTGACACCTAGCTCCTGCACATTGACACCTAGCTCCTGCACATTGACAACTAGCACCTTAACATTGACACCTAACACCTGAACATTGACACCTAGTACCTGAACATTGACACCTAGCTCCTGCACATTGACACCTAGCACCTGCACATTGACACCTAGCACCTGCACATTGACACCTAGCACCTGAACATTGGCACCTAGCACCTGAACATTGACACCTAGCTCCTGAACATTGACACCTAGCACCTGCACATTGACACCTAGCACCTGAACATTGACACCTAGTACCTGCACATTGACACATAGTACGTGAACATTGACACCTATTACCTGAACATTGACACCTATCACCTGAACATTGACACCTAGCACATGCACATTGACACCTAGCACCTGAACATTGACACCTAGCACCTAAACATTGACACCTACCTCCTGAACATTGACACCTAGCACCTGAGCATTGACACCTAGCACCTGAACATTGACACCTATCACCTGCACATTGACACCTATGACCTGAACATTGGCACCTAGCCCCTGAACATTGACACCTAGCACCTGCAGATTGACACCTAGCACCTGCACATTGACAACTATTTCCTGCACATTGACACATACCACCTGAATATTGACACCTAGCACCTGTACATTGACACCTAGCTCCTGCACATTGACACCTAGCACCTGAACATTGACACCTAGCACCTGCACATTGACACCTAGCACCTGAACATTGACACCTAGCACCTGCACATTGACACCTATTACCTGAACATTGACACCTAGCTCCTGCACATTGACATCTAGCACCTGAACATTGACACCTAGCACCTGCACATTGACACCTAGCACCTGAACATTGACACCTAGCACCTAAACATTGACACCTAGCTTCTGCACATTGACAACTATCACCTGAACATTGACACCTAGCTCCTGTACATTGACACCTAGCATCTGCACATTGACACCTATCACCTGAACATTGACACCTAGAACCTGTACATTGACACCTAGCACCTGCACATTGACACCTAGCACCTGAACATTGACACCTAGCACCTGCACATTGACACCTAGCACCTGCACATTGACACCTAGCTCCTGCACATTGACACCTAGCACCTGCACATTGACACCTAGCACCTGAACATTTACACCTAGCACCTGAACATTGACACCTAGCTCCTGAACATTGACACCTAGCACCTGCACATTGACACCTATCACCTGAACATTGACACCTAGTACCTGCACATTGACACCTAGTACCTGAACATTGACACCTATCACCTGAACATTGACACCTATCACCTGAACAGACACCTATCACCTGAACATTGGCACCTAGTACCTGAACATTGACACGTAGCACCTGAACATTGACACCTAGCACCTGCACATTGACACCTAGCACCTGAATATTGACACCTAGCACCTAAACATTGACACCTACCTCCTGAACATTGACACCTAGCACCTGAGCATTGACACCTAGCACCTGAACATTAACACCTATCACCTGCACATTGACACCTATGACCTGAACATTGGCAACTAGCCCCTGCAGATTGACACCTAGCACCTGCACATTGACATCTATTTCCTGCACATTGACACCTAGCTCCTGCACATTGACATCTAGCACCTGAACATTGACACCTAGCACCTGCACGTTTACACCTAGCACCTGCACATTGACACCTAGCACCAGCACATTGACACCTAGCACCTGCACATTGACACCTAGCACCTTAACATTGATACCTATCACCTGAACATTGACACCTAGCTCCTGAACATTGACACCTAGCACCTGCACATTGACACCTATCACCTAAACATTGACACCTAACACCTGAACATTGACACCTAGCACCTGAACATTGACACCTAGCTCCTGCACATTGACACCTAGCACCTGCACATTGACACCTAGCACCTGAACATTGACACCTAGCACCTGAACATTGACACCTTGCTCCTGAACATTGACACCTAGCACCTGCACATTGACACCTAGCACCTGCACATTGACACCTAGCACCTGAACATTGACACCTAGTACCTGAACATTGACATCTATTACCTGAACATTGACACCTACCACCTGAACATTGACACCTAGCACCTGCACATTGACACCTAGCACCTGAACATTGACACCTAGCACCTAAACATTGACACCTACCTCCTGAACATTGACACCTAGAACCTGAGCATTGACACCTAGCACCTGAACATTGACACCTATCACCTTCACATTGACACCTATGACCTGAACATTGGCACCTAGCCCCTGAACATTGACACCTAGCACCTGCAGATTGACACCTAGCACCTGCACATTGACAACTATTTCCTGCACATTGACACATACCACCTGAATATTGGCACCTAGCACCTGCACATTGACACCTAGCTCCTGCACATTGACACCTAGCACCTGAACATTGACACCTAGCACCTGCACATTGACACCTAGCACCTGAACATTAACACCTAGCACCTGCACATTGACACCTATTAACTGAAAATTGACACCTAGCTCCTGCACATTGACATCTAGCACCTGAACATTGACACCTAGCACCTGCACATTGACACCTAGCACCTGCACTTGGACACCGAGCACTTGCACATTGACACCTAGAACCTGTACATTGACACCTAGCACCTGCACATTGACACCTAGCACCTGAACATTGACACCTAGCACCTTTACATTGACACCTAGCACCTGCACATTGACACCTAGCTCCTGCACATTGACACCTAGCACCTGCACATTGACACCTAGCACCTGAACATTTACACCTAGCACCTGAACATTGACACCTAGCTCCTGAACATTGACACCTAGCACCTGCACATTGACACCTAGCACCTGAACATTGACACCTAGCACCTAAACATTGACACCTACCTCCTGAACATTGACATCTAGCACCTGAGCATTGACACCTAGCACCTGAACATTAACACCTATCACCTGCACATTGACACCTATGACCTGAACATTGGCACCTAGCCCCTGCAGATTGACAACTAGCACCTGCACATTGACATCTATTTCCTGCACATTGACACCTAGCTCCTGCACATTGACATCTAGCACCTGAACATTGACACCTAGCACCTGCACATTGACACCTAGCACCTGCACATTGACACCTAGCACCAGCACATTGACACCTAGCACCTGCACATTGACACCTAGCACCTTAACATTGATACCTAGCACCTGAACATTGACACCTAGCTCCTGAACATTGACACCTAGCACCTGCACATTGACACCTATCACCTAAACATTGACACCTAACACCTGAACATTGACACCTAGCACCTGAACATTGACACCTAGCTCCTGCACATTGACACCTAGCTCCTGCACATTGACAACTAGCACCTTAACATTGACACCTAACACCTGAACATTGACACCTAGTACCTGAACATTGACACCTAGCTCCTGCACATTGACACCTAGCACCTGCACATTGACACCTAGCACCTGCACATTGACACCTAGCACCTGAACATTGGCACCTAGCACCTGAACATTGACACCTAGCTCCTGAACATTGACACCTAGCACCTGCACATTGACACCTAGCACCTGAACATTGACACCTAGTACCTGCACATTGACACATAGTACGTGAACATTGACACCTATTACCTGAACATTGACACCTATCACCTGAACATTGACACCTAGCACATGCACATTGACACCTAGCACCTGAACATTGACACCTAGCACCTAAACATTGACACCTACCTCCTGAACATTGACACCTAGCACCTGAGCATTGACACCTAGCACCTGAACATTGACACCTATCACCTGCACATTGACACCTATGACCTGAACATTGGCACCTAGCCCCTGAACATTGACACCTAGCACCTGCAGATTGACACCTAGCACCTGCACATTGACAACTATTTCCTGCACATTGACACATACCACCTGAATATTGACACCTAGCACCTGTACATTGACACCTAGCTCCTGCACATTGACACCTAGCACCTGAACATTGACACCTAGCACCTGCACATTGACACCTAGCACCTGAACATTGACACCTAGCACCTGCACATTGACACCTATTACCTGAACATTGACACCTAGCTCCTGCACATTGACATCTAGCACCTGAACATTGACACCTAGCACCTGCACATTGACACCTAGCACCTGCACTTTGACACCGAGCACTTGCACATTGACACCTAGAACCTGTACATTGACACCTAGCACCTGCACATTGACACCTAGCACCTGAACATTGACACCTAGCACCTTTACATTGACACCTAGCACCTGCACATTGACACCTAGCACCTGCACATTGACACCTAGCACCTGAACATTTAGACCTAGCACCTGAACATTGACACCTAGCTCCTGAACATTGACACCTAGCACCTGCACATTGACACCTATCACCTGAACATTGACACTTAGCACCTGAACATTGAAACCTAGTACCTGCACATTGACACCTAGTACCTGAACATTGACACCTATCACCTGAACATTGACACCTATCACCTGAACATTGGCACCTAGTACCTGAACATTGACACGTAGCACCTGAACATTGACACCTAGCACCTAAACATTGACACCTAGCATCTGCACATTGACACCTATCACCTGAACATTGACACCTAGAACCTGTACATTGACACCTAGCACCTGCACATTGACACCTAGCACCTGAACATTGACACCTAGCACCTGCACATTGACACCTAGCACCTGCACATTGACACCTAGCTCCTGCACATTGACACCTAGCACCTGCACATTGACACCTAGCACCTGAACATTGGCACCTAGCCCCTGAACATTGACACCTAGCACCTGCAGATTGACACCTAGCACCTGCACATTGACAACTATTTCCTGCACATTGACACATACCACCTGAATATTGACACCTAGCACCTGTACATTGACACCTAGCTCCTGCACATTGACACCTAGCACCTGAACATTGACACCTAGCACCTGCACATTGACACCTAGCACCTGAACATTGACACCTAGCACCTGCACATTGACACCTATTACCTGAACATTGACACCTAGCTCCTGCACATTGACATCTAGCACCTGAACATTGACACCTAGCACCTGCACATTGACACCTAGCACCTGCACTTGGACACCGAGCACTTGCACATTGACACCTAGAACCTGTACATTGACACCTAGCACCTGCACATTGACACCTAGCACCTGAACATTGACACCTAGCACCTTTACATTGACACCTAGCACCTGCACATTGACACCTAGCTCCTGCACATTGACACCTAGCACCTGCACATTGACACCTAGCACCTGAACATTTAGACCTAGCACCTGAACATTGACACCTAGCTCCTGAACATTGACACCTAGCACCTGCACATTGACACCTATCACCTGAACATTGACACTTAGCACCTGAACATTGAAACCTAGTACCTGCACATTGACACCTAGCATCTGCACATTGACACCTATCACCTGAACATTGACACCTAGAACCTGTACATTGACACCTAGCACCTGCACATTGACACCTAGCACCTGAACATTGACACCTAGCACCTGCACATTGACACCTAGCACCTGCACATTGACACCTAGCTCCTGCACATTGACACCTAGCACCTGCACATTGACACCTAGCACCTGAACATTTACACCTAGCACCTGAACATTGACACCTAGCTCCTGAACATTGACACCTAGCACCTGCACATTGACACCTATCACCTGAACATTGACACCTAGTACCTGCACATTGACACCTAGTACCTGAACATTGACACCTATCACCTGAACATTGACACCTATCACCTGAACATTGGCACCTAGTACCTGAACATTGACACGTAGCGCCTGAACATTGACACCTAGCACCTGCACATTGACACCTAGCACCTGAACATTGACACCTAGCACCTAAACATTGACACCTACCTCCTGAACATTGACACCTAGCACCTGAGCATTGACACCTAGCACCTGAACATTAACACCTATCACCTGCACATTGACACCTATGACCTGAACATTGGCAACTAGCCCCTGCAGATTGACACCTAGCACCTGCACATTGACATCTATTTCCTGCACATTGACACCTAGCTCCTGCACATTGACATCTAGCACCTGAACATTGACACCTAGCACCTGCACATTTACACCTAGCACCTGCACATTGACACCTAGCACCAGCACATTGACAGCTAGCACCTGCACATTGACACCTAGCACCTTAACATTGATACCTATCACCTGAACATTGACACCTAGCTCCTGAACATTGACACCTAGCACCTGCACATTGACACCTATCACCTAAACATTGACACCTAACACCTGAACATTGACACCTAGCACCTGAACATTGACACCTAGCTCCTGCACATTGACACCTAGCTCCTGCACATTGACAACTAGCACCTTAACATTGACACCTAACACCTGAACATTGACACCTAGTACCTGAACATTGACACCTAGCTCCTGCACATTGACACCTAGCACCTGCACATTGACACCTAGCTCCTGCACATTGACACCTAGCACCTGCACATTGACACCTAGCACCTGAACATTGACACCTAGCAACTGAACATTGACACCTAGCTCCTGAACATTGACACCTAGCACCTGCACATTGACACCTAGCACCTGAACATTGACACCTAGTACCTGCACATTGACACCTAGTACCTGAACATTGACACCTATTACCTGAACATTGACACCTACCACCTGAACATTGACACCTAGCACATGCACATTGACACCTAGCACCTGAACATTGACACCTAGCACCTAAACATTGACACCTACCTCCTGAACATTGACACCTAGCACCTGAGCATTGACACCTATCACCTGAACATTGACACCTATCACCTTCACATTGACACCTATGACCTGAACATTGGCACCTAGCCCCTGAACATTGACACCTAGCACCTGCAGATTGACACCTAGCACCTGCACATTGACACATTAACTGAAAATTGACACCTAGCTCCTGCACATTGACATCTAGCACCTGAACATTGACACCTAGCACCTGCACATTGACACCTAGCACCTGCACTTGGACACCGAGCACTTGCACATTGACACCTAGAACCTGTACATTGACACCTAGCTCCTGCACATTGACACCTAGCACCTGCACATTGACACCTAGCACCTGAACATTTACACCTAGCACCTGAACATTGACACCTAGCTCCTGAACATTGACACCTAGCACCTGCACATTGACACCTAGCACCTGAACATTGACACCTAGCACCTAAACATTGAAACCTACCTCCTGAACATTGACACCTAGCACCTGAGCATTGACACCTAGCACCTGAACATTAACACCTATCACCTGCACATTGACACCTATGACCTGAACATTGGCACCTAGCCCCTGCAGATTGACAACTAGCACCTGCACATTGACATCTATTTCCTGCACATTGACACCTAGCTCCTGCACATTGACATCTAGCACCTGAACATTGACACCTAGCACCTGCACATTGACACCTAGCACCTGCACATTGACACCTAGCACCAGCACATTGACACCTAGCACCTGCACATTGACACCTAGCACCTTAACATTGATACCTATCACCTGAACATTGACACCTAGCTCCTGAACATTGACACCTAGCACCTGCACATTGACACCTATCACCTAAACATTGACACCTAACACCTGAACATTGACACCTAGCACCTGAACATTGACACCTAGCTCCTGCACATTGACACCTAGCTCCTGAACATTGACACCTAGCACCTGCACATTGACACCTAACACCTGAACATTGACACCTATCACCTGAACATTGACACCTAGCACCTGCACATTGACACCTAGCACCTGAACATTGACACCTAGTACCTGCACATTGACACCTAGTACGTGAACATTGACACCTAGTACCTGAACATTGACACCTATCACCTGAACATTGACACCTAGCACCTGCACATTGACACCTAGCACCTGAACATTGACACCTAGCACCTAAACATTGACACCTACCTCCTGAACATTGACACCTAGCACCTGAGCATTGACACCTAGCACCTGAACATTGACACCTATCACCTGCACATTGACACCTATGACCTGAACATTGGCACCTAGCCCCTGAACATTGACACCTAGCACCTGCAGATTGACACCTAGCACCTGCACATTGACAACTATTTCCTGCACATTGACACATACCACCTGAATATTGACACCTAGCACCTGTACATTGACACCTAGCTCCTGCACATTGACACCTAGCACCTGAACATTGACACCTAGCACCTGCACATTGACACCTAGCACCTGAACATTGACACCTAGCACCTGCACATTGACACCTAGCACGTGCACATTGACACCTAGCTCCTGCACATTGACACCTAGCACCTGCACATTGACACCTAGCACCTGAACATTGACACCTAGTACCTGAACATTGACACCTAGCTCCTGAACATTGACACCTAGCACCTGCACATTGACACCTAGCACCTGAACATTGACACCTAGTACCTGCACATTGACACCTAGTACCTGAACATTGACACCTATAACCTGAGCATTGACACCTATCACCTGAACATTGACACCTAGCACCTGAACATTGGCACCCAGTACCTGAACATTGACACCTAGCACCTGAACATTGACACCTAGCACCTGCACATTGACACCTAGCACCTGAACATTGACACCTAGCACCTAAACATTGACACCTACCTCCTGAACATTGACACCTAGCACCTGAGCATTGACACCTAGCACCTGAACATTGACACCTATCACCTGCACATTGACACCTATGACCTGAACATTGGCACCTAGCCCCTGAACATTGACACCTAGCACCTGCTGATTGACACCTAGCACCTGCACATTGACATATATTTCCAGCACATTGACACATACCACCTGAATATTGACACCTAGCACCTGCACATTGACACCTAGCACCTGCACATTGACACCTAGCACCTGCACATTGACACCTAGCACCTGCACATTGACACCTAGCACCTGCACATTGACACCTAGCACCTTAACATTGATACCTAGCACCTGAACATTGACACCTAGCTCCTGAACATTGACACCTAGCACCTGCACATTGACATCTATCACCTAAACATTGACACCTAACACATGAACATTGACACCTAGCACCTGAACAT
Organism: Lampetra fluviatilis; assembly: GCF_964198595.1. NCBI lineage: Eukaryota > Metazoa > Chordata > Hyperoartia > Petromyzontiformes > Petromyzontidae > Lampetra > Lampetra fluviatilis. Next base: position 268,103 of record NC_136298.1, read on the forward strand.
TGACACCTAGCTCCTGCACATTGACACCTAGCTCCTGCACATTGACAACTAGCACCTTAACATTGACACCTAACACCTGAACATTGACACCTAGTACCTGAACATTGACACCTAGCTCCTGCACATTGACACCTAGCACGTGCACATTGACACCTAGCTCCTGCACATTGACACCTAGCACCTGCACATTGACACCTAGCACCTGAACATTGACACCTAGTACCTGAACATTGACACCTAGCTCCTGAACATTGACACCTAGCACCTGCACATTGACACCTAGCACCTGAACATTGACACCTAGTACCTGCACATTGACACCTAGTACCTGAACATTGACACCTATAACCTGAGCATTGACACCTATCACCTGAACATTGACACCTATCACCTGAACATTGGCACCCAGTACCTGAACATTGACACCTAGCACCTGAACATTGACACCTAGCACCTGCACATTGACACCTAGCACCTGAACATTGACACCTAGCACCTAAACATTGACACCTACCTCCTGAACATTGACACCTAGCACCTGAGCATTGACACCTAGCACCTGAACATTGACACCTATCACCTGCACAGTGACACCTATGACCTGAACATTGGCACCTAGCCCCTGAACATTGACACCTAGCACCTGCAGATTGACACCTAGCACCTGCACATTGACATCTATTTCCAGCACATTGACACATACCACCTGAATATTGACACCTAGCACCTGCACATTGACACCTAGCTCCTGCACATTGACAACTAGCACCTGAACATTGACACCTAGCACCTGCACATTGACACCTAGCACCTGAACATTGACACCTAGCACCTGCACATTGACACCTAGCACCTGAACATTGACACCTAGCACCTAAACATTGACACCTAGCTTCTGCACATTGACAACTATCACCTGAACATTGACACCTAGCTCCTGTACATTGACACCTAGCATCTGCACATTGACACCTATCACCTGAACATTGACACCTAGAACCTGTACATTGACACCTAGCACCTGCACATTGACACCTAGCACCTGAACATTGACACCTAGCACCTGCACATTGACACCTAGCACCTGCACATTGACACCTAGCTCCTGCACATTGACACCTAGCACCTGCACATTGACACCTATCACCTGAACATTGACACCTAGTACCTGCACATTGACACCTAGTACCTGAACATTGACACCTAGCTCCTGAACATTGACACCTAGCACCTGCACATTGACACCTAGCACCTGAACATTGACACCTAGTACCTGCACATTGACACCTAGTACCTGAACATTGACACCTATTACCTGAACATTGACACCTACCACCTGAACATTGACACCTAGCACCTGCACATTGACACCTAGCACCTGAACATTGACACCTAGAACCTAAACATTGACACCTACCTCCTGAACATTGACACCTAGCACCTGAGCATTGACACCTAGCACCTGAACATTGACACCTATGACCTGAACATTGGCACCTAGCCCCTGAACATTGACACCTAGCACCTGCACATTGACACCTATCACCTGAACATTGACACCTAGTACCTGCACATTGACACCTAGTACCTGAACATTGACACCTAGCTCCTGAACATTGACACCTAGCACCTGCACATTGACACCTAGCACCTGAACATTGACACCTAGTACCTGCACATTGACACCTAGTACCTGAACATTGACACCTATTACCTGAACATTGACACCTACCACCTGAACATTGACACCTAGCACCTGCACATTGACACCTAGCACCTGAACATTGACACCTAGCACCTAAACATTGACACCTACCTCCTGAACATTGACACCTAGCACCTGAGCATTGACACCTAGCACCTGAACATTGACACCTATGACCTGAACATTGGCACCTAGCCCCTGAACATTGACACCTAGCACCTGCAGATTGACACCTAGCACCTGCACATTGACAACTATTTCCTGCACATTGACACATACCACCTGAATATTGGCACCTAGCACCTGCACATTGACACCTAGCTCCTGCACATTGACACCTAGCACCTGAACATTGACACCTAGCACCTGCACATTGACACCTAGCACCTGAACATTGACACCTAGCACCTGCACATTGACACCTATTAACTGAAAATTGACACCTAGCTCCTGCACATTGACATCTAGCACCTGAACATTGACACCTAGCACCTGCACATTGACACCTAGCACCTGCACTTGGACACCGAGCACTTGCACATTGACACCTAGAACCTATACATTGACACCTAGCACCTGCACATTGACACCTAGCACCTGAACATTGACACCTAGCACCTTTACATTGACACCTAGCACCTGCACATTGACACCTAGCTCCTGCACATTGACACCTAGCACCTGCACATTGACACCTAGCACCTGAACATTTACACCTAGCACCTGAACATTGACACAAGGCTCCTGAACATTGACACCTAGCACCTGCACATTGACACCTAGCACCTGAACATTGACACCTAGCACCTAAACATTGACACCTACCTCCTGAACATTGACACCTAGCACCTGAGCATTGACACCTAGCACCTGAACATTAACACCTATCACCTGCACATTGACACCTATGACCTGAACATTGGCACCTAGCCCCTGCAGATTGACAACTAGCACCTGCACATTGACATCTATTTCCTGCACATTGACACCTAGCTCCTGCACATTGACATCTAGCACCTGAACATTGACACCTAGCACCTGCACATTGACACCTAGCACCTGCACATTGACACCTAGCACCAGCACATTGCCACCTAGCACCTGCACATTGACACCTAGCACCTTAACATTGATACCTAGCACCTGAACATTGACACCTAGCTCCTGAACATTGACACCTAGCACCTGCACATTGACACCTATCACCTAAACATTGACACCTAACACCTGAACATTGACACCTAGCACCTGAACATTGACACCTAGCTCCTGCACATTGACACCTAGCTCCTGCACATTGACAACTAGCACCTTAACATTGACACCTAACACCTGAACATTGACACCTAGTACCTGAACATTGACACCTAGCTCCTGCACATTGATACCTAGCACCTGCACATTGACACCTAGCACCTGCACATTGACACCTAGCACCTGAACATTGGCACCTAGCACCTGAACATTGACACCTAGCTCCTGAACATTGACACCTAGCACCTGCACATTGACACCTAGCACCTGAACAGACACCTAGTACCTGCACATTGACACCTAGTACGTGAACATTGACACCTATTACCTGAACATTGACACCTATCACCTGAACATTGACACCTAGCACCTGCACATTGACACCTAGCACCTGAACATTGACACCTAGCACCTAAACATTGACACCTACCTCCTGAACATTGACACCTAGCACCTGAGCATTGACACCTAGCACCTGAACATTGACACCTATCACCTGCACATTGACACCTATGACCTGAACATTGGCACCTAGCCCCTGAACATTGACACCTAGCACCTGCAGATTGACACCTAGCACCTGCACATTGACAACTATTTCCTGCACATTGACACATACCACCTGAATATTGACACCTAGCACCTGTACATTGACACCTAGCTCCTGCACATTGACACCTAGCACCTGAACATTGACACCTAGCACCTGCACATTGACACCTAGCTCCTGCACATTGACACCTAGCACCTGCACATTGACACCTAGCACCTGAACGTTTACACCTAGCACCTGAACATTGACACCTAGCTCCTGAACATTGACACCTAGCACCTGCACATTGACACCTATCACCTGAACATTGACACTTAGCACCTGAACATTGAAACCTAGTACCTGCACATTGACACCTAGTACCTGAACATTGACACCTATCACCTGAACATTGACACCTATCACCTGAACATTGGCACCTAGTACCTGAACATTGACACGTAGCACCTGAACATTGACACCTAGCTCCTGCACATTGACACCTAGCTCCTGCACATTGACACCTAGCTCCTGCACATTGACAACTAGCACCTTAACATTGACACCGAACACATGAACATTGACACCTAGTACCTGAACATTGACACCTAGCTCCTGCACATTGACACCTAGCACCTGCACATTGGCACCTAGCTCCTGCACATTGACACCTAGCACCTGCACATTGACACCTAGCACCTGAACATTGACACCTAGCACCTGAACATTGACACCTAGCACCTGAACATTGACACCTAGCTCCTGAACATTGACACCTAGCACCTGCACATTGACACCTAGCACCTGAACATTGACACCTAGTACCTGCACATTGACACCTAGTACCTGAACATTGACACCTATTACCTGAACATTGACACATATCACCTGAACATTGACACCTAGCACCTGCACATTGACACCTAGCACCTGAACATTGACACCTAGCACCTAAACATTGACACCTACCTCCTGAACATTGACACCTAGGACCTGAGCATTGACACCTAGCATCTGAACATTGACACCTATCACCTGCACATTGACACCTATGACCTGAACATTGGCACCTAGCCCCTGAACATTGACACCTAGCACCTGCAGATTGACACCTAGAACCTGCACATTGACATCTATTTCCTGCACATTGACACATACCACCTGAATATTGACACCTAGCACCTGCACATTGACACCTAGCTCCTGCACATTGACACCTAGCACCTGAACATTGACACCTAGCACCTGCACATTGACACCTAGCACCTGAACATTGACACCTAGCACGTGCACATTGACACCTATTACCTGAACATTGACACCTAGCTCCTGCACATTGACATCTAGCACCTGAACATTGACACCTAGCACCTGCACATTGACACCTAGCACCTGCACTTGGACACCGAGCACTTGCAAATTGACACCTAGAACCTGTACATTGACACCTAGCACCTGCACATTGACACCTAGCACCTGAACATTGACACCTAGCACCTGCACATTGACACCTAGCACCTGCACATTGACACCTAGCTCCTGCACATTGACACCTAGCTCCTGCACATAGACACCTAGCACCTGCACATTGACACCTAGCACCTGAACATTTACACCTATCACCTGAACATTGACACCTAGCTCCTGAACATTGACACCTAGAACCTGCACATTGACACCTATCACCTGAACATTGACACCTAGCACCTGAACATTGACACCTAGTACCTGCACATTGACACCTAGTACCTGAACATTGACACCTATCACCTGAACATTGACACCTATCACCTGAACATTGGCACCTAGTACCTGAACATTGACACGTAGCACCTGAACATTGACACCTAACACCTGCACATTGACACCTAGCTCCCGAACATTGACACCTAGCACCTAAACATTGACACCTACCTCGTGAACATTGACACCTAGCACCTGAGCATTGACACCTAGCACCTGAACATTGACACCTAGCCCCTGCAGATTGACACCTAGCACCTGCACATTGACATCTATTTCCTGCACATTGACACCTAGCTCCTGCACATTGACATCTAGCACCTGAACATTGACACCTAGCACCTGAACATTGACACCTAGAACCTGTACATTGACACCTAGCACCTGCACATTGACACCTAGCACCTGAACATTGACACCTAGCACCTGCACATTGACACCTAGCACCTGCACATTGAAACCTATTACCTGAACATTGACACCTAGCACCTGCACATTGACACCTAGCACTTGCACATGGACACCTAGCTCCTGCATATTGACACCTGAACATTGACACCTAGCACCTGCACATTGACAACTAGCACCTGCACTTGGACACCTATTACCTGAACATTGACACCTAGCACCTGAACATTGACACCTAGCACCTGAACATGGACACCTAGCACATGAACATTGACACATAGCACCTTAACATTGACACCTAGCACCTGAACATTGACACCTATCACCTGAACATTGACACCTAGCACCTGAACATTGACACCTAGCACCTGAACATTGACACCTATCACCTGAACATTGACACCTAGCACCTGCACATTGACACCTAGCACCTGCACATTGACACCTAGCTCCTGAACATTGACACCTATCACCTGAACATTGACACCTAGCACCTGCACATTGACACCTAGCTCCTGCACATTGACACGTAGCACCTGCACATTGACACCTAGCTCCTGCACATTGACACTAGCACCTGCACATTGACACCTATCACCTGAACATTGACACCTAGCACCTGCACATTGACACCTATCACCTGAACATTGACACCTAGCACCTGCACATTGATACCTAGCTCCTGCACATTGACACCTAGCACCTGAACATTGACACGTAGCTCCTGCACAATGACACCTAGCTCCTGCACATTGACACCTAGTACCTGAACATTGACACCTAGCACATGAACATTGACACCTAGCACCTGCACATTGACACCTAGCACCTGAACATTGACACCTAGCACCTGCACATTGACACCTATTACCTGAACATTGACACCTAGCTCCTGCACATTGACATCTAGCACCTGAACATTGACACCTAGCACCTGCACATTGACACCTAGCACCTGCACTTGGACACCGAGCACTTGCAAATTGACACCTAGAACCTGTACATTGACACCTAGCACCTGCACATTGACACCTAGCACCTGAACATTGACACCTAGCACCTGCACATTGACACCTAGCACCTGCACATTGACACCTAGCTCCTGCACATAGACACCTAGCACCTGCACATTGACACCTAGCACCTGAACATTTACACCTAGCACCTGAACATTGACACCTAGCTCCTGAACATTGACACCTAGAACCTGCACATTGACACCTATCACCTGAACATTGACACCTAGCACCTGAACATTGACACCTAGTACCTGCACATTGACACCTAGTACCTGAACATTGACACCTATCACCTGAACATTGACACCTATCACCTGAACATTGGCACGTAGCACCAGAACATTGACACCTAACACATGCACATTGACACCTAGCTCCTGAACATTGACACCTAGCACCTAAACATTGACACCTACCTCGTGAACATTGACACCTAGCACCTGAGCATTGACACCTAGCACCTGAACATTGACACCTAGCCCCTGCAGATTGACACCTAGCACCTGCACATTGACATCTATTTCCTGCACATTGACACCTAGCTCCTGCACATTGACATCTAGCACCTGAACATTGACACCTAGCACCTGAACATTGACACCTAGAACCTGTACATTGACACCTAGCACCTGCACATTGACACCTAGCACCTGAACATTGACACCTAGCACCTACACATTGACACCTAGCACCTGCACATTGACACCTAGCACCTGCACATTGAAACCTATTACCTGAACATTGACACCTAGCACCTGCACATTGATACCTAGCTCCTGCACATTGACACCTAGCACCTGAACATTGACATGTAGCTCCTGCACAATGACACCTAGCTCCTGCACATTGACACCTAGTACCTGAACATTGACACCTAGCACCTGAACATTGACACCTAGCACCTGCACATTGACACCTAGCACCTGAACATTGACACCTAGCACCTGCACATTGACACCTATTACCTGAACATTGACACCTAGCTCCTGCACATTGACATCTAGCACCTGAACATTGACACCTAGCACCTGCACATTGATACCTAGCTCCTGCACATTGACACCTAGCACCTGCACTTGGACACCGAGCACTTGCAAATTGACACCTAGAACCTGTACATTGACACCTAGCACCTGCACATTGACAACTAGCACCTGAACATTGACACCTAGCACCTGCACATTGACACCTAGCACCTGCACATTGACACCTAGCTCCTGCACATAGACACCTAGCACCTGCACATTGACACCTAGCACCTGAACATTTACACCTAGCACCTGAACATTGACACCTAGCTCCTGAACATTGACACCTAGAACCTGCACATTGACACCTATCACCTGAACATTGACACCTAGCACCTGAACATTGACACCTAGTACCTGCACATTGACACCTAGTACCTGAACATTGACACCTATCACCTGAACATTGACACCTATCACCTGAACATTGACACCTATCACCTGAACATTGGCACCTAGTACCTGAACATTGACACGTAGCACCTGAACATTGACACCTAACACCTGCACATTGACACCTAGCTCCTGAACATTGACACCTAGCACCTAAACATTGACACCTACCTCGTGAACATTGACACCTAGCACCTGAGCATTGACACCTAGCACCTGAACATTGACACCTAGCCCCTGCAGATTGACACCTAGCACCTGCACATTGACATCTATTTCCTGCACATTGACACCTAGCTCCTGCACATTGACATCTAGCACCTGAACATTGACACCTAGCACCTGAACATTGACACCTAGAACCTGTACATTGACACCTAGCACCTGCACATTGACACCTAGCACCTGAACATTGACACCTAGCACCTACACATTGACACCTAGCACCTGCACATTGACACCTAGCACCTGCACATTGAAACCTATTACCTGAACATTGACACCTAGCACCTGCACATTGACACCTAGCACTTGCACATGGACACCTAGCTCCTGAATATTGACACCTGAACATTGACACCTAGCACCTGCACATTGACACCTAGCACCTGCACTTGGACACCTAGCACCTGAACATTGACACCTAGCACCTGAACATTGACACCTAGCACCTGAACATGGACACCTAGCACATGAACATTGACACATAGCACCTTAACATTGACACCTAGCACCTGAACATTGACACCTATTACCTGAACATTGACACCTAGCACCTGAACATTGACACCTAGCACCTGAACATTGACACCTATCACCTGAACATTGACACCTAGCACCTGCACATTGACACCTAGCACCTGCACATTGACACCTAGCTCCTGCACATTGACACCTAGCACCTGCACATTGACACTTAGCTCCTGCACATTGACACCTAGCAGCTGCACATTGACACCTAGCTCCTGCACATTGACACCTAGCACCTGCACATTGACACCTAGCTCCTGCACATTGACACGTAGCACCTGCACATTGACACCTAGCTCCTGCACATTGACACTAGCACCTGCACATTGACACCTATCACCTGAACATTGACACCTAGCACCTGCACATTGACACCTAGCACCTGAACATTGACACCTAGCACCTGCACATTGATAGCTAGCTCCTGCACTTTGACACCTAGCACCTGAACATTGACACGTAGCTCCTGCACATTGACACCTAGCTCTCGCACATTGACACCTAGTACCTGAACATTGACACCTAGCACCTGCACATTGACACCTAGCACCTGCACATTGACACCTAGCACCTGCACATTGACACCTAGCACCTGCACATTGACACCTAGCACCTGAACATTGACACCTAGCTCCTGCACATTGACATCTAACACCTGCACATTGACACCTAGCTCCTGCACATTGACACCTAGCACCTGCACATTGACACCTAGCACCTGAACATTGACACCTAGCTCCTGCACATTGACACCTAACACCTGCACATTGACACCTAGCTCCTGCACATTGACACCTAGCACCTGCACATTGACACCTAGCTCCTGCACATTGACACCTAGCTCCTGCACATTGACACCTAACACCTGCACATTGACACCTAGCACCTGCACATTGACACCTTGCTCCTGCACATTGACAGCTATCACCTGAACATTGACACCTAGCTCCTGCACATTGACACCTAGCACCTGAACATTGACACCTAGCACCTGAACATTGACACCTAGCTCCTGCACATTGACACCTAGCACCTGCACATTGACACCTAGCACCTGAACATTGATACCTAGCTCCTACACATTGACACCTAGCACGTGCACATTGACACCTAGCACCTGCACATTGACACCTAGCACCTGCACATTGACACCTTGCTCCTGCACATTGACACCTAGCTCCTGCACATTGACACCTTGCTCCTGCACATTGACACCTAGCACCTGCACATTGACACCTAGCTTCTACACATTGACACCTAGCACCTGCACATTGACACCTAGCACCTGAACATTGACACCTAGCACCTGAACATTGACACCTAGCTCCTGAACACTGACACTAATCACCTGCACATTGACACCTAGCACCTGAACATTGACACCTAGCTTCTGCACATTGACACCTATCACCTGAACACTGACACCTAGCTCCTGAACAATGGCACCTAGCACCTGCATATTGACACCTAGCTCCTGCACATTGACACTAGCACCTGCACATTGACACCTATCACCTGAACATTGACACCTAGCACCTGCACATTGACACCTAGCACCTGAACATTGACACCTAGCACCTGCACATTGATACCTAGCTCCTGCACATTGACACCTAGCACCTGAACATTGACACGTAGCTCCTGCACATTGACACCTAGCTCCTGCACATTGACACCTAGTACCTGAACATTGACACCTAGCACCTGCACATTGACACCTAGCACCTGCACATTGACACCTAGCACCTGCACATTGACACCTAGCACCTGCACATTGACACCTAGCACCTGAACATTGACACCTACCTCCTGCACATTGACACCTAACACCTGCACATTGACACCTAGCTCCTGCACATTGACACCTAGCACCTGCACATTGACAGCTAGCTCCTGCACATTGACACCTAGCACCTGAACATTGACACCTAGCTCCTGCACATTGACACCTAACACCTGCACATTGACACCTAGCTCCTGCACATTGACACCTAGCACCTGCACATTGACACCTAGCTACTGCACATTGACACCTAGCTCCTGCACATTGACACCTAGCACCTGCACATTGACACCTAGCTCCTGCACATTGACACCTAGCTCCTGCACATTGACACCTTGCTCCTGCACATTGACAGCTATCACCTGAACATTGACACCTAGCTCCTGCACATTGACACCTAGCACCTGAACATTGACACCTAGCACCTGAACATTGACACCTAGCTCCTGCACATTGACACCTAGCACCTGCACATTGACACCTAGCACCTGAACATTGATACCTAGCTCCTACACATTGACACCTAGCACGTGCACATTGACACCTAGCACCTGCACATTGACACCTAGCACCTGCACATTGACACCTAGCTCCTGCACATTGACACCTAGCTCCTGCACATTGACACCTTGCTCCTGCACATTGACACCTAGCACCTGCACATTGACACCTAGCTTCTGCACATTGACACCTAGCACCTGAACATTGACACCTAGCACCTGAACATTGACACCTAGCTCCTGAACACTGACACTAATCACCTGCACATTGACACCTAGCACCTGAACATTGACACCTAGCTTCTGCACATTGACACCTATCACCTGAACACTGACACCTAGCTCCTGAACAATGGCACCTAGCACCTGCATATTGACACCTAGCACCTGAACATTGACACCTAGCTCCTACACCTTGACACTTAGCACCTGCACATTGTCACCTAGCTCCTGCACATTGACACCTAGCACCTGCACATTGACACCTAGCTCCTGCACATTGACACCTAGCTCCTGCACATTGACACCTTGCTCCTGCACATTGACACCTAGCACCTGCACATTTACACCTAGCTTCTACACATTGACACCTAGCACCTGCACATTGACACCTAGCACCTGAACATTGACACCTAGCACCTGAACATTGACACCTAGCTCCTGAACACTGACACTAATCACCTGCACATTGACACCTAGCACCTGAACATTGACACCTAGCTTCTGCACATTGACACCTATCACCTGAACACTGACACCTAGCTCCTGAACAATGGCACCTAGCACCTGCATATTGACACCTAGCACCTGAACATTGACACCTAGCTCCTACACCTTGACACTTAGCACCTGCACATTGTCACCTAGCTCCTGCACATTGACACATAGCACCTGCACACTGACACTTAGCTCCTGCACATTGACACCTAGCAGCTGCACATTGACACCTAGCTCCTGCACATTGACACATATCACCTGAACATTGACACCTAGCACCTGCACATTGACACCTAGCACCTGAACATTGACACCTAGCACCTACACATTGATACCTAGCTCCTGCACATTGACACCTAGCACCTGAACATTGACACGTAGCTCCTGCACAATGACACCTAGCTCCTGCACATTGACACCTAGTACCTGAACATTGACACCTAGCACCTGCACATTGACACCTAGCACCTGCACATTGACACCTAGCACTTGCACATTGACACCTAGCACCTGGACATTGACACCTAGCTCCTGCACTTTGACACCTAACACCTGCACATTGACAACTATCTCCTGCACATTGACACCTAGCACCTGAACATTGACACCTTGCACCTGAACATTGACACCTAGCTCCTGCACATTGACACCTAGCACCTGCACATTGACACCTAGCACCTGCACATTGACACCTAGCACCTGAACATTGATACCTAGCTCCTACACATTGACACCTAGCACCTGCACATTGACACCTAGCACCTGCACATTGACACCTAGCACCTGCACATTGACACCAAGCACCTGCACATTGACACCTAGCTCCTACACATTGACACCTAGCACCTGCACATTGACACCTAGCACCTGAACATTGACACCTAGCTCAATGCACATTGACACCTAGCACATGCACATTGACACCCAGCACCTGCACATTGACGCCTTGCACCTGCACATTGACACCTAGCATCTGAACATTGACACCTAGCTCCTACAAATTGACACCTAGCACCTGCACATTGACACCTAGCTCCTGCACATTGACACCTAGCACCTGCACATTGACACTTATCTCCTGCACATTGACACCTAGCAGCTGCACATTGACACCCACCACCTGAACATTGATACCTAGCTCCTACACATTGACACCTAGCACCTGCACATTGACACCCAGTACCTGCACATTGACGCCTTGCACCTGCACATTGACACCTAGCATCTGAACATTGACACCTAGCTCCTACAAATTGACACCCAACACCTGCACATTGACACCTAGCTCCTGCACATTGACACCTAGCACCTGCACATTGACACTTATCTCCTGCACATTGACACCTAGCAGCTGCACATTGACACCCACCACCTGAACATTGACACCTAGCACCTGCACAATGACACCTAGCTCCTGCACATTGACACGTAGCACCTGCACATTGACACCTAGCTCCTGCACATTGACACCTAGCACCTGCACATTGACACCTATCACTTGAACATTGACACCTAGCACCTGCACATTGACACCTAGCAACTGAACATTGACACCTAGCACCTGCACATTGACACCTAGCTCCTGCACATTCACACCTAGCACCTGAATATTGACACGTAGCTCCTGCACATTGACACCTAGCTCCTGCACATTGACACCTAGCACCTGAACATTGACACCTATCACCTGCACATTGACACCTAGCACCTGCACATTGACACCTAGCACCTGCACATTGACACCTAGCTCCTGCACATTGCGACCTAGCACCTGCACATTGATACCGAGCTCCTGCACATTGACACCTAGCATCTGCACATTGACACCTAGCTCCTGCACATTGACATCTAGCACCTGAACATTGACACCTAGCACCTGCACATTGACACCTAGCACCTGCACATTGACACCTAGCACCTGCACATTGACACCTAGCTCCTGCACATTGACACCTAGCACCTGCACATTGACACCTAGCACCTGAACATTTACACCTAGCACATGCACATTGACACTAAGCACCTGCACATTGACACCTAGCACCTGCACATTGACACATAGCACCTGCACATTGACACGTAGCTCCTGCACATTGACACCTAGCTCCTGCACATTGACACCTAGCACCTGAACATTGACACCTAGCACCTGCACATTGACACCTAGCACCTGCACATTGACACCTAGCACCTGCACATTGACACCTAGCACCTGCACATTGACACCTAGCACCTGAACATTTACACCTAGCACCTGCACATTGACACCTAGCACCTGAACATTGACACCTAGCTCCTGCACATTGACACCTAACACCTGCACATTGACACCTAGCTCCTGCACATTGACACCTAGCACCTGCACATTGACACCTTGCTCCTGAACATTGACACCTAGCTCCTGCACATTGACACCTAGCACCTGAACACTGACACCTATCACCTGAACATTGACACCTAGCTCCTGCACATTGACGTACCTAGCACCTGCACATTGACACCTAGCACCTGCACATTGACACCTAGCATCTGCACATTGACACCTAGCACCTGCACATTGACACTTAGCTCCTGCACATTGACACCTAGCAGCTGCACATTGACACCTAGCTCCTGCACATTGACACCTAGCACCTGCACATTGACACTTAGCTCCTGCACATTGACACCTAGCAGCTGCACACTGACACCCACCACCTGAACATTGACACCTAGCACCTTCACATTGACACCTAGCTCCTGCACATTGACACGTAGCACCTGCACATTGACACCTAGCTCCTGCACATTGACACCTATCACCTGAACATTGACACCTAGCACCTGCACATTGACACCTATCACCTGAACATTGACACCTAGCACCTGCACATTGACACCTAGCTCCTGCACATTGACACCTAGCACCTGAACATTGACACGTAGCTCCTGCACATTGACAACTAGCTCCTGCACATTGACACCTAGCACCTGAACATTGACACCTAGCACCTGCACATTGACACCTAGCACCTGAACATTGACACCTAGCACCTGCATATTGACACCTAGCTCCTGCACATTGAGACCTAGCACCTGCACATTGACACCTAGCTCCTGCACATTGACACCTAGCACCTGCACATTGACACCTTGCTCCTGCACATTGACAGCTAGCACTTGAACATTGACACCTAGCTCCTGCACATTGACACCTAGCACTGAACATTGACACCTAGCACCTGAACATTGACACCTAGCTCCTGCACATTGACACCTAGCACCTGCACATTGACACATAGCACCTGCACATTGACACCTAGCACCTGCACATTGACACTTATCTCCTGCACATTGACACCTAGCAGCTGCACATTGACACCCACCACCTGAACATTGACACCTAGCACCTGCACAATGACACCTAGCTCCTGCACATTGACACGTAGCACCTGCACATTGACACCTAGCTCCTGCACATTGACACCTAGCACCTGCACATTGACACCTATCACTTGAGCATTGACACCTAGCACCTGCACATTGACACCTAGCAACTGAACATTGACACCTAGCACCTGCACATTGACACCTAGCTCCTGCACATTCACACCTAGCACCTGAATATTGACACGTAGCTCCTGCACATTGACACCTAGCTCCTGCACATTGACACCTAGCACCTGAACATTGACACCTATCACCTGCACATTGACACCTAGCACCTGCACATTGACACCTAGCACCTGCACATTGACACCTAGCTCCTGCACATTGCGACCTAGCACCTGCACATTGATACCGAGCTCCTGCACATTGACACCTAGCATCTGCACATTGACACCTAGCTCCTGCACATTGACATCTAGCACCTGAACATTGACACCTAGCACCTGCACATTGACACCTAGCACCTGCACATTGACACCTAGCACCTGCACATTGACACCTAGCTCCTGCACATTGACACCTAGCACCTGAACATTTACACCTAGCACATGCACATTGACACTAAGCACCTGCACATTGACACCTAGCACCTGCACATTGACACATAGCACCTGCACATTGACACGTAGCTCCTGCACATTGACACCTAGCTCCTGCACATTGACACCTAGCACCTGAACATTGACACCTAGCACCTGCACATTGACACCTAGCACCTGCACATTGACACCTAGCACCTGCACATTGACACCTAGCACCTGCACATTGACACCTAGCACCTGAACATTTACACCTAGCACCTGCACATTGACACCTAGCACCTGAACATTGACACCTAGCTCCTGCACATTGACACCTAACACCTGCACATTGACACCTAGCTCCTGCACATTGACACCTAGCACCTGCACATTGACACCTTGCTCCTGAACATTGACACCTAGCTCCTGCACATTGACACCTAGCACCTGAACACTGACACCTAGCACCTGAACATTGACACCTAGCTCCTGCACATTGACGTACCTAGCACCTGCACATTGACACCTAGCACCTGCACATTGACACCTAGCATCTGCACATTGACACCTAGCACCTGCACATTGACACTTAGCTCCTGCACATTGACACCTAGCAGCTGCACATTGACACCTAGCTCCTGCACATTGACACCTAGCACCTGCACATTGACACTTAGCTCCTGCACATTGACACCTAGCAGCTGCACACTGACACCCACCACCTGAACATTGACACCTAGCACCTTCACATTGACACCTAGCTCCTGCACATTGACACGTAGCACCTGCACATTGACACCTAGCTCCTGCACATTGACACCTAGCACCTGCACATTGACACCTATCACCTGAACATTGACACCTAGCACCTGCACATTGACACCTAGCTCCTGCACATTGACACCTAGCACCTGAACATTGACACGTAGCTCCTGCACATTGACAACTAGCTCCTGCACATTGACACCTAGCACCTGAACATTGACACCTAGCACCTGCACATTGACACCTAGCACCTGAACATTGACACCTAGCACCTGCATATTGACACCTAGCTCCTGCACATTGAGACCTAGCACCTGCACATTGACACCTAGCTCCTGCACATTGACACCTAGCACCTGCACATTGACACCTTGCTCCTGCACATTGACAGCTAGTACCTGAACATTGACACCTAGCTCCTGCACATTGACACCTAGCACTGAACATTGACACCTAGCACCTGAACATTGACACCTAGCTCCTGCACATTGACACCTAGCACCTGCACATTGACACATAGCACCTGCACATTGACACCTAGCACCTGCACATCGACACCTAGCACCTAAACATTGATACCTAGCACCTGAACATTGACACCTAGCTCCTGAACATTGACACCTAGCTCCTGCACATTGACACCTAGCACCTGCAAATTGACACCTAGCACCTGCACATTGACACCTTGCACCTGCACATTGACACCTAGCACCTGAACATTGACACCTAGCACCTGCACATTGACACCTAGCTCCTGCACATTGACACCTAGCACCTGCACATTGACACCTAGCACCTAAACATTGACACCTAGCACCTGAACATTGACAGCTAGCTCCTGCACATTGACACCTAGCACCTGCACATTGACACCTAGCACCTGCACATTGACACCTAGCACCTGCACATTGGCACCTAGCACCTTAACATTGATACCTAGCACCTGAACATTGACACCTATCTCCTGAACATTGACACCTAGCACCTGCACATTGACACCTATCACCTAAACATTGACACCTAACACCTGAACATTGACACCTAGCTCCTGCACATTGGCACCTAGCTCCTGCACATTGACAACTAGCACCTTAACATTGACACCTAACACCTGAACATTGACACCTAGTACCTGAACATTGACACCTAGCTCCTGCACATTGACACCTAGCACCTGCACATTGACACCTAGCTCCTGCACATTGACACCTAGCACCCGCACATTGACACCTAGCACCTGAACATTGACACCTAGCACCTGAACATTGACACCTAGCTCCTGAACATTGACACTTAGCACCTGCACATTGACACCTAGCACCTGAACATTGACACCTAGTACCTGCACATTGACACCTAGTACCTGAACATTGACACCTACCTCCTGCACATTGACACCTAGCACCTGCACATTGACACCTTGCTCCTGAACATTGACACCTAGCTCCTGCACATTGACACCTAGCACCTGAACATTGACACCTAGCACCTGAACATTGACACCTAGCTCCTGCACATTGACGTACCTAGCACCTGCACATTGACACCTAGCACCTGCACATTGACACCTAGCATTTGCACATTGACACCTAGCACCTGCACATTGACACTTAGCTCCTGCACATTGACACCTAGCAGCTGCACATTGACACCTAGCTCCTGCACATTGACACCTAGCACCTGCACATTGACACTTAGCTCCTGCACATTGACACCTAGCAGCTGCACACTGACACCCACCACCTGAACATTGACACCTAGTACCTTCACATTGACACCTAGCTCCTGCACATTGACACGTAGCACCTGCACATTGACACCTAGCTCCTGCACATTGACACCTAGCACCTGCACATTGACACCTATCACCTGAACATTGACACCTAGCACCTGCACATTGACACCTATCACCTGAACATTGACACCTAGCACCTGCACATTGACACCTAGCTCCTGCACATTGACACCTAGCACCTGAACATTGACACGTAGCTCCTGCACATTGACAACTAGCTCCTGCACATTGACACCTAGCACCTGAACATTGACACCTAGCACCTGCACATTGACACCTAGCTCCTGCACATTGACACCTAGCACCTGCACATTGACACCTTGCTCCTGCACATTGACAACTAGCACCTGAACATTGACACCTAGCTCCTGCACATTGACACCTAGCACTGAACATTGACACCTAGCACCTGAACATTGACACCTAGCTCCTGCACATTGACACCTAGCACCTGCACATTGACACCTAGCACCTGCACATTGACACCTAGCACCTGCACATCGACACCTAGCACCTAAACATTGATACCTAGCACCTGAACATTGACACCTAGCTCCTGAACATTGACACCTAGCTCCTGCACATTGACACCTAGCACCTGCAAATTGACACCTAGCACCTGCACATTGACACCTTGCACCTGCACATTGACACCTAGCATCTGAACATTGACTCCTAGCTCCTACACATTGACACTTAGCACCTGCACATTGACACCTAGCACCTGCACATTGACACCTATCACCTGAACATTGACACCTTGCACCTGCACATTGACACCTAGCACCTGAACATTGACACCTAGCACCTGCACATTGACACCTAGCTCCTGCACATTGACACCTAGCACCTGCACATTGACACCTAGCGCCTGAACATTGACAGCTAGCTCCTGCACATTGACACCTAGCACCTGCACATTGACACCTAGCACCTGCACATTGACACCTAGCACCTGCACATTGACACCTAGCACCTGCACATTGACACCTAGCACCTTAACATTGATACCTAGCACCTGAACATTGACACCTAGCTCCTGAACATTGACACCTAGCACCTGCACATTGACACCTATCACCTAAACATTGACACCTAACACCTGAACATTGACACCTAGCACCTGAACATTGACACCTAGCTCCTGCACATTGGCACCTAGCTCCTGCACATTGACAACTAGCACCTTAACATTGACACCTAACACCTGAACATTGACACCTAGTACCTGAACATTGACACCTAGCTCCTGCACATTGACACCTAGCACCTGCACATTGACACCTAGCTCCTGCACATTGACACCTAGCACCTGCACATTGACACCTAGCACCTGAACATTGACACCTAGCACCTGAACATTGACACCTAGCTCCTGAACATTGCCACTTAGCACCTGCACATTGACACCTAGCACCTGAACATTGACACCTAGTACCTGCGCATTGACACCTAGTACCTGAACATTGACACCTATCACCTGAACATTGACACCTATCACCTGAACATTGACACCTAGCACCTGAACATTGGCACCTAGTACCTGAACATTGACACATATCACCTGAACATTGACACCTAGCACCTGCACATTGACACCTAGTACCTGAACATTGACACCTAGCACCTAAACATTGACACCTACCTCCTGAACATTGACACCTAGCACCTGAGCATTGACAACTAGCACCTGAACATTGACACCTATCACCTGCACATTGACACCAATGACCTGAACATTGGCACCTAGCCCCTGAATATTGACACCTAGCACCTGCAGATTGACACCTAGCACCTGCACATTGACACCTAGCACCTGAACATTGACACCTAGCACCTGCACATTGACACCTAGCACCTGAACATTGACACCTAGCACCTGCACGTTGACACCTAGCTCCTGCACATTGACACCTAGCACCTGAACATTGACACCTAGCACCTGCACATTGACACCTAGCACCTGAACATTGACACCTAGCACCTGCACATTGACACCTATTACCTGAACATTGACACCTAGCTCCTGCACATTGACATCTAGCACCTGAACATTGACACCTAGCACCTGCACATTGACACCTAGCACCTGCACTTGGACACCGAGCACTTGCACATTGACACCTAGAACCTGCATATTGACACCTAGCTCCTGTACATTGACACCTAGCACCTGCACATCGACACCTATTACCTGAACATTGACACCTAGAACCTGTACATTGACATCTAGCACCTGCACATTGACACCTAGCACCTGAACATTGACACCTAGCACCTGCACATTGACACCTAGCACCTGCACATTGACACCTAGCACCTGCACATTGACACCTAGCACCTGAACATTTACAACTAGCACCTGAACATTGACACCTAGCTCCTGAACATTGACACCTAGCACCTGCACATTGACACCTAGAACCTGAACATTGACACCTAGTACCTGCACATTGACACCTAGTACCTGAACATTGACACATATCACCTGAACATTGACACCTATCACCTGAACATTGACACCTATTACCTGAACATTGGCACATAGTACCTGAACATTGACACGTAGGACCTGAACATTGACACCTAGCACCTGCACATTGACACCTAGCACCTGAACATTGACACCTAGCACCTAAACATTGACACCTACCTCCTGAACATTGACACCTAGCACCTGCACATTGACACCTAGCACCTGCACATTGACACCTAGCACCTGCACATTGACACCTAGCACCTTAACATTGATACCTAGCACCTGAACATTGACACCTAGCTCCTGAACATTGACACCTAGCACCTGCACATTGACACCTATCACCTAAACATTGACACCTAACACCTGAACATTGACACCTAGCACCTGAACATTGACACCTAGCTCCTGCACATTGGCACCTAGCTCCTGCACATTGACAACTAGCACCTTAACATTGACACCTAACACCTGAACATTGACACCTAGTACCTGAACATTGACACCTAGCTCCTGCACATTGACACCTAGCACCTGCAAATTGACACCTAGCACCTGCACATTGACACCTTGCACCTGCACATTGACACCTAGCATCTGAACATTGACACCTAGCTCCTACACATTGACACTTAGCACCTGCACATTGACACCTAGCACCTGCACATTGACACCTATCACCTGAACATTGACACCTTGCACCTGCACATTGACACCTAGCACCTGAACATTGACACCTAGCACCTGCACATTGACACCTAGCTCCTGCACATTGACACCTAGCACCTGCACATTGACACCTAGCACCTAAACGTTGACACCTAGCGCCTGAACATTGACAGCTAGCTCCTGCACATTGACACCTAGCACCTGCACATTGACACCTAGCACCTGCACATTGACACCTAGCACCTGCACATTGACACCTAGCACCTTAACATTGATACCTAGCACCTGAACATTGACACCTAGCTCCTGAACATTGACACCTAGCACCTGCACATTGACACCTATCACCTAAACATTGACACCTAACACCTGAACATTGACACCTAGCACCTGAACATTGACACCTAGCTCCTGCACATTGGCACCTAGCTCCTGCACATTGACAACTAGCACCTTAACATTGACACCTAACACCTGAACATTGACACCTAGTACCTGAACATTGACACCTAGCTCCTGCACATTGACACCTAGCACCTGCACATTGACACCTAGCTCCTGCACATTGACACCTAGCACCTGCACATTGACACCTAGCACCTGAACATTGACACCTAGCACCTGAACATTGACACCTAGCTCCTGAACATTGCCACTTAGCACCTGCACATTGACACCTAGCACCTGAACATTGACACCTAGTACCTGCACATTGACACCTAGTACCTGAACATTGACACCTATCACCTGAACATTGACACCTATCACCTGAACATTGACACCTAGCACCTGAACATTGGCACCTAGTACCTGAACATTGACACATATCACCTGAACATTGACACCTAGCACCTGCACATTGACACCTAGTACCTGAACATTGACACCTAGCACCTAAACATTGACACCTACCTCCTGAACATTGACACCTAGCACCTGAGCATTGACAACTAGCACCTGAACATTGACACCTATCACCTGCACATTGACACCTATGACCTGAACATTGGCACCTAGCCCCTGAATATTGACACCTAGCACCTGCAGATTGACACCTAGCACCTGCACATTGACACCTAGCACCTGAACATTGACACCTAGCACCTGCACATTGACACCTATTACCTGAACATTGACACCTAGCTCCTGCACATTGACATCTAGCACCTGAACATTGACACCTAGCACCTGCACATTGACACCTAGCACCTGCACTTGGACACCGAGCACTTGCACATTGACACCTAGAACCTGCATATTGACACCTAGCTCCTGTACATTGACACCTAGCACCTGCATATTGACACCTATTACCTGAACATTGACACCTAGAACCTGTACATTGACATCTAGCACCTGCACATTGACACCTAGCACCTGAACATTGACACCTAGCACCTGCACATTGACACCTAGCACCTGCACATTGACACCTAGCACCTGCACATTGACACCTAGCACCTGAACATTTACAACTAGCACCTGAACATTGACACCTAGCTCCTGAACATTGACACCTAGCACCTGCACATTGACACCTAGAACCTGAACATTGACACCTAGTACCTGCACATTGACACCTAGTACCTGAACATTGACACATATCACCTGAACATTGACACCTATCACCTGAACATTGACACCTATTACCTGAACATTGGCACATAGTACCTGAACATTGACACGTAGCACCTGAACATTGACACCTAGCACCTGCACATTGACACCTAGCACCTGAACATTGACACCTAGCACCTAAACATTGACACCTACCTCCTGAACATTGACACCTAGCACCTGAGCATTGACACCTATCACCTGAACATTGACACCTATCACCTGCACATTGACACCTATGACCTGAACATTGGCACCTAGCCCCTGCAGATTGACACCTAGCACCTGCATATTGACATCTATTTCCTGCACATTGACACCTAGCTCCTGCACATTGACATCTAGCACCGGAACATTGACACCTAGCACCTGCACATTGACACCTAGCACCTGCACATTGACACCTAGCACCTGTACATTGACACCTAGCACCTTAACATTGATACCTAGCACCTGAACATTGACACCTAGCTCCTGCACATTGACACCTAGCACCTGCACATTGACACCTAGCTCCTGCACATTGACACCTAGCACCTGCACATTGACACCTAGCACCTGAACATTGACACCTAGCACCTGAACATTGACACCTAGCTCCTGAACATTGCCACTTAGCACCTGCACATTGACACCTAGCACCTGAACATTGACACCTAGTACCTGCACATTGACACCTAGTACCTGAACATTGACACCTATCACCTGAACATTGACACCTATCACCTGAACATTGACACCTAGCACCTGAACATTGGCACCTAGTACCTGAACATTGACACATATCACCTGAACATTGACACCTAGCACCTGCACATTGACACCTAGTACCTGAACATTGACACCTAGCACCTAAACATTGACACCTACCTCCTGAACATTGACACCTAGCACCTGAGCATTGACAACTAGCACCTGAACATTGACACCTATCACCTGCACATTGACACCTATGACCTGAACATTGGCACCTAGCCCCTGAATATTGACACCTGCAGATTGACACCTAGCACCTGCACATTGACACCTAGCACCTGAACATTGACACCTAGCACCTGCACATTGACACCTAGCACCTGAACATTGACACCTAGCACCTGCACGTTGACACCTAGCTCCTGCACATTGACACCTAATACCTGAACATTGACACCTAGCACCTGCACATTGACACCTAGCACCTGAACATTGACACCTAGCACCTGCACATTGACACCTATTACCTGAACATTGACACCTAGCTCCTGCACATTGACATCTAGCACCTGAACATTGACACCTAGCACCTGCACATTGACACCTAGCACCTGCACTTGGACACCGAGCACTTGCACATTGACACCTAGAACCTGCATATTGACACCTAGCTCCTGTACATTGACACCTAGCACCTGCACATTGACACCTATTACCTGAACATTGACACCTAGAACCTGTAAATTGACATCTAGCACCTGCACATTGACACCTAGCACCTGAACATTGACACCTAGCACCTGCACATTGACACCTAGCACCTGCACATTGACACCTAGCACCTGCACATTGACACCTAGCACCTGAACATTTACAACTAGCACCTGAACATTGACACCTAGCTCCTGAACATTGACACCTAGCACCTGCACATTGACACCTAGAACCTGAACATTGACACCTAGTACCTGCACATTGACACCTAGTACCTGAACATTGACACATATCACCTGAACATTGACACCTATCACCTGAACATTGACACCTATTACCTGAACATTGGCACATAGTACCTGAACATTGACACGTAGCACCTGAACATTGACACCTAGCACCTGCACATTGACACCTAGCACCTGAACATTGACACCTAGCACCTAAACATTGACACCTACCTCCTGAACATTGACACCTAGCACCTGAGCATTGACACCTATCACCTGAACATTGACACCTATCACCTGCACATTGACACCTATGACCTGAACATTGGCACCTAGCCCCTGCAGATTGACACCTAGCACCTGCATATTGACATCTATTTCCTGCACATTGACACCTAGCTCCTGCACATTGACATCTAGCACCGGAACATTGACACCTAGCACCTGCACATTGACACCTAGCACCTGCACATTGACACCTAGCACCTGTACATTGACACCTAGCACCTTAACATTGATACCTAGCACCTGAACATTGACACCTAGCTCCTGAACATTGACACCTAGCACCAGCACATTGACACCTATCACCTAAACATTGACACCTAACACCTGAACATTGACACCTAGCACCTGAACATTGACACCTAGCTCCTGCACATTGACACCTAGCTCCTGCACATTGACAACTAGCACCTTAACATTGACACCTAACACCTGAACATTGACACCTAGTACCTGAACATTGACACCTAGCTCCTGCACATTGACACCTAGCACCTGCACATTGACACCTAGCTCCTGCACATTGACACCTAGCACCTTCACATTGACACCTGGCACCTGCACATTGACACCTAGCACCTGCACTTGGACACCGAGCACTTGCACATTGACACCTAGAACCTGCATATTGACACCTAGCTCCTGTACATTGACACCTAGCACCTGCACATTGACACCTATTAACTGAACATTGACACCTAGAAGCTGCACATTGACACCTAGCACCTGCACATTGACACCTAGCACCTGAACATTGACACCTAGCACCTGCACATTGACACCTAGCACCTGCACATTGACACCTAGCACCTGCACATTGACACCTAGCACCTTAACATTGATACCTAGCACCTGAACATTGACACCTAGCTCCTGCACATTGACACCTAGCACCTGAACATTGACACGTAGCTCCTGCACATTGACAACTAGCTCCTGCACATTGACACCTAGCACCTGAACATTGACACCTAGCACCTGCACATTGACACCTAGCTCCTGCACATTGACACCTAGCACCTGCACATTGACACCTTGCTCCTGCACATTGACAGCTAGCACCTGAACATTGACACCTAGCTCCTGCACATTGACAACTAGCACTGAACATTGACACCTAGCACCTGAACATTGACACCTAGCTCCTGCACATTGACACCTAGCACCTGCACATTGACACCTAGCACCTGCACATTGACACCTAGCACCTGCACATCGACACCTAGCACCTAAACATTGATACCTAGCACCTGAACATTGACACCTAGCTCCTGAACATTGACACCTAGCTCCTGCACATTGACACCTAGCACCTGCAAATTGACACCTAGCACCTGCACATTGACACCTTGCACCTGCACATTGACACCTAGCATCTGAACATTGACACCTAGCTCCTACACATTGACACTTAGCACCTGCACATTGACACCTAGCACCTGCACATTGACACCTATCACCTGAACATTGACACCTTGCACCTGCACATTGACACCTAGCACCTGAACATTGACACCTAGCACCTGCACATTGACACCTAGCTCCTGCACATTGACACCTAGCACCTGCACATTGACACCTAGCACCTAAACGTTGACACCTAGCACCTGAACATTGACAGCTAGCTCCTGCACATTGACACCTAGCACCTGCACATTGACACCTAGCACCTGCGCATTGACACCTAGCACCTGCACATTGACACCTAGCACCTTAACATTGATACCTAGCACCTGAACATTGACACCTAGCTCCTGAACATTGACACCTAGCACCTGCACATTGACACCTATCACCTAAACATTGACACCTAACACCTGAACATTGACACCTAGCACCTGAACATTGACACCTAGCTCCTGCACATTGGCACCTAGCTCCTGCACATTGACAACTAGCACCTTAACATTGACACCTAACACCTGAACATTGACACCTAGTACCTGAACATTGACACCTAGCTCCTGCACATTGACACCTAGCACCTGCACATTGACACCTAGCTCCTGCACATTGACACCTAGCACCTGCACATTGACACCTAGCACCTGCACATTGACACCTAGCACCTGAACATTGACACCTAGCTCCTGAACATTGACACTTAGCACCTGCACATTGACACCTAGCACCTGAACATTGACACCTAGTACCTGCACATTGACACCTAGTACCTGAACATTGACACCTATCACCTGAACATTGACACCTATCACCTGAACATTGACACCTAGCACCTGAACATTGGCACCTAGTACCTGAACATTGACACATATCACCTGAACATTGACACCTAGCACCTGCACATTGACACCTAGTACCTGAACATTGACACCTAGCACCTAAACATTGACACCTACCTCCTGAACATTGACACCTAGCACCTGAGCATTGACAACTAGCACCTGAACATTGACACCTATCACCTGCACATTGACACCTATGACCTGAACATTGGCACCTAGCCCCTGAATATTGACACCTAGCACCTGCAGATTGACACCTAGCACCTGCACATTGACACCTAGCACCTGAACATTGACACCTAGCACCTGCACATTGACACCTAGCACCTGAACATTGACACCTAGCACCTGCACGTTGACACCTAGCTCCTGCACATTGACACCTAGCACCTGAACATTGACACCTAGCACCTGCACATTGACACCTAGCAACTGAACATTGACACCTAGCACCTGCACATTGACACCTATTACCTGAACATTGACACCTAGCTCCTGCACATTGACATCTAGCACCTGAACATTGACACCTAGCACCTGCACATTCACACCTAGCACCTGCACTTGGACACCGAGCACTTGCACATTGACACCTAGAACCTGCATATAGACACCTAGCTCCTGTACATTGACACCTAGCACCTGCACATTGACACCTATTACCTGAACATTGACACCTAGAACCTGTACATTGACATCTAGCACCTGCACATTGACACCTAGCACCTGAACATTGACACCTAGCACCTGCACATTGACACCTAGCACCTGCACATTGACACCTAGCACCTGCACATTGACACCTAGCACCTGAACATTTACAACTAGCACCTGAACATTGACACCTAGCTCCTGAACATTGACACCTAGCACCTGCACATTGACACCTAGAACCTGAACATTGACACCTAGTACCTGCACATTGACACCTATCACCTGCACATTGACACCTATGACCTGAACATTGGCACCTAGCCCCTGCAGATTGACACCTAGCACCTGCATATTGACATCTATTTCCTGCACATTGACACCTAGCTCCTGCACATTGACATCTAGCACCTGAACATTGACACCTAGCACCTGCACATTGACACCTAGCACCTGCACATTGACACCTAGCACCTGCACATTGACACCTAGCACCTGTACATTGACACCTAGCACCTTAACATTGATACCTAGCACCTGAACATTGACACCTAGCTCCTGAACATTGACACCTAGCACCTGCACATTGACACCTATCACCTAAACATTGACACCTAACACCTGAACATTGACACCTAGCACCTGAACATTGACACCTAGCTCCTGCACATTGACACCTAGCTCCTGCACATTGACAACTAGCACCTTAACATTGACACCTAACACCTGAACATTGACACCTAGTACCTGAACATTGACACCTAGCTCCTGCACATTGACACCTAGCACCTGCACATTGACACCTAGCTCCTGCACATTGACACCTAGCACCTTCACATTGACACCTGGCACCTGCACATTGACACCTAGCACCTGCACTTGGACACCGAGCACTTGCACATTGACACCTAGAACCTGCATATTGACACCTAGCACCTGTACATTGACACCTAGCACCTGCACATTGACACCTATTAACTGAACATTGACACCTAGAACCTGTACATTGACACCTAGCACCTGCACATTGACACCTAGCACCTGAACATTGACACCTAGCACCTGCACATTGACACCTAGCACCTGCACATTGACACCTAGCACCTGCACATTGACACCTAGCACCTTAACATTGATACCTAGCACCTGAACATTGACACCTAGCTCCTGAACATTGACACCTAGCACCTGCACATTGACACCTATCACCTAAACATTGACACCTAACACCTGAACATTGACACCTAGCACCTGAACATTGACACCTAGCTCCTGCACATTGGCACCTAGCTCCTGCACATTGACAACTAGCACCTTAACATTGACACCTAACACCTGAACATTGACACCTAGTACCTGAACATTGACACTTAGCTCCTGCACATTGACACCTAGCACCTGCACATTGACACCTAGCTCCTGCACATTGACACCTAGCACCTGCACATTGACACCTAGCACCTGAACATTGACACCTAGCACCTGAACATTGACACCTAGCTCCTGAACATTGACACTTAGCACCTGCACATTGACACCTAGCACCTGAACATTGACACCTAGTACCTGCACATTGACACCTAGTACCTGAACATTGACACCTATCACCTGAACATTGACAACTATCACCTGAACATTGACACCTAGCACCTGAACATTGGCACCTAGTACCTGAACATTGACACATATCACCTGAACATTGACACCTAGCACCTGCACATTGACACCTAGTACCTGAACATTGACACCTAGCACCTAAACATTGACACCTACCTCCTGAACATTGACACCTAGCACCTAAACATTGACACCTACCTCCTGAACATTGACACCTAGCACCTGAACATTGGCACCTAGCACCTGCACATTGACACCTAGTACCTGAACATTGACACCTAGCACCTAACATTGACACCTACCTCCTGAACATTGACACCTAGCACCTGCACATTCACACCTAGCACCTGCACTTGGACACCGAGCACTTGCACATTGACACCTAGAACCTGCATATAGACACCTAGCTCCTGTACATTGACACCTAGCACCTGCACATTGACACCTATTACCTGAACATTGACACCTAGAACCTGTACATTGACATCTAGCACCTGCACATTGACACCTAGCACCTGAACATTGACACCTAGCACCTGCACATTGACACCTAGCACCTGCACATTGACACCTAGCACCTGCACATTGACACCTAGCACCTGAACATTTACAACTAGCACCTGAACATTGACACCTAGCTCCTGAACATTGACACCTAGCACCTGCACATTGACACCTAGAACCTGAACATTGACACCTAGTACCTGCACATTGACACCTATCACCTGCACATTGACACCTATGACCTGAACATTGGCACCTAGCCCCTGCAGATTGACACCTAGCACCTGCATATTGACATCTATTTCCTGCACATTGACACCTAGCTCCTGCACATTGACATCTAGCACCTGAACATTGACACCTAGCACCTGCACATTGACACCTAGCACCTGCACATTGACACCTAGCACCTGCACATTGACACCTAGCACCTGTACATTGACACCTAGCACCTTAACATTGATACCTAGCACCTGAACATTGACACCTAGCTCCTGAACATTGACACCTAGCACCTGCACATTGACACCTATCACCTAAACATTGACACCTAACACCTGAACATTGACACCTAGCACCTGAACATTGACACCTAGCTCCTGCACATTGACACCTAGCTCCTGCACATTGACAACTAGCACCTTAACATTGACACCTAACACCTGAACATTGACACCTAGTACCTGAACATTGACACCTAGCTCCTGCACATTGACACCTAGCACCTGCACATTGACACCTAGCTCCTGCACATTGACACCTAGCACCTTCACATTGACACCTGGCACCTGCACATTGACACCTAGCACCTGCACTTGGACACCGAGCACTTGCACATTGACACCTAGAACCTGCATATTGACACCTAGCTCCTGTACATTGACACCTAGCACCTGCACATTGACACCTATTAACTGAACATTGACACCTAGAACCTGTACATTGACACCTAGCACCTGCACATTGACACCTAGCACCTGAACATTGACACCTAGCACCTGCACATTGACACCTAGCACCTGCACATTGACACCTAGCACCTGCACATTGACACCTAGCACCTTAACATTGATACCTAGCACCTGAACATTGACACCTAGCTCCTGAACATTGACACCTAGCACCTGCACATTGACACCTAACACCTGAACATTGACACCTAGCACCTGAACATTGACACCTAGCTCCTGCACATTGGCACCTAGCTCCTGCACATTGACAACTAGCACCTTAACATTGACACCTAACACCTGAACATTGACACCTAGTACCTGAACATTGACACTTAGCTCCTGCACATTGACACCTAGCACCTGCACATTGACACCTAGCACCTGCACATTGACACCTAGCACCTGAACATTGACACCTAGCACCTGAACATTGACACCTAGCTCCTGAACATTGACACTTAGCACCTGCACATTGACACCTAGCACCTGAACATTGACACCTAGTACCTGCACATTGACACCTAGTACCTGAACATTGACACCTATCACCTGAACATTGACACCTAGCACCTGAACATTGGCACCTAGTACCTGAACATTGACACATATCACCTGAACATTGACACCTAGCACCTGCACATTGACACCTAGTACCTGAACATTGACACCTAGCACCTAAACATTGACACCTACCTCCTGAACATTGACACCTAGCACCTGAGCATTGACAACTAGCACCTGAACATTGACACCTATCACCTGCACATTGACACCTATGACCTGAACATTGGCACCTAGCCCCTGAATATTGACACCTAGCACCTGCAGATTGACACCTAGCAACTGCACATTGACACCTAGCACCTGAACATTGACACCTATCACCTGCACATTGACACCTAGCACCTGAACATTGACACCTAGCACCTGCACGTTGACACCTAGCTCCTGCACATTGACACCTAGCACCTGAACATTGACACCTAACACCTGCACATTGACACCTAGCACCTGAACATTGACACCTAGCACCTGCACATTGACACCTATTACCTGAACATTGACACCTAGCTCCTGCACATTGACATCTAGCACCTGAACATTGACACCTAGCACCTGCACATTGACACCTAGCACCTGCACTTGGACACCGAGCACTTGCACATTGACACCTAGAACCTGCATATTGACACCTAGCTCCTGTACATTGACATCTAGCACCTGAACATTGACACCTAGCACCTGCACATTGACACCTAGCACCTGCACATTGACACCTATTACCTGAACATTGACACCTATAACCTGTACATTGACATCTAGCACCTGCACATTGACACCTAGCACCTGAACATTGACACCTAGCACCTGCACATTGACACCTAGCACCTGCACATTGACACCTAGCACCTGCACATTGACACCTAGCACCTGAACATTTACAACTAGCACCTGAACATTGACACCTAGCTCCTGAACATTGACACCTAGCACCTGCACATTGACACCTAGCTCCTGCACATTGACACCTAGCACCTTCACATTGACACCTGGCACCTGCACATTGACACCTAGCACCTGCACTTGGACACCGAGCACTTGCACATTGACACCTAGAACCTGCATATTGACACCTAGCTCCTGTACATTGACACCTAGCACCTGCACATTGACACCTATTAACTGAACATTGACACCTAGAACCTGTACATTGACACCTAGCACCTGCACATTGACACCTAGCACCTGAACATTGACACCTAGCACCTGCACATTGACACCTAGCACCTGCACATTGACACCTAGCACCTGCACATTGACACCTAGCACCTTAACATTGATACCTAGCACCTGAACATTGACACCTAGCTCCTGAACATTGACACCTAGCACCTGCACATTGACACCTATCACCTAAACATTGACACCTAACACCTGAACATTGACACCTAGCACCTGAACATTGACACCTAGCTCCTGCACATTGGCACCTAGCTCCTGCACATTGACAACTAGCACCTTAACATTGACACCTAACACCTGAACATTGACACCTAGTACCTGAACATTGACACTTAGCTCCTGCACATTGACACCTAGCACCTGCACATTGACACCTAGCTCCTGCACATTGACACCTAGCACCTGCACATTGACACCTAGCACCTGAACATTGACACCTAGCACCTGAACATTGACACCTAGCTCCTGAACATTGACACTTAGCACCTGCACATTGACACCTAGCACCTGAACATTGACACCTAGTACCTGCACATTGACACCTAGTACCTGAACATTGACACCTATCACCTGAACATTGACAACTATCACCTGAACATTGACACCTAGCACCTGAACATTGGCACCTAGTACCTGAACATTGACACATATCACCTGAACATTGACACCTAGCACCTGCACATTGACACCTAGTACCTGAACATTGACACCTAGCACCTAAACATTGACACCTACCTCCTGAACATTGACACCTAGCACCTGAGCATTGACAACTAGCACCTGAACATTGACACCTATCACCTGCACATTGACACCTATGACCTGAACATTGGCACCTAGCCCCTGAATATTGACACCTAGCACCTGCAGATTGACACCTAGCAACTGCACATTGACACCTAGCACCTGAACATTGACACCTATCACCTGCACATTGACACCTAGCACCTGAACATTGACACCTAGCACCTGCACGTTGACACCTAGCTCCTGCACATTGACACCTAGCACCTGAACATTGACACCTAACACCTGCACATTGACACCTAGCACCTGAACATTGACACCTAGCACCTGCACATTGACACCTATTACCTGAACATTGACACCTAGCTCCTGCACATTGACATCTAGCACCTGAACATTGACACCTAGCACCTGCACATTGACACCTAGCACCTGCACTTGGACACCGAGCACTTGCACATTGACACCTAGAACCTGCATATTGACACCTAGCTCCTGTACATTGACATCTAGCACCTGAACATTGACACCTAGCACCTGCACATTGACACCTAGCACCTGCACATTGACACCTATTACCTGAACATTGACACCTAGAACCTGTACATTGACATCTAGCACCTGCACATTGACACCTAGCACCTGAACATTGACACCTAGCACCTGCACATTGACACCTAGCACCTGCACATTGACACCTAGCACCTGCACATTGACACCTAGCACCTGAACATTTACAACTAGCACCTGAACATTGACACATAGCTCCTGAACATTGACACCTAGCACCTGCACATTGACACCTAGAACCTGAACATTGACACCTAGTACCTACACATTGACACCTAGTACCTGAACATTGACACCTATCACCTGAACATTGACACCTATCACCTGAACATTGACACCTATTACCTGAACATTGGCACATAGTACCTGAACATTGACACGCAGCACCTGATCATTGACACCTAGCACCTGCACATTGACACCTATCACCTGAACATTGACACCTAGCAACTAAACATTGACACCTACCTCCTGAACATTGACACCTAGCACCTGAGCATTGACACCTATCACCTGAACATTGACACCTATCACCTGCACATTGACACCTATGACCTGAACATTGGCACCTAGCCCCTGCAGATTGACACCTAGCACCTGCATATTGACATCTATTTCCTGCACATTGACACCTAGCTCCTGCACATTGACATCTAGCACATGAACATTGACACCTAGCACCTGCACATTGACACCTAGCACCTGCACATTGACACCTAGCACCTGCACATTGACACCTAGCACCTGTACATTGACACCTAGCACCTTAACATTGATACCTAGCACCTGAACATTGACACCTAGCTCCTGAACATTGACACCTAGCACCTGCACATTGACACCTATCACCTAAACATTGACACCTAACACCTGAACATTGACACCTAGCACCTGAACATTGACACCTAGCTCCTGCACATTGACACCTAGCTCCTGCACATTGACAACTAGCACCTTAACATTGACACCTAACACCTGAACATTGACACCTAGTACCTGAACATTGACACCTAGCTCCTGCACATTGACACCTAGCACCTGCACATTGACACCTAGCTCCTGCACATTGACACCTAGCACCTTCACATTGACACCTGGCACCTGCACATTGACACCTAGCACCTGCACTTGGACACCGAGCACTTGCACATTGACACCTAGAACCTGCATATTGACACCTAGCTCCTGTACATTGACACCTAGCACCTGCACATTGACACCTATTAACTGAACATTGACACCTAGAACCTGTACATTGACACCTAGCACCTGCACATTGACACCTAGCACCTGAACATTGACACCTAGCACCTGCACATTGACACCTAGCACCTGCACATTGACACCTAGCACCTGCACATTGACACCTAGCACCTGAACATTTACACCTAGCACCTGAACATTGACACCTAGCTCCTGAACATTGACACCTAGCACCTGCACATTGACACCTAGAACCTGAACATTGACACCTAGTACCTGCACATTGACACCTAGTACCTGAACATTGACACCTATCACCTGAACATTGACACCTAGTACCTGCACATTGACACCTAGTACCTGAACATTGACACCTATCACCTGAACATTGACACCTATCACCTGAACATTGACACCTAGCACCTGAACATTGGCACCTAGTACCTGAACATTGACACATATCACCTGAACATTGACACCTAGCACCTGCACATTGACACCTAGTACCTGAACATTGACACCTAGCACCTAAACATTGACACCTACCTCCTGAACATTGACACCTAGCACCTGAGCATTGACAACTAGCACCTGAACATTGACACCTATCACCTGCACATTGACACCTATGACCTGAACATTGGCACCTAGCCCCTGAATATTGACACCTAGCACCTGCAGATTGACACCTAGCACCTGCACATTGACACCTAGCACCTGAACATTGACACCTAGCACCTGCACATTGACACCTAGCACCTGAACATTGACACCTAGCACCTGCACGTTGACACCTAGCTCCTGCACATTGACACCTAGCACCTGAACATTGACACCTAGCACCTGCACATTGACACCTAGCACCTGAACATTGACACCTAGCACCTGCACAATGACACCTATTACCTGAACATTGACACCTAGCTCCTGCACATTGACATCTAGCACCTGAACATTGACACCTAGCACCTGCACATTGACACCTAGCACCTGCACTTGGACACCGAGCACTTGCACATTGACACCTAGAACCTGCATATTGACACCTAGCTCCTGTACATTAACACCTAGCACCTGCACATTGACACCTATTACCTGAACATTGACACCTAGAACCTGTACATTGACATCTAGCACCTGCACATTGACACCTAGCACCTGAACATTGACGCCTAGCACCTGCACATTGACACCTAGCACCTGCACATTGACACCTAGCACCTGCACATTGACACCTAGCACCTGAACATTTACAACTAGCACCTGAACATTGACACCTAGCTCCTGAACATTGACACCTAGCACCTGCACATTGACACCTAGAACCTGAACATTGACACCTAGTACCTGCACATTGACACCTAGTACCTGAACATTGACACCTATCACCTGAACATTGACACCTATCACCTGAACATTGACACCTATTACCTGAACATTGGCACATAGTACCTGAACATTGACACCTAGCACCTAAACATTGACACCTACCTCCTGAACATTGACACCTAGCACCTGAGCATTGACACCTATCACCTGAACATTGACACCTATCACCTGCACATTGACACCTATGACCTGAACATTGGCACCTAGCCCCTGCAGATTGACACCTAGCACCTGCATATTGACATCTATTTCCTGCACATTGACACCTAGCTCCTGCACATTGACATCTAGCACCTGAACATTGACACCTAGCACCTGCACATTGACACCTAGCACCTGCACATTGACACCTAGCACCTGCACATTGACACCTAGCACCTGTACATTGACACCTAGCACCTTAACATTGATACCTAGCACCTGAACATTGACACCTAGCTCCTGAACATTGACACCTAGCACCTGCACATTGACACCTATCACCTAAACTTTGACACCTAACACCTGAACATTGACACCTAGCACCTGAACATTGACACCTAGCTCCTGCACATTGACACCTAGCTCCTGCACATTGACAACTAGCACCTTAACATTGACACCTAACACCTGAACACATTGACACCTAGTACCTGAACATTGACACCTAGCTCCTGCACATTGACACCTAGCACCTGCACATTGACACCTAGCTCCTGCACATTGACACCTAGCACCTTCACATTGACACCTGGCACCTGCACATTGACACCTAGCACCTGCACTTGGACACCGAGCACTTGCACATTGACACCTAGCACCTGAACATTTACACCTAGCACCTGAACATTGACACCTAGCTCCTGAACATTGACACCTAGCACCTGCACATTGACACCTAGAACCTGAACATTGACACCTAGTACCTGCACATTGACACCTAGTACCTGAATATTGACACCTATCACCTGAACATTGACACCTATCACCTGAACATTGACACCTATTACCTGAACATTGGCACATAGTACCTGAACATTGACACGTAGCACCTGAACATTGACACCTAGCACCTGCACATTGACACCTAGCACCTGAACATTGACACCTAGCACCTAAACATTGACACCTACCTCCTGAACATTGACACCTAGCACCTGAGCATTGACACCTATCACCTGAACATTGACACCTATCACCTGCACATTGACACCTATGACCTGAACATTGGCACCTAGCCCCTGCAGATTGACACCTAGCACCTGCATATTGACATCTATTTCCTGCACATTGACACCTAGCTCCTGCACACTTGACATCTAGCACCTGAACATTGACACATAGCACCTGCACATTGACACCTAGCACCTGCACATTGACACCTAGCACCTGCACATTGACACCTAGCACCTGTACATTGACACCTAGCACCTTAACATTGATACCTAGCACCTGAACATTGACACCTAGCTCCTGAACATTGACACCTAGCACCTGCACATTGACACCTATCACCTAAACATTGACACCTAACACCTGAACATTGACACCTAGCACCTGAACATTGACACCTAGCTCCTGCACATTGACACCTAGCTCCTGCACATTGACAACTAGCACCTTAACATTGACACCTAACTCCTGAACATTGACACCTAGTACCTGAACATTGACACCTAGCTCCTGCACATTGACACCTAGCACCTGCACATTGACACCTAGCTCCTGCACATTGACACCTAGCACCTTCACATTGACACCTGGCACCTGAACATTGACACCTAGCACCTGAACATTGACACCTAGCTCCTGAACATTGACACCTAGCACCTGCACATTGACACCTAACACCTGAACATTGACACCTAGCACCTAAACATTGACACCTACCTCCTGAACATTGACACCTAGCACCTGAGCATTGACACCTAGCACCTGAACATTGACACCTATCACCTGCACATTGACACCTATGACCTGAACATTGGCACCTAGCCCCTGAATATTGACACCTAGCACCTGCAGATTGACACCTAGCACCTGCACATTGACACCTAGCACCTGAACATTGACACCTAGCACCTGCACATTGACACCTAGCACCTGAACATTGACACCTAGCACCTGCACGTTGACACCTAGCTCCTGCACATTGACACCTAGCACCTGAACATTGACACCTAGCACCTGAACATTGACACCTAGCACCTGCACATTGACACCTATTACCTGAACATTGACACCTAGCTCCTACACATTGACATCTAGCACCTGAACATTGACACCTAGCACCTGCACTTGGACACCGAGCACTTGCACATTGACACCTAGAACCTGCATATTGACACCTAGCTCCTGTACATTGACACCTAGCACCTGCACATTGACACCTATTACCTGAACATTGACACCTAGAACCTGTACATTGACATCTAGCACCTGCACATTGACACCTAGCACCTGAACATTGACACCTAGCACCTGCACATTGACACCTAGCACCTGCACATTGACACCTAGCACCTGCACATTGACACCTAGCACCTGAACATTTACAACTAGCACCTGAACATTGACACCTAGCTCCTGAACATTGACACCTAGCACCTGCACATTGACACCTAGAACCTGAACATTGACACCTAGTACCTGCACATTGACACCTAGTACCTGAACATTGACACCTATCACCTGAACATTGACACCTATCACCTGAACATTGACACCTATTACCTGAACATTGGCACATAGTACCTGAACATTGACACGTAGCACCTGCACATTGACACCTAGCACCTGCACATTGACACCTAGCACCTGAACATTGACACCTAGCACCTAAACATTGACACCTACCTCCTGAACATTGACACCTAGCACCTGAGCATTGACACCTATCACCTGAACATTGACACCTATCACCTGCACATTGACACCTATGACCTGAACATTGGCACCTAGCCCCTGCAGATTGACACCTAGCACCTGCATATTGACATCTATTTCCTGCACATTGACACCTAGCTCCTGCACATTGACATCTAGCACCTGAACATTGACACCTAGCACCTGCACATTGACACCTAGCACCTGCACATTGACACCTAGCACCTGCACATTGACACCTAGCACCTGTACATTGACACCTAGCACCTTAACATTGATACCTAGCACCTGAACATTGACACCTAGCTCCTGAACATTGACACCTAGCACCTGCACATTGACACCTATCACCTAAACATTGACACCTAACACCTGAACATTGACACCTAGCACCTGAACATTGACACCTAGCTCCTGAACATTGACACCTAGCACCTGCACATTGACACCTAGCACCTGCACATTGACACCTAGCACCTGCACATTGACACCTAGCACCTGAACATTTACAACTAGCACGTGAACATTGACACCTAGCTCCTGAACATTGACACCTAGCACCTGCACATTGACACCTAGAACCTGAACATTGACACCTAGTACCTGCACATTGACACCTAGTACCTGAACATTGACACCTATCACCTGAACATTGACACCTATCACCTGAACATTGACACCTATTACCTGAACATTGGCACATAGTACCTGAACATTGACACGTAGCACCTGAACATTGACACCTAGCACCTGCACATTGACACCTAGCACCTGAACATTGACACCTAGCACCTAAACATTGACACCTACCTCCTGAACATTGACACCTAGCACCTGAGCATTGACACCTATCACCTGAACATTGACACCTATCACCTGCACATTGACACCTATGACCTGAACATTGGCACCTAGCCCCTGCAGATTGACACCTAGCACCTGCATATTGACATCTATTTCCTGCACATTGACACCTAGCTCCTGCACATTGACATCTAGCACCTGAACATTGACACCTAGCACCTGCACATTGACACCTAGCACCTGCACATTGACACCTAGCACCTGCACATTGACACCTAGCACCTGTACATTGACACCTAGCACCTTAACATTGATACCTAGCACCTGAACATTGACACCTAGCTCCTGAACATTGACACCTAGCACCTGCACATTGACACCTATCACCTAAACATTGACACCTAACACCTGAACATTGACACCTAGCACCTGAACATTGACACCTAGCTCCTGCACATTGACACCTAGCTCCTGCACATTGACAACTAGCACCTTAACATTGACACCTAACACCTGAACATTGACACCTAGTACCTGAACATTGACACCTAGCTCCTGCACATTGACACCTAGCACCTGCACATTGACACCTAGCTCCTGCACATTGACACCTAGCACCTTCACATTGACACCTGGCACCTGCACATTGACACCTAGCACCTGCACTTGGACACCGAGCACTTGCACATTGACACCTAGAACCTGCATATTGACACCTAGCTCCTGTACATTGACACCTAGCACCTGCACATTGACACCTATTAACTGAACATTGACACCTAGAACCTGTACATTTGTAGTGGTGATACGCGCTGGGTGTATACGTCGTGTGCCAGCGCGTATGTACGGGTGTGTGTGTGGTGACGCGCGCTGACGGGGAGGAGCAGGCGTCAGTGCGCGGGTGGGGGTAGTGCTGCTGATTGGCTGTGTGCCGGTGACGCGCTGAGAGGGAGTGATCGGGTGGCAGCGCGGTGTGATTGGTCGGGGAGTGGAAACACGCGCTGGGCGGAAACGGATCGTAGAGATAGCGCGTGGTGATTGGGTAACTGAGGAGCGGTGCCGACGTTGAGGTCCGCATCCGCTCCGTCTCCCGGGAAGAAGAGATATATAAGGTGATGCACAGAGGAGTAGGGGGGCAGAAGTGGAACCATCTAAGAATGAAGACGAAGGTGCAGAGATAGAGCCCGGAGAGGAGAGTAATGGAGAGTAGAGGAGAGTAAGATATAGGTGTGTAGCCAGAGAGAGAGAACGGTCTACACGAGCTGAGTAATGTATAGTGTGTAGCCAGAGAGAGAGAACGGTCTACACGAGCTGAGTAATGTATAGTGTGTAGCCAGAGAGAGAGAACGGTCTACACGAGCTGAGTAATGTATACGGTGTAGCCAGAGAGAGAGAAAGGTCTACACGAGCCGAGTATGCATACGGTGTAGCCAGAGAGAGATGCAAAGTCTACACGAGGCGAGTGGAGAGTGTAGCAGAGGCGCAGAGTCTACACGAGACGAGAGAAGAGTGTAGCCGAGGCGCGGAGTCTACACGAGGCACAGAGAGCCAGCAGCACAGAATCTAAGAGAGTCAAGAGAAGCGTAGGGCGGAGAGAAGAGGTCACGAGTTGTACCGTTGTATGGTGACCGCATTGTGAAGAAGAGAGGCCACGCGTTGTATCGTTACAAGTCAAGATTTAATAAAAGAAGTGTGTTCCCGTCAAGGAGTTTCCTGCCGTCATTTTCCAATACTTCATCTGGCGTCAGAAGTGAAACGGGCTTCCAAGCATGGAGACAAGGAAGACCCGTAGGACCCACGGGATTGACCGCGAGGAAAACCCGGACGACTCGGGGCCGCTGGTGGCGGGGGGTGAGGAGGAGGACTTGCCCACGCTACAGGATCCGTCGACGGCGCCGGCCGAGCAACCGGGGACCGACGCCGGGCTTCGTGAGGCGCACTCCCGACTGGCGGAGCTGCTGCTCGCCGCCGCGTCCATCTTGGCGGAGATCAGCTCGTCGGGAGGAGCGGGGACGGTGGGGGACATTTTACAAGGTCGCCCCGCAGATTCCCGCCAAAACGAATGGGGGATTCCCGCCATTGCGCCTGGGCCTACTTTTGGCGGGAACGGCGAGCGCCACGTGGTGGTGGGTTCCCAAGCGCGCGCATCGACGTCATCAGCGCGCGAGGGGGTCCGCCATTTTACGTCTGCTGCTGGAGCCGCCATCTTACACACCGACGGAGAGGCGGAGAGGAACCACGAGGCGGATGACTTCATTTTTCAGCAGCGCCTGCCCACGTTGTCAGCCTTCAAGGCGGAAGGCGGAGACTGGGGCCAATTTCAGCGAAGGTTTTTGGCGCATCAAGAGATGTCAGCGTGGTCCGATGCTACGGCGCTGCGGGCGTTGCCCGCCATGCTGGACGACGATGCGCTCGCGGCCTTCAGGGCTGCACGGAAGTCGGACCGCTCCACGCTGAAG
Organism: Lampetra fluviatilis; assembly: GCF_964198595.1. Classification (NCBI taxonomy): domain Eukaryota; kingdom Metazoa; phylum Chordata; class Hyperoartia; order Petromyzontiformes; family Petromyzontidae; genus Lampetra; species Lampetra fluviatilis. The sequence continues at coordinate 310,886 of NC_136298.1, forward strand.
GATGCGCTGGGTTTGTTGGCCAGGGTCTACGGACCTCCCTCGGCGTGCCGCCATCATTTCTACGCAAGACGGAAAGCGGCCACGGAGACCGCGCTGGCCTATCGCACGGCGTTGCTGGCTCTTGCTGATGCTGCGTTCCCTCGGATGGACGAGGAGGGCCAAGACGCGATGGTTTTGGAGCAGCTGCTTAAGTTGGCGCAGGACCTGGGGGTCCCTATCAACACAGCTGACGAGATTGATATTTCTTCTTTGAGAGTCGCCACGAGTATTCAAGCGCACGAGGCCCTACAACGGAAACAAGGCGTTGGTTGCAACGCTGCTGTCGTCGCAGCCCCGGGTTGGGTGGTCGCCGAACCCCAAGTCGTCAGCCCACGAGAGGAGGCGTTCGCCACGGGACGACCAGGGGACTGGAGGCCGGGGGCCCGGTCGCCTCTGCGATCGGGCCGAAAGTCGGAGCAACCAAGATCTACTCCGACCCTCGTCACGTGCTATAACTGCGGCCTCCGGGGCCACGTGGCGTCCGGGTGCCGCGCTCCGCGGCAGCGCGCCATGGGAGCTCGGCTGGACGACGACCGAGAGCCCAAGTCATCTCTACAATCCCCGGCAAGTCGCGGCACCTCACACGCTCGGCCTGTTTATTCGGCACACATGGGACGCCGCGTTGCGGCGGAGGAGGGCTGGTTAAGGTTCGGGGATTCGGTTCGGCGAGGGGGGTTCGGCCGGGACCAGGGAGACATTGAATGGGCGGAATTGGGGCATAGAATTGTGGCTGCTTCGGCGGGTTCGTCCGTTGTTACGGGATCTATTGATGGGGTTGAGATTAGGGTGTTAGTGGACACGGGGGCATCGGCAACTATTATATCGGACCTCATTTATAATATTCTTCCAGTCCAATGTCGTCCGCTGCTTCCAGTGGATGTGCCATTTTACGCCGCTAATGGGGGATCGTTGGGCATTATCGGTCAGGTTAGGGCGTCCATTTGCATTGGAGATATCAAATTGTCGGGACCCGTTTTCGTTTCGTCTTCTTTGGCAGTTCCGTGTCTTTTGGGCACTGATTTTTTGGCTAAAATGCCTATTAAAATTCTTATCGATCAACGATGCATTGAACTGCCATCGGGTCGCCGGATTTCATTTTTGACGGGCCCTACTGACATTCGGACGGCGTGCGCTACGATACAAGCGGTGGCGACGCAGACCGTGCAAGTACCCCCGGGTTCACAGATGTTGATTCCCCTCCGGTTGCGGAAACCATGGGTGAGGGAGGCTTCGGGACAAAGTATGCTTTTGGGTCCTTCTAACAAGGCTGTCGGGGGTCTTGATTTATCGGTGGCTCACACTTTGGTGCGGGCTGACAGGGATCCGTTTGTGATGGTTTTGAACGCGGGGTCGCGACCAGCTGTCATTCCGCAGGGCACCGTGCTGGCTCACGCGGCGCGGGTCCCTGTGGATGATGGGTTGGTTGCGCAGGTGGGCTCGAGCCCCGCGCGGAACGTTGAGCCAAGGGAAGACCTTGAGTGGGTCCATTCGCTATGCGCCGCCTCGGACGATTTGTCGGCGGCGCAGTTGGGTGCGCTGCGCGAGTTGCTCATTGAATTCTCTGATGTATTCAGTAAACATAAGTATGACATTGGGTGCACGGATTTGTTGCACCATCACATTGAAACGGGCGATGCGGCGCCGGTCAGGCTAAATCCCTTCCGACTGAGTCCCGTGGAGAAGGAATATGTTCAGTCGGCTGTTAACGAAATGCTAGAAGCCGATATTATTTCGCCCTCCTCTAGCCCGTGGGGAGCGCCTATTGTGCTGGTTAAGAAGCAGGACGGGTCCCTGCGATTCTGCGTTGATTTCCGTCGCCTGAATAAGATCTCTGTGGCTGACGCGTATCCGCTCCCCAGGATGGATGAGTCCCTCGATGCATTGTCTGGTGCGCGATATTTTTCGACTCTTGATTTGTTATCGGGGTTTTGGCAGTTGCCGCTCGACGAAGAGTCGAAACCTAAGACAGCATTTCGGACTCCAGGGGGGCTGTTCCAGTTTAACCGGTTACCCATGGGACTTCACTCCTCTCCAGCGACGTTTCAGCGACTTATGGAGCTGGTTTTGTCGGGCTTGCAGTGGGATACATGCTTGATTTATATGGACGATGTCATTGTTTTCAGTAAAACGTTTGAAGAACACCTCCAGCGATTGAGAGGGGTGTTCTTGCGAATGCGATCGGCTAAGTTGAAATTTAAACCGGCCAAATGTCACCTCCTTCGTAGGTCGGTTAGATACTTGGGTCACATTGTCGATTCTTCGGGGATCTCCACCGATCCCGCGAAGACGGATTGTGTCGGTTCGTGGCCGACACCTACGTCCGTTTCCGACGTGCGTAGTTTCATCGGGTTTGCTTCTTATTATCGGCGGTTCGTTGAGCACTTCGCCACTATTGCAAAACCCTTGCACGCTCTAACGGCGAAGGGAGTGAAGTTCAAATGGGGACCGGAGGAGGAGGCCGCGTTTCGCTCCCTCCGGGACGCCTTGGTGGGTGCCCCACCCTTGTGTTATCCCGATTTTGCCAGTCCCTTTTTGCTGGACACGGATGCTAGCAACACGGGCATTGGGGGGGTGCTATCCCAAGTCGTTGGGGGTGTCGAAAGAGTTGTCGCCTACGGTAGTAGGGTGTTGTCTCCGGCGGAGCAGCGCTACTGCGTCACCCGTCGCGAGCTGCTTGCCATTGTCTTTTTTGTGCAGCAGTTTAGGCCATATCTCTATGGTCGTCACTTTACGGTCCGAACGGACCACGCGGCGCTACAGTATTCATTGAGGATCGCCCAGCCCTCGGGCCAGTTGTCGCGTTGGTTGGAAGTCCTCCAGGACTATCAGTTTACGACTACGTACCGTAAGGGGTTGCGACACACAAATGCCGATTGCTTGTCGCGGTTGTTGCCTTGTGATGAATGCGCGTGTTTGTCGGGATCGGCGCGCTGTAAACCGACGCTTGCGGGGGAGATGGGGGCACTGGCTGCGACAGCGGGCGCACCGATCGTGGATGATTCCACTGCCTCTCAGGGTCGGGACTCGCTGCTCTCGCTGTCGCTCAGCGAATGGGGCCGCCTCCAGATGGCGGACAGCTCGCTGCTAGCATTGCGCCGCAAGGTTGGGGGTCCCGAGGGGGACCAGGAGCGTACCGGCTCCTATGTACTTGAGCAGGGCATGTTATTGAGATGGGACAGTTTGTCCCGGCGGAACGCACTCGTGGTGCCTTCCGCTGTGAGGGGGAGGGTTGTCTTGGCGGCACACGAACGCCTCTTGCACTTGGGAGTTAACAAGACGCTTGCCCTGCTTCAGCGTGACTATTACTGGCCGGGAATGGGAAGTGATGTGGTAAATATTCTGAAGGGGTGCGTTGAGTGCGCCAGGCGTAAACCACCGCCCGTGGCAGCTAATCCACCGCTGCAATCTATTCAGGTCTCGCGTACCAACGAGCTCGTTGCACTCGATATTTTGGGGCCCTTCCCAGTCACGCCGAGAGGGAATAAATATTTGTTAGTGGGGGTCGAATACTTTACCCGATGGCCTATGGCGTGGCCTCTCGCTAACCAGTCGGCAGCGGCTGTGACGGATGCCTTCGTCCAGGGCTATGTCCTGGACAAGGGGGCTCCCGAACGCCTGCTGACCGACCAAGGTAAAAAATTTTCGAGTAAATTGTTGCAAGAGGTGTGCGATCTGTTGGGTACCAAGAAGGTGCGTACCTCCCCGTACCACCCGCAGACAGACGGGATGGTGGAGAGACTCCACAAAACTTTGACTTCCATGCTGTGCCAGCAGGTGTGCGAGGCACATGTAGATTGGGACCTGCAGGTCCCGGGAGTCCTTGCCGCGTATAGAATGGCCCCCCATGCAGCTACGGGGTTTTCCCCATTCTATTTGATGTACGGTCGGGAAGCTGACCCGCCAATGGAAACGCAACTTGGCCTGTCCGCTCCACGAACTAATTCTAATTTGGCAGAACATATTAAGTTTAATATTCACAAGCTGACAGAGGCGAGGGAGGCCGCACGGCTTAATTCGCGGGCTCGCCAAATTGCTAATGAACGGTTGCGGGCACGGAAGGTGTCCATGCACGAATGGAAACCAGGTGACAGGGCCTGGCTGCATTGCCCTCAGGCACCCTTGGCTACGTCGCCTAAATTGTTGAGACCGTGGAGGGGACCCGTGGAGGTCGTGCGCGTTGCACGGCCCCAGTGCGTTCAGATAAAGTGGGGAAAGCGCCGTTGGTACGTTCACCCCTCCCGACTGAAACCGTTCTCGCCTCCATATGGCCTCCCCTTGTGTCGTGATGGCCGGGCGTGTGACGTGACCGGCGACCCAGAGGGGGAAATGTCTCTGCCTGATCCACACGTATTTTCGCCTGATCTGCTCCCAGGTGTCTCGGAACTGACAGCTGCTGATCACCGGCGGCCGGATCTCCGCGGCGGGGCCGGCCCTTTCAGGCCCGTTCCGCGCCGTCTGGAGCAGCCGGAACCGCCGGACGGTCGTCAGTGTCCCGCCCCATACGACGGACCAGCCAGACGGACTCGCGCCAGGTCGTGCTACTTTGCATGACCTGCCTCGTGAGGAGTCGGGGCAGTTGGAGCGCCTCGTCACTGCGTGTAGTCGCAGGGACGTGGGGCGCGTTCGTTTTTTGGAATTTGCTTGTATCGTGTTATTGTTGACTTTTCGTGTTCATTGTCAATCTGTACATAGTTATTCTTGTTGTTGTTGTTGTTATGTTACGGGGCACACTGGGGGGGTTACGGGTTTTTTTTTGTTGGTTGTCGTCTTATCGTTGCGGTTGGTTGTTGTTAGCAGCCGGGCCGGCTGCGAGCTATGTGGGAGGGGGTGATGTAGTGGTGATACGCGCTGGGTGTATACGTCGTGTGCCAGCGCGTATGTACGGGTGTGTGTGTGGTGACGCGCGCTGACGGGGAGGAGCAGGCGTCAGTGCGCGGGTGGGGGTAGTGCTGCTGATTGGCTGTGTGCCGGTGACGCGCTGAGAGGGAGTGATCGGGTGGCAGCGCGGTGTGATTGGTCGGGGAGTGGAAACACGCGCTGGGCGGAAACGGATCGTAGAGATAGCGCGTGGTGATTGGGTAACTGAGGAGCGGTGCCGACGTTGAGGTCCGCATCCGCTCCGTCTCCCGGGAAGAAGAGATATATAAGGTGATGCACAGAGGAGTAGGGGGGCAGAAGTGGAACCATCTAAGAATGAAGACGAAGGTGCAGAGATAGAGCCCGGAGAGGAGAGTAATGGAGAGTAGAGGAGAGTAAGGTATAGGTGTGTAGCCAGAGAGAGAGAACGGTCTACACGAGCTGAGTAATGTATAGTGTGTAGCCAGAGAGAGAGAACTGTCTACACGAGCTGAGTAATGTATAGTGTGTAGCCAGAGAGAGAGAACGGTCTACACGAGCTGAGTAATGTATACGGTGTAGCCAGAGAGAGAGAAAGGTCTACACGAGCCGAGTATGCATACGGTGTAGCCAGAGAGAGATGCAAAGTCTACACGAGGCGAGTGGAGAGTGTAGCAGAGGCGCAGAGTCTACACGAGACGAGAGAAGAGTGTAGCCGAGGCGCGGAGTCTACACGAGGCACAGAGAGCCAGCAGCACAGAATCTAAGAGAGTCAAGAGAAGCGTAGGGCGGAGAGAAGAGGTCACGAGTTGTACCGTTGTATGGTGACCGCATTGAGAAGAAGAGAGGCCACGCGTTGTATCGTTACAAGTCAAGATTTAATAAAAGAAGTGTGTTCCCGTCAAGGAGTTTCCTGCCGTCATTTTCCAATACTTCACATTGACACCTAGCACCTGCACATTGACACCTAGCACCTGAACATTGACACCTAGCACCTGCACATTGACACCTAGAACCTGCACATTGACACCTAGCACCTGCACATTGACACCTAGCACCTGAACATTTACACCTAGCACCTGAACATTGACACCTAGCTCCTGAACATTGACACCTAGCACCTGCACATTGACACCTAGAACCTGAACATTGACACCTAGTACCTGCACATTGACACCTAGTACCTGAACATTGACACCTATCACCTGAACATTGACACCTATCACCTGAACATTGACACCTATTACCTGAACATTGGCACATAGTACCTGAACATTGACACGTAGCACCTGAACATTGACACCTAGCACCTAAACATTGACACCTACCTCCTGAACATTGACACCTAGCACCTGAGCATTGACACCTATCACCTGAACATTGACACCTAGCACCTAAACATTGACACCTACCTCCTGAACATTGACACCTAGCACCTGAGCATTGACACCTATCACCTGCACATTGACACCTATGACCTGAACATTGGCACCTAGCCCCTGCAGATTGACACCTAGCACCTGCATATTGACATCTATTTCCTGAACATTGACACCTAGCACCTGCACATTGACACCTATCACCTAAACATTGACACCTAACACCTGAACATTGACACCTAGCACCTGAACATTGACACCTAGCTCCTGCACATTGACACCTAGCTCCTGCACGTTGACAACTAGCACCTTAACATTGACACCTAACTCCTGAACATTGACACCTAGTACCTGAACATTGACACCTAGCTCCTGCACATTGACACCTAGCACCTGCACATTGACACCTAGCTCCTGCACATTGACACCTAGTACCTGAACATTGACACCTATCACCTGAACATTGACACCTATCACCTGAACATTGACACCTATCACCTGAACATTGGCACCTAGTACCTGAACATTGACACCTAGCACCTGAACATTGACACCTAGCACCTGCACATTGACACCTAGCACCTGAACATTGACACCTAGCACCTAAACATTGACACCTACCTCCTGAACATTGACACCTAGCACCTTCACATTGACACCTGGCACCTGAACATTGACACCTAGCACCTGCACATTGACACCTAGCACCTGAACATTGACACCTAGTACCTGCACATTGACACCTAGTACCTGAACATTGACACCTATCACCTGAACATTGACACCTATCACCTGAACATTGACACCTATCACCTGAACATTGGCACCTAGTACCTGAACATTGACACCTAGCACCTGAACATTGACACCTAGCACCTGCACATTGACACCTAGCACCTGAACATTGACACCTAGCACCTAAACATTGACACCTACCTCCTGAACATTGACACCTAGCACCTGAGCATTGACACCTAGCACCTGAACATTGACACCTATCACCTGCACATTGACACCTATGACCTGAACATTGGCACCTAGCCCCTGAACATTGACACCTAGCACCTGCAGATTGACACCTAGCACCTGCACATTGACATCTATTTCCTGCACATTGACACTTACCACTTGAATATTGACACTTAGCACCTGCACATTGACACCTAGCTCCTGCACATTGACACCTATGACCTGAACATTGGCACCTAGCCCCTGAACATTGACACCTAGCACCTGAACATTGACACCTAGCACCTGCACATTGACACCTATTACCTGAACATTGACAACTAGCTCCTGCACATTTACATCTAGCACCTGAACATTGACACCTAGCACCTGCACATTGACACCTAGCTCCTGCACATTGACATCTAGCACCTGAACATTGACACCTAGCACCTGCACATTGACACCTAGCACCTGCACATTGACACCGAGCACCTGCACATTGACACCTAGCACCTAAACATTGATACCTAGCACCTGAACATTGACACCTAGCTCCTGAACATTGACACCTAGCACCTGCACATTGACACCTTTCACCTAAACATTGACACCTAACACCTTCACATTGACACCTGGCACCTGAACATTGACACCTAGCACCTGCACATTGACACCTAGCACCTGAACATTGACACCTAGTACCTGCACATTGACACCTAGTACCTGAACATTGACACCTATCACCTGAACATTGACACCTATCACCTGAACATTGACACCTATCACCTGAACATTGGCACCTAGTACCTGAACATTGACACCTAGCACCTGAACATTGACACCTAGCACCTGCACATTGACACCTAGCACCTGAACATTGACACCTAGCACCTAAACATTGACACCTACCTCCTGAACATTGACACCTAGCACCTGAGCATTGACACCTAGCACCTGAACATTGACACCTATCACCTGCACATTGACACCTATGACCTGAACATTGGCACCTAGCCCCTGAACATTGACACCTAGCACCTGCAGATTGACACCTAGCACCTGCACATTGACATCTATTTCCTGCACATTGACACTTACCACTTGAATATTGACACTTAGCACCTGCACATTGACACCTAGCTCCTGCACATTGACACCTATGACCTGAACATTGGCACCTAGCCCCTGAACATTGACACCTAGCACCTGAACATTGACACCTAGCACCTGCACATTGACACCTGTTACCTGAACATTGACAACTAGCTCCTGCACATTTACATCTAGCACCTGAACATTGACACCTAGCACCTGCACAATGACACCTAGCTCCTGCACATTGACATCTAGCACCTGAACATTGACACCTAGCACCTGCACATTGACACCTAGCACCTGCACATTGACACCGAGCACCTGCACATTGACACCTAGCACCTAAACATTGATACCTAGCACCTGAACATTGACACCTAGCTCCTGAACATTGACACCTAGCACCTGCACATTGACACCTTTCACCTAAACATTGACACCTAACACCTGAACATTGACACCTAGCACCTGAACATTGACACCTAGCTCCTGCACATTGACACCTAAATCCTGCACATTGACAACTAGCACCTTAACATTGACACCTAATACCTGAACATTGACACCTAGTACCTGAACATTGACACCTAGCACCTGCACATTGACACCTAGCTCCTGCACATTGACACCTAGCACCTGCACATTGACACCTAGCACCTGAACATCGACACCTAGCACCTGAACATTGACACCTAGCTCCTGAACATTGACACCTAGCACCTGCACAATGACACCTAGCACCTGCACAATGACACCTAGCACCTGAACATTGACACCTAGTACCTGCACATTGACACCTAGTACCTGAACATTGACACCCATCACCTGAACATTGACACCTATCACCTGAACATTGACACCTAGCACCTGCACATTGACACCTAGCACCTGCACTTGGAAACACCGAGCACTTGCACATTGACACCTAGAACCTGAACATTGACACCTAGCACCTGCACATTGAAACCTAGCACCTGCACTTGGAAACACCGAGCACTTGCACATTTACACCTAGCACATGCACATTGACACTAAGCACCTGCACATTGACACCTAGCACCTGCACATTGACACATAGCACCTGCACATTGACACGTAGCTCCTGCACATTGACACCTAGCTCCTGCACATTGACACCTAGCACCTGAACATTGACACCTAGCACCTGAACATTGACACCTAGCACTTGCACATTGACACCTAGCTCCTGCATATTGACACCTGAACATTGACACCTAGCACCTGAACATTGACACCTAGCACCTGAACATTTACACCTATCACCTGAACATTGACACCTAGCACCTGAACATTGACACCTAGCACCTGAACATTTACACCTAGCACCTGCACATTGACACCTATCACCTGAACATTGACACCTATCACCTGCACATTGACACCTATGACCTGAATATTGGCACCTAGCCCCTGCAGATTGACACCTAGCACCTGCATATTGACATCTATTTCCTGCACATTGACACCTAGCTCCTGCACATTGACATCTAGCACCTGAACATTGACACCTAGCACCTGCACATTGACACCTAGCACCTGCACATTGACACCTAGCACCTGCACATTGACACCTAGCACCTGTACATTGACACCTAGCACCTTAACATTGATACCTAGCACCTGAACATTGACACCTAGCTCCTGAACATTGACACCTAGCACCTGCACATTGACACCTATCACCTAAACATTGACACCTAACACCTGAACATTGACACCTAGCACCTGAACATTGACACCTAGCTCCTGCACATTGACACCTAGCTCCTGCACATTGACAACTAGCACCTTAACATTGACACCTAACTCCTGAACATTGACACCTAGTACCTGAACATTGACACCTAGCTCCTGCACATTGACACCTAGCACCTGCACATTGACACCTAGCTCCTGCACATTGACACCTAGCACCTTCACATTGACACCTAGCACCTGAACATTGACACCTAGCACCTGAACATTGACACCTAGCTCCAGAACATTGACACCTAGCACCTGCACATTGACACCTAGCACCTGAACATTGACACCTAGTACCTGCACATTGACACCTAGTACCTGAACATTGACACCTATCACCTGAACATCGACACCTATCACCTGAACATTGACACCTAGCACCTGAACATTGGCACCTAGTACCTGAACATTGACACATATCACCTGAACATTGACACCTAGCACCTGCACATTGACACCTAGTACCTGAAAATTGACACCTAGCACCTAAACATTGACACCTACCTCCTGAACATTGACACCTAGCACCTGAGCATTGACACCTAGCACCTGAACATTGACACCTATCACCTGCACATTGACACCTATGACCTGAACATTGGCACCTAGCCCCTGAATATTGACACCTAGCACCTGCAGATTGACACCTAGCACCTGCACATTGACACCTAGCACCTGAACATTGACACCTAGCACCTGCACATTGACACCTAGCACCTGAACATTGACACCTAGCACCTGCACGTTGACACCTAGCTCCTGCACATTGACACCTAGCACCTGAACATTGACACCTAGCACCTGCACATTGACACCTAGCACCTGAACATTGACACCTATTACCTGAACATTGACACCTAGCTCCTGCACATTGACATCTATCACCTGAACATTGACACCTAGCACCTGCACATTGACACCTAGCACCTGCACTTGGACACCGAGCACTTGCACATTGACACCTAGAACCTGCATATTGACACCTAGCTCCTGTACATTGACACCTAGCACCTGCACATTGACACCTATTACCTGAACATTGACACCTAGAACCTGTACATTGACATCTAGCACCTGCACATTGACACCTAGCACCTGAAGATTGACACCTAGCACCTGCACATTGACACCTAGCACCTGCACATTGACACCTAGCACCTGCACATTGACACCTAGCACCTGAACATTTACAACTAGCACCTGAACATTGACACCTAGCTCCTGAACATTGACACCTAGCACCTGCACATTGACACCTAGAACCTGAACATTGACACCTAGTACCTGCACATTGACACCTAGTACCTGAACATTGACACCTATCACCTGAACATTGACACCTATCACCTGAACATTGACACCTATTACCTGAACATTGGCACATAGTACCTGAACATTGACACGTAGCACCTGAACATTGACACCTAGCACCTGCACATTGACACCTAGCACCTGCACATTGACACCTATGACCTGAACATTGGCACCTAGCCCCTGCAGATTGACACCTAGCACCTGCATATTGACATCTATTTCCTGCACATTGACACCTAGCTCCTGCACATTGACATCTAGCACCTGAACATTGACACCTAGCACCTGCACATTGACACCTAGCACCTGCACATTGACACCTAGCACCTGCACATTGACACCTAGCACCTGTACATTGACACCTAGCACCTTAACATTGATACCTAGCACCTGAACATTGACACCTAGCTCCTGAACATTGACACCTAGCACCTGCACATTGACACCAATCACCTAAACATTGACACCTAACACCTGAACATTGACACCTAGCACCTGAACATTGACACCTAGCTCCTGCACATTGACACCTAGCTCCTGCACATTGACAACTAGCACCTTAACATTGACACCTAACACCTGAACATTGACACCTAGTACCTGAACATTGACACCTAGCTCCTGCACATTGACACCTAGCACCTGCACATTGACACCTAGCTCCTGCACATTGAAACCTAGCACCTGCACTTGGAAACACCGAGCACTTGCACATTTACACCTAGCACATGCACATTGACACTAAGCACCTGCACATTGACACCTAGCACCTGCACATTGACACATAGCACCTGCACATTGACACGTAGCTCCTGCACATTGACACCTAGCTCCTGCACATTGACACCTAGCACCTGAACATTGACACCTAGCTCCTGCATATTGACACCTGAACATTGACACCTAGCACCTGAACATTGACACCTATCACCTGAACATTGACACCTAGCACCTGAACATTGACACCTAGCACCTGAACATTTACACCTAGCACCTGCACATTGACACCTAGTACCTGAACATTGACACCCATCACCTGAACATTGACACCTATCACCTGAACATTTACACCTATTACCTGAACATTGGCACATAGTACCTGAACATTGACACCTAGCACCTGCACATTGACACCTAGCACCTGAACATTGACACCTAGCACCTAAACATTGACACCTACCTCCTGAACATTGACACCTAGCACCTGAGCATTGACACCTATCACCTGAACATTGACACCTATCACCTGCACATTGACACCTATGACCTGAACATTGGCACCTAGCCCCTGCAGATTGACACCTAGCACCTGCATATTGACATCTATTTCCTGCACATTGACACCTAGCTCCTGCACATTGACATCTAGCACCTGAACATTGACACCTAGCACCTGCACATTGACACCTAGCACCTGCACATTGACACCTAGCACCTGCACATTGACACCTAGCACCTGTACATTGACACCTAGCACCTTAACATTGATACCTAGCACCTGAACATTGACACCTAGCTCCTGAACATTGACACCTAGCACCTGCACATTGACACCTATCACCTAAACATTGACACCTAACACCTGAACATTGACACCTAGCACCTGAACATTGACACCTAGCTCCTGCACATTGACACCTAGCTCCTGCACATTGACAACTAGCACCTTAACATTGACACCTAACTCCTGAACATTGACACCTAGTACCTGAACATTGACACCTAGCTCCTGCACATTGACACCTAGCACCTGCACATTGACACCTAGCTCCTGCACATTGACACCTAGCACCTTCACATTGACACCTAGCACCTGAACATTGACACCTAGCTCCAGAACATTGACACCTAGCACCTGCACATTGACACCTAGCACCTGAACATTGACACCTAGTACCTGCACATTGACACCTAGTACCTGAACATTGACACCTATCACCTGAACATCGACACCTATCACCTGAACATTGACACCTAGCACCTGAACATTGGCACCTAGTACCTGAACATTGACACATATCACCTGAACATTGACACCTAGCACCTGCACATTGACACCTAGTACCTGAAAATTGACACCTAGCACCTAAACATTGACACCTACCTCCTGAACATTGACACCTAGCACCTGAGCATTGACACCTAGCACCTGAACATTGACACCTATCACCTGCACATTGACACCTATGACCTGAACATTGGCACCTAGCCCCTGAATATTGACACCTAGCACCTGCAGATTGACACCTAGCACCTGCACATTGACACCTAGCACCTGAACATTGACACCTAGCACCTGCACATTGACACCTAGCACCTGAACATTGACACCTAGCACCTGCACGTTGACACCTAGCTCCTGCACATTGACACCTAGCACCTGAACATTGACACCTAGCACCTGCACATTGACACCTAGCACCTGAACATTGACACCTATTACCTGAACATTGACACCTAGCTCCTGCACATTGACATCTAGCACCTGAACATTGACACCTAGCACCTGCACATTGACACCTAGCACCTGCACTTGGACACCGAGCACTTGCACATTGACACCTAGAACCTGCATATTGACACCTAGCTCCTGTACATTGACACCTAGCACCTGCACATTGACACCTATTACCTGAACATTGACACCTAGAACCTGTACATTGACATCTAGCACCTGCACATTGACACCTAGCACCTGAAGATTGACACCTAGCACCTGCACATTGACACCTAGCACCTGCACATTGACACCTAGCACCTGCACATTGACACCTAGCACCTGAACATTTACAACTAGCACCTGAACATTGACACCTAGCTCCTGAACATTGACACCTAGCACCTGCACATTGACACCTAGAACCTGAACATTGACACCTAGTACCTGCACATTGACATCTAGTACCTGAACATTGACACCTATCACCTGAACATTGACACCTATCACCTGAACATTGACACCTATTACCTGAACATTGGCACATAGTACCTGAACATTGACACGTAGCACCTGAACATTGACACCTAGCACCTGCACATTGACACCTAGCACCTGCACATTGACACCTATGACCTGAACATTGGCACCTAGCCCCTGCAGATTGACACCTAGCACCTGCATATTGACATCTATTTCCTGCACATTGACACCTAGCTCCTGCACATTGACATCTAGCACCTGAACATTGACACCTAGCACCTGCACATTGACACCTAGCACCTGCACATTGACACCTAGCACCTGCACATTGACACCTAGCACCTGTACATTGACACCTAGCACCTTAACATTGATACCTAGCACCTGAACATTGACACCTAGCTCCTGAACATTGACACCTAGCACCTGCACATTGACACCAATCACCTAAACATTGACACCTAACACCTGAACATTGACACCTAGCACCTGAACATTGACACCTAGCTCCTGCACATTGACACCTAGCTCCTGCACATTGACAACTAGCACCTTAACATTGACACCTAACACCTGAACATTGACACCTAGTACCTGAACATTGACACCTAGCTCCTGCACATTGACACCTAGCACCTGCACATTGACACCTAGCTCCTGCACATTGACACCTAGCACCTTCACATTGACACCTGGCACCTGCACATTGACACCTAGCACCTGCACTTGGACACCGAGCACTTGCACATTGACACCTAGAACCTGCATATTGACACCTAGCTCCTGTACATTGACACCTAGCACCTGCACATTGACACCTATTAACTGAACATTGACACCTAGAACCTGTACATTGACACCTAGCACCTGCACATTGACACCTAGCACCTGAACATTGACACCTAGCACCTGCACATTGACACCTAGCACCTGCACATTGACACCTAGCACCTGCACATTGACACCTAGCACCTGAACATTTACAATTAGCACCTGAACATTGACACATAGCTCCTGAACATTGACATCTAGCACCTGCACATTGACACCTAGAACCTGAACATTGACACCTAGTACCTGCACATTGACACCTAGTACCTGAACATTGACACCTATCACCTGAACATTGACACCTATCACCTGAACATTGACACCTATTACCTGAACATTGGCATATAGTACCTGAACATTGACACGTAGCACCTGAACATTGACACCTAGCACCTGCACATTGACACCTAGCACCTGAACATTGACACCTAGCACCTAAACATTGACACCTACCTCCTGAACATTGACACCTAGCACCTGAGCATTGACACCTATCACCTGAACATTGACACCTATCACCTGCACATTGACACCTATGACCTGAACATTGGCACCTAGCCCCTGCAGATTGACACCTAGCACCTGCATATTGACACCTATCACCTAAACATTGACACCTAACACCTGAACATTGACACCTAGCACCTGAACATTGACACCTAGCTCCTGCACATTGACACCTAGCTCCTGCACATTGACAACTAGCACCTTAACATTGACACCTAACTCCTGAACATTGACACCTAGTACCTGAACATTGACACCTAGCTCCTGCACATTGACACCTAGCACCTGAACATTGGCACCTAGTACCTGAACATTGACACATATCACCTAAACATTGACACCTAGTACCTGAACATTGACACCTAGCACCTAAACATTGACACCTACCTCCTGAACATTGACACCTAGCACCTGAGCATTGACACCTAGCACCTGAACATTGACACCTATCACCTGCACATTGACACCTATGACCTGAACATTGGCACCTAGCCCCTGAATATTGACACCTAGCACCTGCAGATTGACACCTAGCACCTGCACATTGACACCTAGCACCTGAACATTGACACCTAGCACCTGCACATTGACACCTAGCACCTGAACATTGACACCTAGCACCTGCACGTTGACACCTAGCTCCTGCACATTGACACCTAGCACCTGAACATTGACACCTAGCACCTGCACATTGACACCTAGCACCTGAACATTGACACCTAGCACCTGCACATTGACACATATCACCTGAACATTGACACCTAGCACCTGCACATTGACACCTAGTACCTGAAAATTGACACCTAGCACCTAAACATTGACACCTAGCACCTGAACATTGACACCTAGCACCTGAGCATTGACACCTAGCACCTGAACATTGACACCTATCACCTGCACATTGACACCTATGACCTGAACATTGGCACCTAGCCCCTGAACATTGACACCTAGAACCTGTACATTGACATCTAGCACCTGCACATTGACACCTAGCACCTGAACATTGACACCTAGCACCTGAACATTGACACCTAGCACCTGCACATTGACACCTAGCACCTGAACATTGACACCTAGCACCTGCACGTTGACACCTAGCTCCTGCACATTGACACCTAGCACCTGAACATTGACACCTAGCACCTGCACATTGACACCTAGCACCTGAACATTGACACCTATTACCTGAACATTGACACCTAGCTCCTGCACATTGACATCTAGCACCTGAACATTGACACCTAGCACCTGCACATTGACACCTAGCACCTGCACTTGGACACCGAGCACTTGCACATTGACACCTAGAACCTGCATATTGACACCTAGCTCCTGTACATTGACACCTAGCACCTGCACATTGACACCTATTACCTGAACATTGACACCTAGAACCTGTACATTGACATCTAGCACCTGCACATTGACACCTAGCACCTGAACATTGACACCTAGCACCTGCACATTGACACCTAGCACCTGCACATTGACACCTAGCACCTGCACATTGACACCTAGCACCTGAACATTTACAACTAGCACCTGAACATTGACACCTAGCTCCTGAACATTGACACCTAGCACCTGCACATTGACACCTAGAACCTGAACATTGACACCTAGTACCTGCACATTGACACCTAGTACCTGAACATTGACACCTATCACCTGAACATTGACACCTATCACCTGAACATTGACACCTCTTACCTGAACATTGGCACATAGTACCTGAACATTGACACGTAGCACCTGAACATTGACACCTAGCACCTGCACATTGACACCTAGCACCTGCACATTGACACCTATGACCTGAACATTGGCACCTAGCCCCTGCAGATTGACACCTAGCACCTGCATATTGACATCTATTTCCTGCACATTGACACCTAGCTCCTGCACATTGACATCTAGCACCTGAACATTGACACCTAGCACCTGCACATTGACACCTAGCACCTGCACATTGACACCTAGCACCTGCACATTGACACCTAGCACCTGTACATTGACACCTAGCACCTTAACATTGATACCTAGCACCTGAACATTGACACCTAGCTCCTGAACATTGACACCTAGCACCTGCACATTGACACCTATCACCTAAACATTGACACCTAACACCTGAACATTGACACCTAGCACCTGAACATTGACACCTAGCTCCTGCACATTGACACCTAGCTCCTGCACATTGACTACTAGCACCTTAACATTGACACCTAACACCTGAACATTGACACCTAGTACCTGAACATTGACACCTAGCTCCTGCACATTGACACCTAGCACCTGCACATTGACACCTAGCTCCTGCACATTGACACCTAGCACCTTCACATTGACACCTGGCACCTGCACATTGACACCTAGCACCTGCACTTGGACACCGAGCACTTGCACATTGACACCTAGAACCTGCATATTGACACCTAGCTCCTGTACATTGACACCTAGCACCTGCACATTGACACCTATTAACTGAACATTGACACCTAGAACCTGTACATTGACACCTAGCACCTGCACATTGACACCTAGCACCTGAACATTGACACCTAGCACCTGCACATTGACACCTAGCACCTGCACATTGACACCTAGCACCTGCACATTGACACCTAGCACCTGAACATTTACAATTAGCACCTGAACATTGACACATAGCTCCTGAACATTGACACCTAGCACCTGCACATTGACACCTAGAACCTGAACATTGACACCTAGTACCTGCACATTGACACCTAGTACCTGAACATTGACACCTATCACCTGAACATTGACACCTATCACCTGAACATTGACACCTATTACCTGAACATTGGCATATAGTACCTGAACATTGACACGTAGCACCTGAACATTGACACCTAGCACCTGCACATTGACACCTAGCACCTGAACATTGACACCTAGCACCTAAACATTGACACCTACCTCCTGAACATTGACACCTAGCACCTGTACATTGACACCTAGCTCCTGAACATTGACACCTAGCACCTGCAGATTGACACCTAGCACCAGCACATTGACACCTATTTCCTGCACGTTGGCACCTAGCTCCTGAACATTTACACCTAGCACTTGCACATTGACACCTAGCTCCTGCATATTGACACCTGAACATTGACACCTAGCACCTGAACATTGACACCTAGCTCCTGCACATTGACACCTAGCACCTGAACATTGACACCTAGCACCTGAACATTGACACCTAGCACCTGCACTTGGACACCGAGCACTTGCACATTGACACCTAGAACCTGCATATTGACACCTAGCTCCTGTACATTGACACCTAGCACCTGCACATTGACACCTATTAACTGAACATTGACACCTAGAACCTGTACATTGACACCTAGCACCTGCACATTGACACCTAGCACCTGCACATTGACACCTAGCACCTGCACATTGACACCTATCACCTAAACATTGACACCTAACACCTGAACATTGACACCTAGCACCTGAATATTGACACATAGCACCTGCACATTGACACCTAGCACTTGCACATTGACACCTAGCACCTGCACATTGACACCTAGCTCCTGCACATTGACACATAGCACCTGCACATTGACACCTATCACCTGCACATTGACACCTATCACCTGAACATTGGCACCTAGCTCCTGAACATTGACACCTAGCACCTGCAGATTGACACCTAGCACCAGCACATTGACACCTATTTCCTGCACGTTGGCACCTAGCTCCTGAACATTGACACATAGCACCTGAATATTGACACCTAGCACATGCACATTGACACCTAGCTCCTGCACATTGACACCTAGCACCTGAACATTGACACTTAGCACTTGCACATTGACACCTAGCTCCTGCATATTGACACCTGAACATTGACACCTAGCACCTGAACATTGACACCTAGCTCCTGCACATTGACACCTAGCACCTGAACATTGACACCTAGCATCTGAACATTGACACCTAGCACATGTACATTGACACCTAGCACCTGCACATTGACACCTAGCACCTGCACATTGACACCTAGCACCTGAACATTTACACCTAGCACCTGCACATTGACACCTAGCACCTGCACTTTGACACCTAGCACCTGAACATTGACACCTAGCACCTGCACATTGACACCTAGCACCTGCACATTGACACCTAGCACCTGAACATTGACACCTAGCTCCTGCACATTGACACCTAGCACCTGCACATTGACACCTAGCACCTGAACATTGACACCTAGCACCTGAACATTGACACCTAGCACCTGAACATTGACACCTAGCTCCTGCACATTGACACCTAGCACCTGCACATTGACACCTAGCACCTGCACATTGACACATAGCACCTGCACATTGACACATAGCACCTGATCATTGATACCTAGCACCTGAACAGTGACACCTAGCTCCTGAACATTGACTCCTAGCACCTGCACACTGACACCTATCACCTGAACATTGACACCTAGCACCTGCACATTGACACCTAGCACCTGAACATTGACAGCTAGCACCTGAACATTGACACCTAGCTCCTGAACATTGACACCTAGCACCTGAGCATTGACACCTAGCACCTGAACATTGACAACTATCACCTGCACATTGACACCTATCACCTGAACATTGGCACCTAGCTCCTGAACATTGACACCTAGCACCTGCAGATTGACACCTAGCACCTGCACATTGATACCTATTTCCTGCACGTTGGCACCTAGCTCCTGAACATTGACACATAGCACCTGCACATTGACACCTAGCACTTGCACATTGACACCTAGCACCTGCACATTGACACCTAGCTCCTGCACATTGACACCTAGCACCTGCACATTGACACCTAGCACCTGAACATTGACACCTAGCACCTGCACATTGACACCTAGCACCTGTACATTGACACCTAGCACCTGAACATTGACACCTAGCACCTGCACATTGACACCTAGCACCTGCACATTGACACCTAGCACTTGCACATTGACACCTAGCACCTGAACATTGATACCTAGCACCTGAACATTGACACCTAGCTCCTGAACATTGACACCTAGCACCTGCACATTGACACCTATCACCTAAACATTGACACCTAACACCTGAACATTGACACCTAGCACCTGCACATTGACACCTAGCACCTGCACATTGACACCTAGCACCTGAACATTGACACCTAGCTCCTGCACATTGACACCTAGCACCTGCACATTGACACCTAGCACCTGAACATTGACACCTAGCACCTGAACATTGACACCTAGCACCTGAACATTGACACCTAGCTCCTGCACAT
The DNA here is from genome assembly GCF_964198595.1 of Lampetra fluviatilis. NCBI lineage: Eukaryota > Metazoa > Chordata > Hyperoartia > Petromyzontiformes > Petromyzontidae > Lampetra > Lampetra fluviatilis. The sequence goes on from NC_136298.1 coordinate 331,841, forward strand.
TGACACCTAGCACCTGCACATTGACACCTAGCACCTGCACATTGACACATAGCACCTGCACATTGACACCTAGCACCTGATCATTGATACCTAGCACCTGAACAGTGACACCTAGCTCCTGAACATTGACACCTAGCACCTGCACACTGACACCTATCACCTGAACATTGACACCTAGCACCTGCACATTGACACCTAGCACCTGAACATTGACAGCTAGCACCTGAACATTGACACCTAGCTCCTGAACATTGACACCTAGCACCTGAGCATTGACACCTAGCACCTGAACATTGACAACTATCACCTGCACATTGACACCTATCACCTGAACATTGGCACCTAGCTCCTGAACATTGACACCTAGCACCTGCAGATTGACACCTAGCACCTGCACATTGACACCTATTTCCTGCACGTTGGCACCTAGCTCCTGAACATTGACACATAGCACCTGCACATTGACACCTAGCACTTGCACATTGACACCTAGCACCTGCACATTGACACCTAGCTCCTGCACATTGACACCTAGCACCTGCACATTGACACCTAGCACCTGAACATTGACACCTAGCACCTGCACATTGACACCTAGCACCTGTACATTGACACCTAGCACCTGAACATTGACACCTAGCACCTGCACATTGACACCTAGCACCTGCACATTGACACCTAGCACTTGCACATTGACACCTAGCACCTGAACATTGATACCTAGCACCTGAACATTGACACCTAGCTCCTGAACATTGACACCTAGCACCTGCACATTGACACCTATCACCTAAACATTGACACCTAACACCTGAACATTGACACCTAGCACCTGAATATTGACATATAGCACCTGCACATTGACACCTAGCACTTGCACATTGACACCTAGCACCTGCACATTGACACCTAGCTCCTGCACATTGACACATAGCACCTGCACATTGACACCTAGCACCTGAACATTGACACCTAGCACCTGCACATTGACACCTAGCACCTGTACATTGACACCTAGCACCTGAACATTGATACCTAGCACCTGAACATTGACACCTAGCTCCTGAACATTGACACCTAGCACCTGCACATTGACACCTATCACCTAAACATTGACACCTAACACCTGAACATTGACACCTAGCACCTGAATATTGACACCTAGCTCCTGCACATTGACACCTAGCTCCTGCACATTGACACCTAGCACCTGCACATTGACACATATCACCTGAACATTGACACCTAGGACCTGAACATTGACACCTAGCTCCTGCACATTGACACCTAGCTCCTGCACATTGACACCTAGCACCTGCTCATTGACACCTAGCACCTGAACATTGATACCTAGCACCTAAACATTGACACCTAGCACCTGCACATTGACACCTAGCACCTGAACATTGACACCTAGCACCTGCACATTGACACCTAGCACCTGTACATTGACACCTAGCACCTGAACATTGACACCTAGCACCTGCACATTGACACCTAGCACCTGCACATTGACACCTAGCACCTGCACATTGACACCTAGCACCTGAACATTGATACCTAGCACCTGAACATTGACACCTAGCTCCTGAACATTGACACCTAGCACCTACACATTGACACCTATCACCTAAACATTGACACCTAATACCTGAACATTGACACCTAGCACCTGAACATTGACACCTAGCTCCTGCACAATGACACCTAGCTCCTGCACATTGACAACTAGCACCTTAACATTGACACCTAGCACCTGAACATTGACACCTAGCTCCTGCACATTGACACCTAGCACCTGCACATTGACACCTAGCACCTGCACACTGACACCTAGCACCTGAACATTGACACCTAGGACCTGAACATTGACACCTAGCTCCTGCACATTGACACCTAGCTCCTGCACATTGACACCTAGCACCTGCTAATTGACACCTAGCACCTGAACATTGACACCTAGCACCTGCACATTGACACCTAGCACCTGCACATTGACACCTTAGCCCCTGCACATTGACACCTAGCACCTGCACATTGACACCTAGCACCTGAACATTGACACCTAGCACCTGCACATTGACACCTAGCACTTGCACATTGACACCTAGCTCCTGCACATTGACACTTGAACATTGACATCTAGCACCTGAACATTGACACCTAGCTCTTGCACATTGGCACCTAGCACCTGAACATTGACACCTAGCACCTGAACATTGACACCTAGCACCTGAACATTGACACCTAGCACCTGAACATTGACACCTAGAACCTGAACATTCACACCTAGCACATTAACATTGACACCTAGCACCTGAACATTGACACCTAGCACCTGAACATTGACACCTAGCACCTGCACATTGACACCTAGCACCTTAACATTGATATCTATCACCTGAACATTGACACCTAGCACCTGAACATTGACACCTAGTACCTGAACATTGACATCTACTGCTGCTGCCACACGCGAGATGAGAATCGAAAGTCAAATTATGGACAGGAAATGGTCGACGAGTTTGGATGGCGTCGTGCGAGTTCTAAGGGGTGGAGGACGAACTGGTGATTGACGCGAGCAGAGCCGAGAGCCGAGTTTGCTAAACAAGAGATGATTGTTTACAGAGGGACACAGCTGGAACCAGCAAGCGGTGGACGATGTTCACCTCGGGGCAAAGTATTGAAAGACGTATTCAGGATCAAAGATAATGAAACGATCGAGCGCCCTTGGGAAAGGTGAATGCGATTATGAGCGGCAGCAGCAGCAGCATTCCGATGTGTGTGTGAGGACGCACGCTGTCAAATCAGTGCGTGATACCTGCGATGGCCTCAGGCCGTGGATTAAACACAGGATAAGAAGCGAGTGCGCATAGCGGTGGACAGCGGGAAGCCGACTTCCAAGCGCTGTGCCGAGCGGACTCGAGGCGACTTCCACAGAATAAATTAAAAGATGACTTCATGGTGATGTTGCTCATCTCCCGTTCACAGCCCTGAGCCCAGTCGTGTGAATTCCACATTCATATGGCGGGGGAGAGTCTCTCCGTGAAACCACCGCTGTTGACTTCCCCAGAGAGTGGTACGTCACTTAATCGCCTCCAGACGGAGTATGGGGCTGCGTCAAACGCCAGCACACAGAGGCGCATGCAAACATTCAGAATCACACAAATATTCATCCGTAGATCCTTGGACAGACTGTTGAGGCGAGTCCTGTTAGCGAGGACCCATGGAGGCTGGCATGGCACGGCGAGGTGGAGTTGGTGGCCAACAACAACGCCCGGACGTCTTTGTCTCCCCAATAATAATACTCCACCAGGTTACTAACTTACGGCTAAGTCGACCTAGGGGGAGACCCAGGACAGGCTCACATATTCTTCACTGATATTGTGACCCGTGATCACGAATCGGCGCGATAACCTCTGCGCCACCACTCCCCACAACGGGTCAAACACGCTCACGAGAAGTCACAGACGCCTCCTCCTCCTACACCTCATCAAAGTCCCCACGACGCAGAAGATCGCTGGCTACGACCTCCCGCGAAGCTTCTGGAGCCACAAACCCTGAACCTCACACACACCATGGCAGCAGCAGCAGAAGCTGCTGCAGTATAGACTAGATGTTCATGGTGACGTTGGTGATGATGATGATGTTGTTGATGTTGATATTGGTGATGATGTTGCTGATAATGTTGGTGATGATGTTGATGATGATGTTGGTGATGATATTTGTGATGTTGGTGATGTTAATGATGATGTTGTTGATGTTGATATTGGTGATGATGTTGATGATGTTGGTGATGATCATGTTCATGTTGGTGCAAAAATGGAAGATTACAATTCTCTGGGCAGTATGCAGCTATCTGTGGTCACCACCCAGAACACAACCACAGAACGCGTACCCACTAAGCGCGTACCCCCTCAACGCGTACCCACTCAGCGCGTACCCCCTCAACGCGTACCCACTCAGCGCGTACCCACTCAGCGCGTACCCACTCAGCGCGTACCCACTCAGTGTCCAGTTCACAAACACGATGGATGAGGCATCGTCTTCGTCACAGTGATTCACCACTCCGCTGCTCCTGACTCCGCAGTCATCTGGCTCAACCACCTCGATATCTGAACGGCAGCTCTTGCTCTTCACCAACCCCAGCCACACGAAGGATGCTCACGATCACTCACAGACGGAATCGATACAAAAACGAACCCAGCGATGCAGAGCACGGGGGAGAGAGACGCGCGCTTGGGGACGCGAGGACACAGAGAGCAGAGAAGGAGGAAGGCGTGGACCAGAGAGCAGGAACAACGTGAGAATTCAGGGATGTGCTTGGGGTCAGGACACTCCGTGGCTGAAATGGGTTGATGATGACGATGAAGATGGCTCAGGACGAGGCTGTAGTAACGGAATTGCAGGCAACCAATCCCGTCCAATTTGGAGGTCTAAACAGTACAGCCTCAAGATCGAGATCGAGCTGTTGGCTCAAGAGAGTTGGCGTGTTGTCAAGACCGACACGGGGGGGGGGGGGGGGGCTTCCATAACAGATGACTCAGGATAATCTACTGCTGCATCTTCTGGCCAAACAAAATCCACAACACCGAACTGTACAAGAAGACCGCTTGTCCGAATATCACAAACCAGACATTGAGAGACGGCGAATCAAACAGCTCGGGCATGTACTCAGAATTGGCCAGGGCCGTACACCGACACATCGCCCCCACGATGAACACCACGGGGAAAAAGGAAACCCGGGAGACCCGAGACCACGTGGCGTAAGACCCTGAAGGTCGATCTGGGAGCAGCAATCACCCTCTCTTGGGGCGAGGCTCAACATGTTGCCAAGGACAGGAAGAAGTGGAATTGAACTCATTGCGGCCTTATGTCCCATCGGGGATGAGGAGGATTAACGACCTCAGCGACAAAGGCGAGAGGACGCACCGAGAGCGAGCACGGTACAACCCCGGAGATGGAGCAATGAGATCGGTCACGCCACGTGCATGAGCGAGATGCCTCGCGGCATCGCAGGATGGCGAGAGATGATTGTTGCGAGGAGAGGCATTCAAGCAGCAGCGGATAGTGCGTGGCAGCTTGAGCGAGATAACACGCGACCCAGGCGTCACGCGGATGCAGCAGAGGCTTCATCGAGAGTTGTGCCCTTGCGACGCGTATTGTCGTGTGCTGAGGGCACAACATCGACCCCCGTCTACGGTTGGAGGATGCAGGGGGCGAGTGTGGTTAGCGAGCACCTATTAAGGTCGGAGCGCCCGCCAGCGAGACGGCGCTGTGGTCAACAACCACGCCACCACTGACGCTCACCACGCCGTACTTATTGCAGGCTGAGTCGACCTAAGACAGATCCAGGACAGGTAATGACAAGATTGCCACCGTATGACGATGTTGATGATGTTATGCGGGAGACCGTGAGCGGTAATCTAACCCAGGGGGCCGGCTTCGTCGGCGCAGTGAGACCCACGGTGACACAAACACGTGCACACCACACACACAGTACACACCACACACAGTACACACACAGTGTGGTGTGTACTGTGTGTGTGGTGTGTACTGTGTGTGTGGTGTGTAGTGTGTGTGGTGTGTACTGTGTGTGTAGTGTGTACTGTGTGTGTGGTGTGTAGTGTGTGTGTAGTGTGTACTGTGTGTGGTGTATACTGTGTGTGTAGAGTGTACTGTGTGTGTGGTGTGTACTGTGTGTGTGTAGTGTGTACTGTGTGTGTGGTGTGTACTGTGTGTGTAGTGTGTACTGTGTGAGTGGTGTGTACTGTGTGTAGTGTGTACTGTGTGTGTGGTGTGTACTGTGTGTGTAGTGTGTACTGTGTGTGGTGTGTAATGTGTGTGGTGTGTACTGTGTGTGTGTAGTGTGTACTGTGTGTGTGGTGTGTACTGTGTGTGTGGTGTGTACTGTGTGTGTGTAGTGTGTACTGTGTGTAGTGTGTACTGTGTCTAGTGTGTACTGTGTGTGTGTAGTGTGTGTGTGTAGTGTGTACTGTGTGTGTGGTGTGTAGTGTGTGTGTTGTGTGCACTGTGTGTGTGGTGTGTACTGTGTGTGTGGTGTGTACTGTGTATGTAGTGTGTACTGTGTGTGGTGTGTACTGTGTGTAGTGTGTACTGTGTGTGTAGTGTGTACAGTGTGTGTGTAGTGTGTACAGTGTGTGTGTAGTGTGTACTGTGTGTGTGGTTCGTACTGTGTGTGTGGTGCGTACTGTGTGTGTAGTGTGTACTGTGTGTGTGGTGTGTAGTGTGTGTGTAGTGTGTACTGTGTGTGGTGTGTACTGTGTGTATGGTGTGTACTGTGTGTGTGGTGTGCACTGTGTGTGTGTAGTGTGTACTGTGTGTGTGGTGTGTACTGTGTGTGGTGTGTACTATGTGTGTGGTGTGTACTGTGTGTGTAGTGTGTACTGTGTGTGGTTTGTAGTGTGTGTGTAGTGTGCACTGTGTGTGTGGTGTGTACTGTGTGTGTGTAGTGTGTATTGTGTGTGTGGTGTGTAGTGTGTGTGGTGTGTACTGTGTGTGTAGTGTGTACTGTGTGTATGGTGTGTAGTGTGTGTGTAGTGTGTACTGTGTGTGGTGTATACTGTGTGTGTAGTGTGTACTGTGTGTGTGGTGTGTAATGTGTGTGTGTAGTGTGTACTGTGTGTGTGGTGTGTACTGTGTGTGTACTGTGTGTGTGGTGTGTACTGCATGTGTGGTGTGTACTGTGTGTGTGGTGTGTAGTTTGTGTGTAGTGTGTACTGTGTGTGTGTTGTGTACTGTGTGTGTAGTGTGTACTGTGTGAGTGGTGTGTACTGTGTGTAGTGTGTACTGTGTGTGTGGTGTGTACTGTGTGTGTAGTGTGTACTGTGTGTGGTGTGTAGTGTGTGTGGTGTGTACTGTGTGTGTGTAGTGTGTACTGTGTGTGTGTAGTGTGTACTGTGTGTGTGGTGTGTACTGTGTGTGTGGTGTGTACTGTGTGTGTGTAGTGTGTACTGTGTGTAGTGTGTACTGTGTCTAGTGTGTACTGTGTGTGTAGTGTGTGTGTGTAGTGTGTACTGTGTGTGTGGTGTGTAGTGTGTGTGTTGTGTGCACTGTGTGTGTGGTGTGTACTGTGTGTGTGGTGTGTACTGTGTGTGTAGTGTGTACTGTGTGTGGTGTGTACTGTGTGTAGTGTGTACTGTGTGTGTAGTGTGTACAGTGTGTGTGTAGTGTGTACAGTGTGTGTGTAGTGTGTACTGTGTGTGTAGTGTGTACTGTGTGTGTGGTTCGTACTGCGTGTGTGGTGCATACTGTGTGTGTAGTGTGTACTGTGTGTGTGGTGTGTAGTGTGTGTGTAGTGTGTACTGTGTGTGGTGTGTACTGTGTGTGTGGTGTGTACTGTGTGTGTGGTGTGCACTGTGTGTGTGTAGTGTGTACTGTGTGTGTGGTGTGTACTGTGTGTGGTGTGTACTATGTGTGTGGTGTGTACTGTGTGTGTAGTGTGTACTGTGTGTGTGGTTTGTAGTGTGTGTGTAGTGTGTACTGTGTGTGTGGTGTGTACTGTGTGTGTGGTGTGTACTGTGTGTGTGTAGTGTGTACTGTGTGTAGTGTGTACTGTGTCTAGTGTGTACTGTGTGTGTAGTGTGTGTGTGTAGTGTGTACTGTGTGTGTGGTGTGTAGTGTGTGTGTTGTGTGCACTGTGTGTGTGGTGTGTACTGTGTGTGTGGTGTGTACTGTGTGTGTAGTGTGTACTGTGTGTGGTGTGTACTGTGTGTAGTGTGTACTGTGTGTGTAGTGTGTACAGTGTGTGTGTAGTGTGTACAGTGTGTGTGTAGTGTGTACTGTGTGTGTAGTGTGTACTGTGTGTGTGGTTCGTACTGCGTGTGTGGTGCATACTGTGTGTGTAGTGTGTACTGTGTGTGTGGTGTGTAGTGTGTGTGTAGTGTGTACTGTGTGTGGTGTGTACTGTGTGTGTGGTGTGTACTGTGTGTGTGGTGTGCACTGTGTGTGTGTAGTGTGTACTGTGTGTGTGGTGTGTACTGTGTGTGGTGTGTACTATGTGTGTGGTGTGTACTGTGTGTGTAGTGTGTACTGTGTGTGTGGTTTGTAGTGTGTGTGTAGTGTGTACTGTGTGTGTGGTGTGTACTGTGTGTGTGGTGTGTACTGTGTGTGTGTAGTGTGTACTGTGTGTAGTGTGTACTGTGTCTAGTGTGTACTGTGTGTGTAGTGTGTGTGTGTAGTGTGTACTGTGTGTGGTGTGTACTGTGTGTAGTGTGTACTGTGTGTGTAGTGTGTACAGTGTGTGTGTAGTGTGTACAGTGTGTGTGGTGTGTACTGTGTGTGTAGTGTGTACTGTGTGTGGTGTGTACTGTGTGTAGTGTGTACTGTGTGTGTAGTGTGTACAGTGTGTGTGTAGTGTGTACAGTGTGTGTGTAGTGTGTACTGTGTGTGTAGTGTGTACTGTGTGTGTGGTTCGTACTGCGTGTGTGGTGCATACTGTGTGTGTAGTGTGTACTGTGTGTGTGGTGTGTAGTGTGTGTGTAGTGTGTACTGTGTGTGGTGTGTACTGTGTGTGTGGTGTGTACTGTGTGTGTGGTGTGCACTGTGTGTGTGTAGTGTGTACTGTGTGTGTGGTGTGTACTGTGTGTGGTGTGTACTATGTGTGTGGTGTGTACTGTGTGTGTAGTGTGTACTGTGTGTGTGGTTTGTAGTGTGTGTGTAGTGCGTACTGTGTGTGTGGTGTGTACTGTGTGTGTGTAGTGTGTATTGTGTGTGTGGTGTGTGTGGTGTGCACTGTGTGTGGTGTGTACTGTGTGTGTAGTGTGTACTGTGTGTGTGGTGTGTACTGTGTATGTGTACTGTGTGTGTGGTGTGTACTGTGTGAGTAGTGTGTACTGTGTGTGTAGTGTGTACAGTGTGTGTGGTGTGTACTGTGTGTGTAGTGTGTACAGTGGGTGTGTAGTGTGTACTGTGTGTGTAGTGTGTACTCTGTGTGGTGTACTGTGTGTGTAGTGTGTAACGTGTGTGTGTAGTGTGTAGTGTGTGTGTAGTGTGTACTGTGTGTGTGGTGTGTACTGTGTGTGTGGTGTGTGTGGTGTGTACTGTGTGTGGTGTGTACTGTGTGTGGTGTGTACTGTGTGTGGTGTGTACTGTGTGTGGTGTGTACTGTGTGTGTGGTGTGTACTGTGTGTGTGGTGTTTACTGTGTGTGTGGTGTGTACTGTGTGTAGTGTACTGTGTGTAGTGTACTGTGTTAGTGTGTACTGTGTTAGTGTGTACTGTGTGTGTAGTGTGTACTGTGTGTGTAGTGTGTACTGTGTGTGTAGTGTGTACTGTGTGTGTAGGTTGTACTGTGTGTGTGGTTTGTACTGTGTGTGTGGTGTGTACTGTGTGTAGTGTGTACTGTGTACTGTGTGTGTAGTGTCTACTGTGTGTAGTGTGTACTGTGTGTGTAGTCTGTACTGTGTGTGTGGTGTGTACTGTGTGTGTAGTGTGTACTGTGTGCGGTGTGTACTTTTTGTGTAGTGCGTACTGTGTGTGTGGTGCGTACTGTGTGTGTGGTATGTACTGTGTGTGTAGTGTGTACTGTGTGTGTGGTGTGTACTGTGTGTGGTGTGTACTGTGTGTGTGGTGTGTAGTGTGTACTGTGTGTGTGGTGTGTACTGTGTGTGTAGTGTGTACTCTGTGTGTGGTGTGTACTGTGTGTGTGGTGTGTACTGTGTGTAGTGTGTACTGTGTGTGTACTGTGTGTATTGTGTACTGTGTGTGTGGTGTGTACTGTGTGTGTCGTGTGTACTGTGTGTGTGTAGTGTGTACTGTGTGTGTGTGTACTGTGTTTGTGTGGTGTGTACTGTGAGTGTGGTATGTACTGTGTGTGTGGTGTGTACTGTGTGTGTGTTTACTGTGTGTATGGTGTGTACTGTGTGTGTAGTGTGTACTGTGTGTGTGGTGTGTACTGTGTGTGTAGTGTGTACCGTGTGTGTGGTGTGTACTGTGTACTGTGTGTGTGTAGTGTGTACTGTGTGTGTGGTGTGTACTGTGTGTGTGGTGTGTACTGTGTGTGTGGTGTGTGCTGCGTGTGTGGTGTGTACTGCGTGTGTGGTGTGTACTGTGTGTGTGGTGTGTACTGTGTGTGTAGTGTGTACTGTGTGTGTGGTGTGTGCTGCGTGTGTGGTGTGTACTGCGTGTGTGGTGTGCACTGTGTGTGGTGTGTACTGTGTGTGTTGTGTGTACTGTGTGTGTGGTGTGTACTGTGTGTGTGTACTGTGTGTGTAGTGTGTACTGTGTGTGGTGTGTGTACTGTGTGTGTGTACTGTGTGTGTAGTGTGTACTGTGTGTGTGGTGTGTACTGTGTATGTGTAGTGTGTACTGCGTGTGTGGTGTGTGTACTGCGTGTGTGGTGTGTACTGCGTGTGTGGTGTGTACTGTGTGTGTGGTGTGTACTGTGTGTGTAGTGTGTACTGTGTGTGTACTGTGTGTGTGTGTACTGTGTGTGTGTACTGCGTGTGCTCTATGGTGTACACATCAGAGAATCAAGAGGCCGATTCGCACGTCTCCTTCATACATGGGAGGGGATTCAAGACACTTTAAAGACGCAAAAGCTCAGTCGTGCGATTGTGACCATGCAATCCAAACTATGGACAATACAGTAAACCTATAGAGACCCGCATGGATACATCGAGACCCACAGAGACCCATAGAGAGACATTAAAGACCAGCGAGCGTGCTGCGCTGTTGACTGTTGCAACCCCAACTGTGGACCGTACAAGTTGGCCACTGGAGTCTGCGCAAAACGACACCAACTCGCTGCCTCTCTCTCTCTCATGGAGCCCTCTCGTCGTGGCCAGCAGCAGACCTCGACATTGTGGTTGTTGTTTCTCCTGGACAGCTGCTATCGTGCACAAGAATAGCGACGTCTACTCGACGCGTGCCCTCCCTCTCTCCGTGTTGTTGGTGCCTCGGGGTCCCCGGGACCGCCGTCACCTCTCGCCGTCTCTGCCTCTCACCTGGGCGCCAGGTGACCCGGGGAGGCCGCTACGGGCCGCATGGCCGCGGCTCCATCGTCGCTTCTGGCAGCGGCGACTCCAGCAGCGGAGCCGCGTTCATTGCGTGGCAGCAGCAGCAGCCGCAGCAGGGCTGCTCTTGTTTGTCGGGCGCAGTAACTTTCTCGCCGCTGCGGCAGCAGCGACCAGCGCGGTTCGGGAGTCGTCTCCGCTCCTCTTCGCCTCGCGCTCCGGCTCGTTCAGAAACTCTGGGCGCCAGTCGCCCTCTCTCTGTGTGTCTCTCCTATGGACGGTGACCCTTCTATTCTGGCCAGCCACAGCGACTAAAGGAGTCGTCAGCTCCCCCCCCCCCCCCCCAGGTGTTTAATGCGGTTCCTTGGGTAGCTGAGAAGCCTGGTCCGGTGATGTCTCGCACAAGGCGCGCGATTCTTAGAGGACACGGAATGGACACGGAGGAGCAGCAAGCGGGGAGGCGCTGTGGGGACTGAGCAGCGGCGGCGGCAGCGGCGGGAAGAGGCGGCAAAGCGCGAACCCCGCGGGGCGGGGGAGGAGGAGGAGGAGACGATGCGAGCCCCGTGCACACGGAGAGGGGCAGGGTGCATGCACACAAAGGCAAAGATGCACCGCGTAGCCCTGGAGGCTGTTGGGGCAAAGTGCTGCTGCTGTAGTCAGCGAGCACCCCCGACTACGCCAGGGGGTGGCGGGGTTACGGTTCGAACCGCGCCCCTTGCCGCCTTTGTCTCCCTAATACCGATGCTTAGCTACCGCACTCGGGAAACCCATTTAAAGCTGAGCCGACCTTGGGGAGGCCTAGCACCTGTTCAGATATTATAACAATGTGAAAAATGCTCGCTTTTCAACATTCCTGTATTGCTGATAAGCCTAATCAATTGGCACATTTGGCCCCACGTGACAACTTGAGTTGATCGGTTCTGCAGGGCGGTGAACGGCTATTATAATAATGACAATGAGACAAAAATGGCATCATACCTACATTTTATTTGTCGTGAAAGAGCTGCGTAAAAAAAGACAGGGCGCACAAACTCTGTGGTGTGGTTCGGATTGGGTCCTGACGCCTTTGTCATCGCTCATTTAAAGGCTGAGTTGACCTCGTCGAAGGCCAGGCTCGGGTTCAGGTGTCTTGTCACGGAGGTTGTTCGCCGTCAGCCGACATCAAACTCTCGCATCGCAGGGTTCGTATAGCGGCATTGCGCTAACCAATGCGCTCCCCAAGGACAAAGACCCCCGTGTAGCCTCTAACAGACTGTTGGGGCAAGTGCTGTTAGCCAGCACCTATGAAGGCAGACACGGCACACGAGGTGGTGGGTGGCCAGCACCATGCCTGGCCGCCTTTGTCTCCCTCGTGGCATCGAGGCCGAATCGACCTAGGGGAGAAGGGTTCAGATAATTATCCTCGCCGGGGTTTGCCGTGAGCGGGAATCGAACTCGGATGGCCGGGTTTACAGCGCAGCGCATTAACCACTGCGCCACCACTCTCCCACACGTATAGGCGCTATGTGCATTATAGACACACGGACACACATACATACACATACATACACACATACATACATACACGTACACATCCTTATCTAAATACCAGGACGCCACAAACTCTCGCACATACACAGATAGACACACACAGATAGACACACACACAGATAGACACACACAGATAGACACACACACTGATAGACACACACACGGATAGACACA